>NC_138778.1:16095203-16162703 GCF_965119305.1 Pelophylax lessonae | reverse complement strand
GAAGGGCGGGGGGGGGGGGAACAGCGACAATCTAATTTTTTTTTTTTTTTTTATACTAGTCCTCTCCCCCCCTCGGCTCACTCATCAGCTGTGTCCTCCCCCGCCATCCTTCATGCCTCTGTTGATTATCCACAAACCCCCCCCCCCCCCCCACCTCCTGTCTTCAGGCCTTGACAAAAAAAAAAATTTAATTAAACTTACAAACAATCAAAATTCCTTAAATATCCCCCCAGGTAACCCTTTACTGCCTGGGCCGGCGTAGCGGTGAGAAGTGGCGCTTCGGGGTTCTGATTAAAGCCATAAACACTCGTCGCAGTAATTGCGGTGTGATTAAAAATGAAGTATGACGCTGGAAAAATCTCCGTGGACCGTATGGGATTGCGGAATTCGGGATATTCAGAGCGATCGCGGCCCTGTGATTGGTGGTTCCTCATGAGTGACGTCACCGCGCCGATTACTGATCTGTACTGTTTGTTTGGATTTATTTTATTTATTTCTGTTTATATTTATACTTTTGCATATTTATAAATAGACCTTAACCTGCAGCGTCCTCTACTGGACTGATAACAAATATGACCCCCCCCCCCCTTCTTAAAGTGGACCTGTCAGTAACTACACGTCGGCATGAATAAATTCCTGACAGGTCGCAATATACAGAGAAGGATCATTGTCCAGAAAAGCTCCACCTGTTATTATTTAAAAGCCGTCCCTGAGCTCCAGTCAGTGACAATGCCTAGGCTGAAGTGATGTCATTAATGTGCTGCAGGCAGGAGGAAGCATTTCCTCAGTCTCCCTTCCTCCGTTGACTTTGCCTAGGCTGAGATGCAATTAAATCTGCTGCAGGCAGGGGAAGCATTTCCTCAGTCTCCCCTCCAGTGACTTTTGCCTAAACTGAGATGTCATTAATCTGCTGCAGGCAGAAGGAAGCATTTCTTCAGTCTCCCCTACAGTGTCTTTGCCTAGGCTGAGATGTCATTAAATCTGTTGCAGGCAGGAGGAAGCATTTCCTCAGTCACCCCTCCTCCAGTGACTGTCTAAACTCAGATTTCATTAATCTGCTGCAGGCAGAAGATGGCATTTGCTCAGTCTCCCCTCCAGTGACTTTGTCCAGGCTGAGATGTCATTAATCTGCTGCAGGCAGGAGGAAGCATTTCCTCAGTCTCCCCTACAGTGACTTTGCCTAGATTGCAATGACGCCATCAGTCTGCTGCAAGCAGGAAGAAGCATTTCCTCAGTCTCCCCTCCCTTCAGCCTTGCACAGTTGTACCAGCTCTTCTCCTGGGTTGAACTTACTCTGATTTCGCTACACACTGTGAGCTTCTCACAGTGTGCATTAGAAGCTGCAGCAAGTCAGAGCCTGCATTATTTCTGGCTGGAGGACATCCAGCATCATCTAGCCTTTCCTCCCCAGAATGAGACTCCCTGGCCTGCTCCTTTCATACGTTTGATTACGGTTCTTTCAATTATGGAGTCTCAGCATCCCATGTGGGTGTTAGCTATGCTTTCAGAAAGCTATGTACACCCCGCTGCCAGCCCCTCCACCAGCCATGATCTGCCTGCGTTGCATAGAGTAGCACAGGGGTCCAGTGATACTGGATTAAGGGTTGTAATCAAAAATGCTGATTCGGGAGGAACCAGGGAAGGCAAAATATAAGCAGAATAAACTTCAGCTTGAAAAACTGTGTGGACTTTTCTTTTAAACGTGTGTCTCGTTTTAAGTGGAGCTGTGGCCTGGATTGTCTCGTCCTCCTCATCTCACAATGGTTGGTTGTGTGCGCCTGGCCTTGAACGAAGCCGCCTTGGCCCCTGGCTTGGGCTCCAATCTTCAAAGTGGCTGTACATGGTGTACCCGGGCATCTCTGCCCATCTCGCCCTGGGAATTCTTGAAGCACAGCTGCATGGCACTGCGTCCGGGCTCCTCTCCCGCCACTCTTCCTGGGGGGAGATGAGAAACTCTGAGCTTTTTTATTTTATTTCAAGGCACAGCTGTTGTGATTCATACACAGCGTTCCCTTCAGTGCCGCCTTAACTCGGAGGGAGCTGCCGGCTCCGAGAGTACCTGTCGCGACCGAGGGAGCTGCCGGCTCCGAGAGAACCTGTCGTGACGGAGGGAGCTGCCGGCTTGAAGAGAACCTGTCGTGACCGAGGGAGCTGCCGGCTTGAAGAGAACCTGTCGTGACGGAGGGAGCTGCCGGCTTCAAGAGAACCTGTCGTGACGGAGGGAGCTGCCGGCTTGAAGAGAACCTGTCGTGACGGAGGGAGCTGCCGGCTTGAAGAGAACCTGTCGTGACGAAGGGAGCTGCCGGCTTGAAGAGAACCTGTCGTGACGGAGGGAGCTGCCGGCTTGAAGAGAACCTGTCGTGACGGAGGGAGCTGCCGGCTTGAAGAGAACCTGTCGTGACAGAGGGAGCTGCCGGCTTGAAGAGAACCTGTCGTGACGGAGGGAGCTGCCCGGCTTGAAGAGAACCTGTCGTGACGGAGGGAGCTGCTGGCTTGAAGAGAACCTGTCGTGACGGAGGGAGCTGCCGGCTTGAAGAGAACCTGTCGTGACGAAGGGAGCTGCCGGCTTGAAGAGAACCTGTCGTGACGGAGGGAGCTGCCGGCTTGAAGAGAACCTGTCGTGACCGTTATAGCACACATTATATTACCAAAAGTATTGGGACGCCTGGCTTTACATGCACATGAACTTTAATGGCATCCCAGTCTGTCTGTAGGGTTCAATGGTGAGTAAGCCCACCTTTTGCAACTATAAAAAGAAGCTTCAACTCTTCTGGGAAGGCTGTCCACAAGGTTTAGGAGTGTGTCTATGGAAATGTTTGCCCATTCTTCCAGAAGCGCATTTTTGAGGTCAGGCACTGATGTTGGAGGGAAGGCTTGGCTTGCAGTCTCTAATTCATCCCAAAGGTGTTCTATCGGGTTGAGGTCAGGACTCTGTTCAGACCAGTCAAGTTCCTCCACCCCAAACTCTCTCATCCTTGTCTTTATGGACCTTGCTTTTTGCACTGGTGCGCAGTCATGTTGGAATAGGAAGGGGCCATCCCCAAATTGTTTCTTGCTTGGTGTCAGCACTGGTTCTCAACCATCAGGCTGCTGGGTTGTTGCCTTCCTCCTCTTAGGGATTTAGGCAGCTGCAGATCCGCTAACCCTACTACACTGCCTCAAAGCTCCTGTAGTGCCCGCAACTTCCAATAACCACCTGCAGTGCCCTTCAACCTCCCACAGTGCCCCCCTAGTCCCCTCCAGCCTCCCACAGTGCCCCCCTAGTCCCCTCCAGCCTCCCACAGTGCCCCCCTAGTCCCCTCCAGCCTCCCACAGTGCCCCCCTAGTCCCCTCCAGCCTCCCACAGTGCCCCCCTAGTCCCCTCCAGCCTCCCACAGTGCCCCCCTAGTCCCCTTAGTGCCCTCCAGGCTCCCACAGTGTCCTCCATGCTCCTGGAGGAGCCCCCAACTACTCTCAGAAACCTCATCCTCCACTGGGGCCACCAAGTCTACTGCAAAGTCCCCTTAACCCCCTTAAAACCTCAATCCCCCTTACCCATTACTCCAAATGAATAAGCATTCAAGTCCTCCTGGATTTATCTATTTGAACTAATCGGGGGCAGAGTGAGAGGAAATGCTGACTGCCACTAGAGAGAGAATCTACAGAACCCAGAAATGGAAATATGGTACAGCAAGAATGTAAAAATGTTAATGCGACATTAGTAACTACTATATGGTAAACGTTCCTATAATAGCCGGAGATGGTCGTTCCGATGAGAGATGGGGGATGGTCTCCCCTATGAATATAGTGAAAAAACTATCAGCGCAAGACTAAGTGAAATTCAAATGTGTATAAATGTGCTAGAATAAATCAATATATAAATCCGGCTGCATACACAAATTGTGTCCACACCTCACAACAAAAACATAAAAATCAAAAAACGTGCTGCGCCAGAAGTGCACAAAAATAATTAGTGATTACATGAATCAACAAGTGTTATCAACAAAATATGGTGTCCATCATATGTGCTCTGATGAAACATAAATGTTCATATAAAGTGCTCCAAAGTAATGATTAGTATATCCAGGTGATGACAGGACAGCCTCAATCCCTTGTGAATCAAGCAGGAACCACCAGTGTGTGAACTCCCTCCACCAGTAAGATTGGCCTCTCACCTTGATACCAGACCCAAACGGGCCAGCATGAGCATATCAGGGGATAAACAGACTATCACAGGTAACCTCTCCAGCCTTCACCTCCGGGGGTCGCATTTGTTGGGCACTCAGCCGTGCCTGCTGTTATGGCATTCAGTGTTGGAGAGTAGCACCCGAGCGATCGGCGTCAGGCACGCAGGCTCCGCCTCCCTATACGCGTTACGCCTGAAGCGTGGGCTCCGTTTGGCTTCTTCGGTAGGGTCTACCCTATGGCCATCTTTGTCCAGATGTAGCTGCGTATGGCCTTGCCGAGTCTTTCCATGTGTGTCGGATGACTTCAGCACCAACGGAATTTATCGCGGCCAGACATTAAATATTGCCACTCACGCTGACTTTAAATTTATAAGGCTGATTATTGATCTTGCGGAATAATTGCAAAGAGATCGAGTGAAAGCGTCTCTTAAGATATGCAAGCAGCGCTTCACCGGGAGATTGGATCAGCAGCACGGCGTGCGCTCGGGGACTGACGCTTAGCAACGGCTCCGCTGCTCAGAGACCTTTAAAGGGCAAGCGCTCTTTCTGCAGCAGTTTTCTTTCTTCTGCTCCTATTCCTGATTCTTTGCTTTGCTGAGAACCCCTGCCATCCCTGTTCGTTGTGAGTGATCTGTACCAAAGAGCGCTGAGCTATGGAAATATGGGGATGTGTGCTGGTTGTGCACAGTGCAGCTCACAGCAACCTCACAGGATAAAATGCCATAGTATGCATGGTATTACTCCACCTAACAGTGATCTTTTCATTATAGGTGGAACCAGGTGGGTGGACTCAGCTTCATATGTCTGGGATCCTCCAATAGTGATCCTTTCCATTATTCATGTGTTTCCACCCAAGTTTGTGTGTTGTGGCTCCTCCATAAACATTCTGTGATAAAAAAAAAGAAAAAAGGAACCCCTCCTAAATGAGCACAGCAAGTGTACAGACCTGGGAGCTCAGCACAGGGATGGTGGGAACCCCTCATAATGGGCACAGTAGCTGTACAGAGCTGGGAACTCAGCACAGGGATGGTGGGAACCCCTCATAATGGGCACAGTAGCTGTACAGAGCTGGGAACTCAGCACAGGGATGGTGGGAACCCCTCATGATGGGCACAGCAGGTGTACAGAGCCAGGAACTCAGCACAAGGATGGTGGGAACCCCTTATAATGGGCACAGCTGTACAGACCCAGGAACTCAGCACAGGGATGGTGGGAACCCCTCATAATGGGCACAGTAGCTGTACAGACCTGGGAACTCAGCACAGGGATGGTGGGAACCCCTCATAATGGGCACAGCAGCTGTACAGACCTGGGAACTCAGCACAGGGATGGTGGGGGCCCCTCATGATGGGCACAGCAGATATACAGACCCGGGACCTCAGCACAGGGATGGTGGGAACCCCTCATAATGGGCACATCAGATGTACAGACCCGGGAACTCAGCACGGGGATGGTGGGAACCCCTCATAATGGGCACATCAGATGTACAGACCCGGAAACTCAGCACGGGGATGGTGGGAACCCCTCATAATGAGAACAGGAAGTTTACAGACCTGTGAACTCAGCACAGGGATGGTGGGAACCCCTCATAATGGGCACATCAGGTGTGCAGACCCGGGAACTCAGCACGGGGATGGTGGGAACCCCTCATAATGGGCACAGCAGGTGTACAGACCCGGGACCTCAGCACAGGGATGGTGGGAACCTCTCCGAATGAGAACAGCAAGTGTACAGACCAGTGAACTCAGCACAGGGATGGTGGGAACCCCTCATAATGGGCACAGCAGGTGTGCAGACCCAGGAACTCAGCACGGGGATGGTGGGAACCCCTCATAATGGGCACAGCAGGTGTACAGACTTGGGACCTCATCACAGGGGTGTTGGGTGCTCCTCATAATGGGTACAGACTCAGAAACCCCTCATAATGGGCACAGCAGGTGTACACATATGGCAACTCAGCACAGGGATGGTGGGAACCCCTCCTAATGGGCACAGCAGGTGTACAGACCTGGGAACTCAGCACAGGGGATCTCTGGAGATGAAAGAAGTCCAGGTGTTTTATCTCCAGCATCTTCCTCTCGAGTCTTGCCTGGACTGGCCCTTTTAATATTCGAATGGTCTCCTTTTGCCCTGGCTGACCGTTGTCTGGGTAGGAGTCTCTCAGCTCCTCTATGCAGGGAAGGGGTGGAATCTCCTTGACCCAAGCCGCAAATATTTGTCTGTTGGAGGAGGAGTGGGAAAGGAGCAGATCTGGCTAAATTCTTCCAGCTGTCTCTCCTTTAATTGCTTCTTGTTAAAAGACTTTTACTAGCTTTTGATTTAAGTAAACATCAGTCAGTAAATTCCAGCCCCCTTCCCACGTGTAACCTTCTACTGACCCCCGGGGCTCCTCCACTGCTGTGCTGGCCTTGTATGGGCCCTTTATAGGTGAAGAAGCCCCCCCACCACCCCAGAATGTCCTTCCAGCCAGTTGGATCAAAGGGTTTTTTTTTTTGGGGGGGGGGGGGGGTGAGAGAGCGAGTATAATGCTTTGAGATTTCATGAAAAATCCCAATCTTTTTCTTCTGCTAAATCAGTGCAGCAACCTGGAATTGGGTTCAAGGAAAACGGTCACTGGCTGCCATTGCTGACTTTTGGAGAATGCCATTTGCCTGGCTGACGGTGCAGCACGATTTAATGAATGGGACAGGGACTTCTTGTGAGCTTTACTTGATTCTTTCTTGATTTTCACTGAAATGCGTAGACTGCCGCATGCGCAATGCATGGGAACGCACATGCGCTCAATTGCACCTGAACCTAAAGAACGGATTCAAAATGTGGATAGTTAATTCTAACTTTGTAACTATTATGTTTCAGTTTGGAATCCCGGGGGGGGGGGGGGGTGGTGGTATGTGGTGGCTAATAAACAAATGACCAGATCTACTGGCGCAGAGCCTGAATATTATACCAGGCCCCGCCCATATCATTGACAGAGGAGGTGTGGCCACACAAAGGTCCTACAATTTAAAATCTTTCACATGTATGAGTAGTGAATAGTAAGATGTGAGCTCCTCAAATCAGAAGTCCATGCAATGAAATGTTTTTCTCACATCAAGAGGTCTAAAGAGAAAGCCAACATGTTTCGGGGGCTCACCCCCTTCATCAGGGTTTTGAAAGAAGCCAACCAATCCCAAAAAAAGAGCAGGAAAGCCATGGGAGCCAAATAACTTTGTGTTATATGATTGGCTGTCACTTATTTCAAGGAATTTTCTATGACCTTCTTATTACATAAAAAATATTTTTTTCTAATGTTTGTCTTTCTTTACGTTCCAGGTTATCCCCGGTTCTCCACTTTCCTACCCATGAGCCACTTGGACCACGGGAACGGCAATGTTCTGTATGGACAGCACCGCTTCTATGAATCCCAAAAAGGCAAGTCTTCTGGGGAAAAGGAGGGGAGTGCATTTTATCAAACAGGAGAGCGCCCCTATTGGTGGTTTTAGTCCATTTTACAGTTTTGATTTAGGGTTTGCAAACATTTTTGTCAAGTTGCCTTTTTTTTTTTTTTTTTTCGGAGAGGAAATTTTTGATGTGCAAAATAAATTAGTAATAGCAAATCTCAAAGTTTAGCTTATTGTAGTAAAATCAGTGAATAGAAATATTTTGTTCACCCTGGGGATGATCTTTAAATGCAACCCCCTCTGGTCTGTCTTTCACCATCCCACCATTATCCAAACCACAATGGGGTTTGAAAACACAGATGCTGCACTGGTTTGCACCCACATTGGTATTTAGTAGGAAGGTGTTGGCAATACCCACTATTGCCTCTAGATGGCACTGCGTAAGAAAAACTCCCATCAGCAGGAGACATCCCTTTGGGTTGCAGAGGATTTCCGCACTTGGAACCATACTCTTTGCCTTCTGCAATAAAGCTGAATGCTGGTTCGCACTCTTGCACTTTCAAAAAACACACCACAAATGCAACATTGATTTCCCATACTGGCATTCACACTGCAGATCGCCTGACAGTGGCCCAACTGTCTTATTCATCCCCTTCTTTGAGTCATTGAACCCAGAACAACCGATTTGCCTTGGTGACCTTTGTCACAGTGACAGAAAATGATAAATTAATAAATTTCCGTCCTTTTTGCATACTGTATCTTAGATGTGATGTCATCAATGGATCTCTGTGCTTCTCTAGGCAATGCAGGCAGAGCATGGCTGGTGGGAGGGGGCTTTACATAGCTTCCAGAAAACATCATGGCTCCTTGCCTCACACGTCGGATGCTAGCAGTGGTCTCGATCTTGGGAGGAGTTCTGCATATATCCAAATGCCTGGAAGCAGTGCCTGGACAAGGTCATCTAGAGCAGTGGTCCTCAACCCTGGTCCTCAGGGCACACTAACAGGCCAGGTTTGCAAGATAACTGGAATCCATCCCAGGTGATATAATTTGCTGCTCAGTGATTGCAGTACTCTAGTCTGCATCTCCCCAAGGTAATACTTAAAATTTGGCCTGTTAGTGGGCCCTGAGGACTGGAGTTGAGGACCACTGATCTAGAGCCCCAGGCGAACATGCCAAACTGCAGCCCCCCCCCAAGATATTTGAGCATTATATGTTAGATTTTTATGGGGTGGGGGATTTTTACTAACAGTAATCTGCATGCACAAATTTTTGCCCCCCCAGCTACAATCATCTCTCCCCATATGCTCCCAGCACTAATCCCCCCCCCCCCCACAAAAAAAAATGTCCTCCCCCCCCCCCCCTATCACAAATACCCCCTCCTCTACCATATCCCCTTTTATATAACAAACCCCCCAAATCCCCCCTCCTAGCACAAGTCCTGTTTCCCCCTCCCAACACAAAGACCCCCCAAATCAACACTCCCATCACACCTTCCCAAATTTCCCCTCCTAGAACCATTCCTACCTTCTGCCACTCCCCAATTTCCTCCACCCAATCTCCGTGTGGTGCCCCCCCCCCCAACCTCACATGGCACCTGTCCCTCCTGCCCACCCCTTGTCCCAGCCCTGCCTGGAAGGGTCGTTGTCAGTCTGGAGGAGTGGCCATTCCTAGGCAGGCTGTATTTGCACAGGGAACGCCCACATGTGATGCTGAGCTTCCATGATTGAAAGAACGGAAATAGAAGGGGTGGGACCAGGGACTGTCAAACTGGGGAGGAAAGAGCTAAATGATGCTGGACGTCCTCTAGCCAGGATAGAAGACTCGGCTCTATCGGAGAGGATTTTCTTCACCCACCCCTACCCCCCCCCCCCCATACAGTAAGGCTCCATGTACACGGGACGCTGGAAATGGCCGTTTAGGAGCAGTTGGGCGTTTTTTTTAGAAGCCCCTGAACCCATCTACATTTTATCTTATCTGTCCATGTACACCAGGTCGTTTGCGGTCGTTTGTGGGCAGTTGCGTTCAGGGACTTTTTTTAGAACGCAATTATTTGCGTTCGAACGTGTGTTTCCCGGCGTTTCAAACGCAAAAACGCGAGCGAACGCGATGACCCGCGTTTGGCGTTCGTGCTTTTCCATTTTAAAGGGGAATAATTTTTTTGACCTCTAGGAACGGTTCTTAACGCAAACGCCTGCTAAACGCGGGTACAAACGCGACCGAACGGACGTTTCAAACATCCTAAAAATTCCAGCATTCAAAGGGACTTTTAACAACGTCCCGTGTACATGGAGCCTAAAGGTGGTTCTTGAGATTGGATGCTGATATTCCCAGAACAGTCCAGAAACCCGTTATCTATTATCTCATTGTCTGATTATTTTCTATCTTTTTATTAATATCTCCCAGCATTCCCTATTTTTTAATTATTTTTTTTGAATCCACATTTTCATAAAACGATTATTTTCTGATCCATTCTGCCATCCCAAAAAGGCATCTTGGCAGCTTTTGTGCAAAATATTTGGAGACGGCCGGAAAATCTGACTCTGCAAAGAGTTTTTTTTTTTTTTTTAGCCTCTAAATAAACGAAGAAGAAAAAGTGTGAAAGTGAGAAAAACGACTAAGAATAACCCGGGAACGACACTGGGGCGGGGGAGCGCTGACATCATCCGCCATTCTGGGATCTGTTATGGAAGGACAGGCAAAACCGAACTCTCCATATTTAACCCCTTTCTGACCGCGTAGTACATGCACTCACCGCCCACTTTATTAGGTACACCTGTTTAACCGGTTCCAGACTGCCCACCGCATATATACTGCAGCAGGGCGGCCCTCCTGCGCGAACCGACGTAAGGCTACGTCAGTCGCGCGCCAGCAGCTAGGGGGCGAGCACTCCCGCCCCCACTCGGCAGCTGGGACTCCGATGCACGGGGCAGGCGGCTCTGATTGCCGCCGGCCACCCGCGATCGCCCCCCCCCCTGCTGAGAGAGAAGGACGGTCAGCTGTTGTAAACACAGCTGACCGTTCTTCTCTCTGGAATGATCAGAGAGCTCCTGTGATCCTTCTATATAGGATCACATGTCTCTGATCATTTCACAAGCCACGCCCCCCCCCCCCACAGTTAAAATCGCTCCCCTAGGCTCACATTTAACCCCTTGATCACCCACAATGTTAACCCCTTCCCTGCCAGTGTCATTATTACAGTAACAGTGCATATTTTTATCACTGATTACTGTAGTAATGTCACTGGTACCCCCAAAAGTGTCAAATGTTAGGGGTTCGATCTGTCCGCCGCAATGTCGCAGTCCCGCTAAAAATCGCAGATCGCCGCCATTACTAGTAAAAAAAAAAAAAACAATAAAAATGACATAAATCTTTACCATAGTTAGTAGGCTCAATAACTTGTGCAAACCAATCAAAATACGCTTATAGCGATATTTTTGGTTAAAAAAAAAAAAAATATATATATATATATATATATATATATATATATATATATATATATATATATATATATATATATATATATATATAAAAATATAATTTCACATTCTGCTCTATAACATTCCCCCAAAAAGTGTGAAAATCTAAATTTTTAGGCCAATTTGTTTTCTGCTACATTTTTTTTTTTTTACCAAAAATATGTAGCAGAGAACAAATTGGCCAAAAAATGTTAAAAAAAAATTTAGATTTTTAAATTTTTTTTTTGGGAATGTTCTAGAGCAGAATGTGAAAAATATTTTTTTTTTTTTTTTTTGTTTCCAGAATTGTCGCTCTTCTTTTTTTTTTTTTTTATTATAGCGCAAACATTAAAAATGGCACAGGTGATCAAATACCACCAAAGGAAAGCTCTATTTGTGGGGGGAAAAAAGGACATCAATTTTATTTGGGTACAGTGTCGCATGAGCGCTCAATTGTCCGTTAAAATAACGGCAGTGCCGAATCGCAAAATATGGCCTGGTCATTAAGGGGGGGAAATCCTTCCAGTCCAGAAGTGGTTAATTGCTTGGTAGCGCAAATTGCTAATCAGCCAATCGCGTGGCAGCAACTCAAATGCATTTAAAGGATGTAAAAAGTGCAACGCTAAAAATGAGTGAAAAGTAAAGTGCATACATAGTGCATATAAGTATTACCTGTGTGACAATTGATATAAACATACATATATCATAGCCGAATAAAACAATGATGATCATGGCCAAACACTGCAAATTATTAAAAGAAAAATCCAAAGTGTGAAGTGAAGACCAGGAATCTTCAAACGTTATTCCATGTGAATATTCAACCTTGAGCCGCCACCACCAACATCAGAGGGGGGCTTACCGAATGCAATGAACTCGCAAAGGCTTACGCTTAGTGGGTCAAAACCAGCATATATAGATGGATATGAAGCCAGAGGACATCCCGATTGGGCTTCAACCATAACGATAACCTCAACCGATTGATCGCTTGGATACAGGTAATTCCCACAGTAGAAAATCCAGATAATAAAGGGGCCACAGTTTCTTCTCCACATAGTGTAAAACTGTACAAAGATGACTTAATTTATTAAAATCCAGAACACTTAAAATATTGATGAGTAAAAAGCGCTTGTAGTTAAAACATCCTAGGATCAAGTAAGATGAAGTGGTAACATGGCAGCAGAACTGACGCGTTTCGTCTAAATAGATCCTCCCTTTTATTATCTGGATTTTCCACTGTGGGAATTATCTGCATCCAGATAATTCACCTCTCTGCAATCACAATTTGTAATGTAGTCAGGAGTGGTAGTGGGTAAAGAGGGGTAAATGGGGAAGACAGATATGGGAGAAATTCTACCAGACCTGCTTATGGGGATTTAAATGTCCCTTGAGATTTGCAAACAATGGGTTACATTTTAAAATGTATTTGTATTTATTGAACAGAATACATCATGCATGTAAAAAAAAAAAAAAAAAAGGAATACAATCATAATAAAGTATAACAGTGCATGTATTTTACATTTCACGTGAGTTTCGCTCACATTTAAGGAGCTTCTTCAGGATCCATAACCTACATGCAGACCAGATGGACTTTAATCATATCATGGTATCTAAAAAGGAAATAGATAATCAATATACATCAAACCTGGTACATTCAACCTAGTATAACGTGTTTCGCTCACATTTAAGGAGCTTCTTCAAGATTCATAATCTACATGCAGACCCAATGGACTTTAATTATATCATAGTATCTAAAAAGGACAATAATAGATAATATACATCAAACATGGTACATTCAACCTAGTATAACATGTTTCGCTCACATTTAAGGAGCTGCTTCAAGATCCATAACCTACATGCAGACCAGATGGACTTTAATCATATCATAGTATCTAAAAAGGACAATAATGGATAATCTATATCAAACATGGTACATTCAACCTAGTATAACATGTTTCGCTCACATTTAAGGAGCTTCTTCAGGATCCATAACCTACATGCAGACCCGATGGGACTTTAATCATATCCTAGTATCTAAAAAGGACAATAATAGATAATATACATCAAACATTGTACATTCAACCTAGTATAACAAAAGAGAAAACAAACCTTTGCTTTAATATATAAAAAATAATACAAAATGAATACAAGATCAGTAATGGTGTTTAAAAATGGACGAGCAAATGGGGGAAAAAAAAAAAAAAAAATCTCACCTCTCTATTTTAGTAACTCCCAATGCAATGCTTGCCAGAATCGCATCGCACTTACATCACATGTGATGTGCACAGGAATGCGGTGCGTTTTTGGTGCAAATCACATGCGGTGTTCAGCATGTACCCAGTGTGAACCCAGGCTATGTTCCATCAACGACGCCTCCAAACAGAACCCAAGCTTAAAAAGAAAAGCAATAAAAAAGTCAAAACGGCAGTTAGCAGCGTTTTTTTTGGCGTTTATTGACGTTAGAGCGTCTTCACAGCTGAAAAACGCCACTCAAAACCCTCTAGTTTTTGGGGGTTTTTTTTACAGCCAGAAAACGCCCCTTCCAAAAACTGCTGATAACAGCCTGTGTGTGCATGGACACATAGGAGAACATGCTGGGGAGTTTATTGGCTGCAGAAAAAAACTTCTGACGCCAAAAACAGCCGCTATAAAAACGTTCCGTGTGCATGAGGACTAAAGCACGACCGTCTTCGGGATGAGTTTGGCGTTAATCCGGACGCTGGCAGACAGAAAAAAAAAAAAGAGTGAACTGCTGCACATCCAAGCGGTGACTTTTTGGTGTCGTGTTCTCCGAGAAGGCGATTATAGACGGTGAGACGTCCCAGGAAGACGACCTTATAAGTGAAGAAAACCGTATTTATACTTTGTATCCATTTATAGTGCCAGCGCGCCCAGAGCCGCTTCCTTCGCCCGTGCCAACCGAATACCCGGCTGTCTCCCTTCTGACTGCGGGATCACCATTTGTCTCCATTAAATGTCGTATTTTGACTGTCCGGAGACAAACAGGTGGTGAAAGCCCCCCCCCACCAGGAGTGAAATCCAAGCAGTGGCCCCCCCCCCCCCCCAGTGGCTGGTTTCTGGGAGACTCAGCTGACTCCGCCCCCTGCGCTGCTGCACTGACAGAGACCTCCGCTAATGGCCTCTCAGCTTTCACAATATTGTGGCTTTGATCTAATCCGTGGAAGTGGGAGGCCAAAGTGCTCCGCCGCGCTCTGCGCACCCTTCCCGAGCCGGAGCGACGGATCCCCCCGCCGGCTTCATGTGTTACACAAACAAAATCCAGAGAGGAAATAAACAAAGAAAAATAAAACAAACCGCAATAACGGATCACAAAACAAAGGAACGGATTTACGTTGGACAAACACATTGTATGTTTTCATTTTGAGAACCTTCGTTCGATTTTCAAATTACAGGGGCGGTCAAATCGAGACAACAGTAACGAGAACATTGGAAGGGGCAGCATGCAACATTTTTCTTAAGATAAAGAATTTAGAACAGGAAATTACATTGTCTGTCTGGGAATTACATTCAATCCAAAATCGAATGTTAAATCGGGGGTTAACAAATTTCCTTTGAATCTAGGCGCCAGCTAAATAAATTTGGAAGCCACTATTTTTTTTTGTGTTGCTTTGTGTGGTTTTTTTTTTGTGTTTATTTTTTTTGTTTTGATTTTGTCTTTGTTTTTTGTTTTTTTTTGTTAAATCTAAAGCTGGATACACACTATCCAATTTTTGTGGTTAGATTTCCTTCAGATTTACCTTTTCTATGTAGTGCAAGGGCCTGCCAGATTGCATACAAATTGAAAGTATTTATATCCTGTATATTAATATTATATGGTTTTGGTAAGTCTAAAGGAAAAAGTCATCAGAAAATCAGTGTGTATGTCCCATTAGGCTTAGCCATACATGTTCAATTTTCTTGTACAATTTTCTGTTAGATATTCCAAACAAAAATATAATATGAGGTCAAAACGAAACCCTTTCAATTGTATCCAATTAGGCAGGCCCTTGTACTACATAGTTGAAGGTAAATTTAAAGAAAATTATTGTATAATGTATGGCCAGTGTTATGTAACATGTTCCCGAAGGTGAACTTCCTTTAACCCTTTCACAGCCAGAGCAGTTTTTGCATTTTTTTTTTTCTCCCACACATTTAAAAAATCATTTTAGGCCTGAAGATTGCTTAAAACCCCCCAAAACATGATATATTTTCTGAAAACAGACACACTAGAGAACAAAATAATGGTAGTTCCAATTTATGTCACACAATTTACTGTAAAGTAATATTTCAGGAAAAAAAATAAAAATAAAAAGCCAATTTTTGGGGGCACAAAAATGCAATAAATGACCCAATTTTTTGGTAAAATATAAATGCCGAGGTTTCACCGAATAAATGGATACCCAACAAGTCAATTTACATATATATATTTTTTTTATATATATTTTATGTTTTTTATATATATTATATTTATATTTTTTTATATATATTATATTTATATTTTTTTATATATATTATATTTATATATAATATATTTATATTTTTATATATATATATATATATATATATATATATATATATATATATATATATATATATATATATATATATATATATATATATATATATATATATATATATATATATATATATATATATATATATATATATATATATATATAGATTTATTATATATATATATATAGATTTATTATATATATATATATATATATATATATATATATAGATTTATTATATATATATATATATATATATATATATATATATAGATTTATTATATATATATATATATATATATATATATATATATAGATTTATTATATATATATATATATATAGATTTATAATATATATATATATATATAGATAGATTTATAATATATATATATATATATATATATAGATTTATAATATATATATATATATATATATAGATTTATAATATATATATATATATATAGATAGATTTATAATATATATATATATATATATATATAGATTTATAATATATATATATATATAGATTTATAATATATATATATATATATATATATAGATTTATAATATATATATATATATATAGATTTATAATATATATATATATATATATATAGATTTATAATATATATATATATATATATAGATTTATAATATATATATATATATATATAGATTTATAATATATATATATATATAGATTTATAATATATATATATATATAGATTTATAATATATATATATATATAGATTTATAATATATATATATATATAGATTTATAATATATATATATATATAGATTTATAATATATATATATATATATATATATATTTATTTTTTTATATATTATATTTATTTCGTGTAACGGAGGAGGTCTGCTGCTGGAATAATTGCTCTCATTCCAGCATGCATGGCGATATGTAACGTGTATCGCAATCATAGTTTTCAGGTGTGAGCGCCCCCCTGAGTGCTTTCTTTTAACTTTTGTGCGTATATAAAGGGGTGTGTTTTTTTGTTTTTTTTGGGGTTTTTTTTGGGGGGGGAGGGTTGTGCTTGGGTGTAACTTTAATTTTTTACAATAAAACACTTTTTTTTTTTTCCGATCACATGGGGGACAATGAGTCCCTTTATGTGATGATTGATTTTTATTGGTGCCAGGTTCTCTTTAATGAGACATCCAGGGTGTATGGCCGGCATTAGGCCCAGTTCACACTACTGTGTGTTATGATCGTGCGCAAAATCACCCTAGTTTTCTGATCTTTCTGAATAAAACCATAATCCAAATATAATAAATAAAAAAACAAAAATGTTACAAATCAAATATAATAAGTAAAATAAAAATATAATAAAATATAATATAAAAAAATAATAAAAATCAATAACCATCAAAAATGTAATAATAAAATGAAAATATTATAATCACAAAATGTGTAATATAACATAAAGCAACGCAGAGCAGGTAAGGCTAAACTGATAAATTTTTGGATAAATAGTTCTTCTCAGCATTACATTCAGCATCACATGATCTCTGCAGATAAGATGCAATGTTTCAACTGATCGATCCTTCCTTCCCTTCCACGGATCTCTGCTGACTGAATCTCTCAGATAAAAATGGGCCGCCATCCTAATTTTGGCTTCAGCACCTAGATAGTCATTGACCTGGAAAAAAGCATGTTGTCAGCAAAGTCCTTCCTGCTTTGTGCAGAGATAGAGAAACCGGCCTTCATTGGCAGCTCCTGTAAATTCTGTCCCCAAAGCAGAGATGTCCTCTGAATGCAGGAGGCCTGTGTGCAAAAACCCCCTCCCTCCCAACCTCTGCATGTCCAGGCTGTCCTTTACACACCAGAGACTGCCCCCCCCCCCCTTCACACAGGGAACACCTGGGTCGGTGTATCCTGTCAGACGCCCCGCTCACGGGGTAGAAATAAGAACAAATGATGTCCAGGGCTCCAGCTACCCTCTTCCCTGCAGTCAGGGCTGGGACAAGGGGTGGGCAGGAGGGACGGCAGCCCTGGGCACGAGGGGCGGCTGCCCTTGGCGCAATGGTCAATTGCAGGGATGTGGGTGCGCTGACCAAATCCTAAGGGGGAGGGTGCAGTTTGGTATCTTTGCCCTGGGTGCTGGATGGCCTTGTCCTGGCACTGCCTGCAGTCACCACTGCATATAGGCTATAGGCAGGGTGTAGGAGGCAGTACAAGATCCGACCATGTGCTGACGTGAACTGCAATTTTCCACACTGCTGCCAAACCTATGCCCGAATTATGCTTCTCTAATGCCCAGTTGATGCCCGTTTGTCACCCAGTTTGCACCTCTCAAGTGCCCACTTTATGCCTATCTGGCCCGCCTTTGCTCCCACACTTACCTATGTGATAGATCCCAGTGTTGTCAACCTGGCAAACACGGAGAGGGCTGTGATTGGTCATATATTTGATTTGACCTGCCCCCGCTTATTAGTCATCAGAGCAGTGCTGATTGGCTATTATCTGCCCCCCCCCCCCACATTGCACCCACTGAGAATACACCACTCCTACAGCCAGTACCGAGGGGAGCCTAAAGCAGAATTTTCTCCAGGAAATCTTCAAATGTTTTAATACTTTAATATTTTTCTCATTACTTTATTATCTCCAAATTATTCCAATAAACTTTATAATCACACTTATGGTCCGTACTGAAGTTAACCCAGAGCAGCATTTTCTCCAAGAAATGCTCTTCAGCTGTTTTAACACTTGCCCTCAATTTGCCCTCAATTTGCCCTCAATATACCCATTTATGGCTCATACACCCCTAAAATCTGACAGTAAAGACCCCTTCACATTTTATGCGTGTGTTCATGCTGGCGTTTTTCACACATTGACGCATTAAGGCGACCCAATTATTTTATATAGGCTGGCGGTGCACTTCATTATGTGAAAAAAAGTGCAGCTGCAGCATTTTGCGCAGCGCATGCATGGCGTAGCACTGTATCGCAGATGTGCCGTCAGCTGCTGTATGTGTACATTAGGGTTGGGTTGCCACTCAATTCACACCTGGTGTATTCTGGAACGTACAATAGACAAAGCACACATAAAAAGTGTGTTTTGGAATTGTGCTGCAATTGTGTGTCGCGCTCACGGTGCCATTAATTGTTAATGGCACCCCCCAAGCGCGGGTAGCAGGCAGGCGCACTACAAACGCGCAGTGAAAAAACATGCCATGCTCCCCTCTGAAAAAGGTTTTAGAACTTCTTTGGGGTGTGTAATTCAAGTGATGAGCAGTCCAATATGCACAAACCTGAGCAGCAACGCTAGTTCCCGGCTATGCTCAGGTGTGTACCCAGCGCACTTTTTTCAGAGCATTACCGCCAAGGAAGCCTAAACCTGTCACCAAACTGAAAAGTTCAAACTGGGCATATAATGGAAGTTAAAGTGGAGTTCCAGTCATTTTTAAGAATTACCCACATTGTACTGTAGATCGTTAGTGTATTAAGGTTTGGATATTATTGTGTTGAAATTTCTGCAGAAAGTACCTACCTAAGTAGTGTACCCGTGACTTCGGGTCGCAGCTGCCTAGGTGATTACATCATCAACCAGGGCCATTGACTCCTGGGATAGCTATGTCATCAATCCCAGAAGTCTTCAGGCGTCTAATGCAATTGCACAAAGCGCGCCGCAGTGTTGTTACTGCGCATGCGCAAGATCCGGAGGTGCATGCTGGGTAGCCAGCTCCACGAAATCAAGGAAATTAAGCCAGGCTGGCTTCAGCTGGCCAAATCCTGCATGTCCGCAGCCAGAATCGAGGGGGCAAAAGAAAAATAAGCAGTTTGTAAGTAGATGCAATGTGTACATGGGCAACATTTTCCATTATGCTTATCAGGAATTACAATGATCTCTGCAATGCTATTAATGCAATGTTGGCTAGGAGACTGGAACTCCACTTTTAAGTTCCCCAAGTCTATCTGCAGAGTTAGAATGATTGGTGGAGTCGGGTATACAAGCTGCAGAACGAATGTACATCTCAACTTTCCCTTCGATAATCGAGTGTGATCCCTGCCCACTTTTGGTAATCATGTAGAAAAGTTGTTTTTCTGTCCCAATAATTTCCTGCTTGTATTAATTTTTTTTCTTTTATTCCAGATAACTTCTATTTGCGGAATCTCCCCCCACAACCCACGCTCCTTTCAGCCAACCATAACTTCCCCAGCATCGCCCGGGCTGCCCCGGGCCACCCCATTGGCTCGTGCAGTCGGGACAGAGAGAACAGCCACCTCCAGAAGGGTGCTAAGGACAATGAGCGATATATGGGGGGCTCGGACATGAACAAGGAGAAGGTGGGCAAAGGGGACCTGAAAGATCGGCACATGGAGGAGGAAGGCAAGGAAAGGCAGAAAGCGGTACTGCCCATGACTATGGACAGCCACTGCAAGGAGGACATGCATCAGAGGGGATCGTGTGAGAACAGGACCAAGCATTTAAACTCTTGCCTGATGACCTCAAAGGTGCTAAACGGGGACCCCAGCAAAGCGTTGTTGTCGAGCTGTACCGTAGGGGCAGGGATGCCTCGCCAAGGTAACCAGAATCGATGTGCCAAAGAAGTTATGAGGTCCGACCGGTCGTATCCCCAACACGAGCCTCAGCAACCTTACAGCGAGTGCCTAGAGAGGAGGCAAATGCTTCACCATTCTGTGTCCTACACTGTCCCATCCAGTCTCCCCAGCATTGCTGCCCCGCTGAACACCTCCACCAGCTCCTTCCCCTGTCTGCAGCTTCATTCCAACTCGGACGTTGTGTGCTCCCTGCAGGAGAAGTCCAGCAGGGAGCTTAAGATGGGCAGGCCCACGTTCGTGCCTTCCGTAGGGCACTTCACCGACAAAAGCCGGCCTTTTCAGGTGACCCCGGAGGGCTGCCATTTAGACAGAGGGGAGGGGAAAGACAAGGGCCACGAAATGAACACTGACCACCACCACCCTCCCTCTTCTGGGTCTTACACAAACACGTTCTCCCACCTCAAA
Source organism: Pelophylax lessonae (assembly GCF_965119305.1). Taxonomy (NCBI): domain Eukaryota; kingdom Metazoa; phylum Chordata; class Amphibia; order Anura; family Ranidae; genus Pelophylax; species Pelophylax lessonae. The sequence continues at coordinate 16,142,198 of NC_138778.1, read as the reverse complement.
GCCGAGGTGGCGAAAGGGGAGAGGAGGTTGGAGTGGCCGCAGAACACAGCCGCCAGGATCAAAAATTTTGAGTTCTTAAATAGCGGAGGTTCAGAGACTGCTATGCAGAGGAGCATTGAAAAGAATGCATACTTAGAGATGCAGGCTTCACAAGACTGTCCACGTCCCAATAACCAGGATTCCCACTGCATAAAAACTAGCCAGTCCTTCTGCACTTTAGACCGACCCTCCAAGGACTCCCAGGTGCACGGCCATCAAAAAGTTGCCCGGATACGGCACCAGCAGCACCGGCCGTCTGAAGGGGAGCAACAGGGAGGCAACCAAGAAGGAAAGAGGAAAACAATCGATCTTGCCTCCTTGGGCTACAACGGACCTCACCTGCCACCGTGGACGGAGCCACCAATTTCCATCGGTGACGACCGGAAGAACTCTTACCTGGATCCCTTCAGCACAAGTTTACAACAGGCTGCGCTAATGACTCCTGGTCCCTCTCTGGCCCAGGAGATGCAGGGGCCTACAGACGAGGTGTCCGCCATGAAAAACCTGCTGAAATACAGCAACCAAGCACTTATCGTGGGGCAGCGGACACCCTTTGTGGGTTTGGGGAACATGAAGACCAGCTGCTCTCATCAAGAAAACAAGTTCCACGGCAACAACAAGTGCCAGCCCGAGCAAGAAAGGATGGATTGTGCCAGGAGTCGGGAGAACGAGACCTCTCATGGGGAAGGAGAAGTCCGGCAGCCGCCAGTCGGCATCGCTGTGGCTGTCGCACGGCAGAAAGACACCAGCGGCCGTCACGAGTCGGCTTATGGGACGGGGTCAAGTCGACAAAACAGGAATAACATGGGACAGAAAGGTGTGTACTGAATACTCGTGATTTATTTATTTTTGTGTTAGTGGGAATCCCAAGAATGTTTTACGTAACCACAGCAACATTGTATCAGGACCGCAAGTTATTAAACCACCCACTTTGAATCTCTGTTAGATGACCTGAACAATACATGTGCAGTTGCAGCCACTGTATGACCAGATTCTTTATCCAATCTGGCTAGTCCAGCCTTTCTCAACCAGAAGAACCCTTGAAAAAATGTTTAAGTCTGAGGCAACCCCAGCTAAAATTCAATGGAGCTCAGTCGGAAGAGTAATTCTTACATTGAGGGTTGGTGGGAAAAATGTCTGTCTTAGTGGGAAGAATGCCCCTTACATTGGTGGTCAGCGGGAAGAATGCCCCTTACATTGGTGGTCAGCGGGAAGAATGCCCCTTACATTGGGGGTCAGCGAGAAGAATGCCCCTTACATTGGGGGTCAGCGGGAAGAATGCCCCTTACATTGGTGGTCAGCGGGAAGAATGCCCCTTACATTGGTGGTCAGCGGGAAGAATGCCCCTTACATTGGGGGTCAGCGGGAAGAATGCCCCTTACATTGGGGGTCAGCGGGAAGAATGCCCCTTACATTGGGGGTCAGCGGGATGAATGCCCCTTACATTGGGGGTTAGTGGGAAGAATGCCCCTTACATTGGTGGTCAGCGGGAAGAAATCTCAGTTTTAAATTGGTGGTCAGAATGTCACCCCTAAAGAAAGGTGTTGGACTTGGAACTCTAAATTAACAAGTGGGTGCTGAGGCATCTGATGAGGATGGGGAGAAAGGGACTGAGAACTCTAAGGTGAAAGAAGGGGCTTATAATGCTACAGGGTATCTAATTTTACATGGTGGTGCCTCAAGATTTTTCATAGCTTTAAAGAGTTCCAATGCCTGTAAAAAGGTTGAGAAACACTGGCCTGGTGATTCCAAAATGCCTAACTGGGCATTGCTCACAGTTATGTAAAAACTCTCTAAAGTAGATTTATACTTTACAGAGTTGCATTTGAAAGCAACGTCATCTGCAGCTTAAGAAATGAAGAGCTTTAATAAATTGTGGTCATCACTGATTCCAGAAGGTTGCCAAGAGTCTGTTGATAAAACCAAGGCTGAGACTCCCAAGTTTGTGCCATAAACCATTATAAATAATATATATCTAAGACCACCTTCCATGATCTGCCTGTCTGTATGTACCACCATCAGTTGCGAGTGCACCAGCATGAAAGCTTGGCATGATCATTTTGGAAGAGGAGGTAGTATACATGAGTGGTGGTGCTCGCTGATATTCCCATATTGTGAATTCCTTTGGTCAGCAAGTGTAGTCATAATAGGCAACTTTAATCCTCCATCCCCAAAGACTTGTGTACATCAATTCTTTGGTCAGCGGGAAGAGCGCCCCTTACATTGGTGGTCAGCGGGAAGAGTGCCCCTTACATTGGTGGTCAGCGGGAAGAGTGCCCCTTACATTGGTGGTCAGCGGGAAGAGTGCCCCTTACATTGGTGGTCAGCGGGAAGAGTGCCCCTTACATTGGTGGTCAGCGGGAAGAGTGCCCCTTACATTGGTGGTCAGCGGGAAGAGTGCCCCTTACATTGGTGGTCAGCGGGAAGAGTGCCCCTTACATTGATGTACACAAGTCTTTGGGGATGGAGGATTAAAGTTGCCTATTATGTCTACACTTCCTGACCAAAGGAATTCACAATGGGAGTATCAGCGAGCACCACCACTCATGTATACTACCTCCTCTTCCAAAATGATCATGCCAAGCTTTCATGCTGGTGCACTCGCAACATTTTGGAAGAGGAGGTAGTATACATGAGTGGTGGTGCTCACTGATACTCCCATTGTGAATCCCTTTGGTCAGGAAGTGTAGACATAATAGGCAACTTTAATCCTCCATCCCCAAAGACTTGTGTACATCAATTCTTTGTTCAGGGACCCTTTCTCAGTATTCTGAAGGCAGCTCCACCAGTATGTAGGGATGCGTCGGGTGGATGATGCTTCGGTTGGCACATGGAAGTTTGGACCGCCAACCGTTTCGGGAGCCAGGATGCCATGGCTACGTAGAGAAACCTGTTAAATCAGAATTTGCAGAGTGGATTTCACCGGCAGGAAGCATTGTGTGAGTGCGAGGAGGCGTGAGCGCTTCCCGTCTGATGTGTGAAGAGAGTGATGTCACCATGTGGTTTGGGGGAGCTGCAGAGGGGGGTTGTAGAAGTTGGCAAGGTAACAATATCCGGGGTTACCAGAAGCCGTTGGCTCGCTTATAACACATGGCTTTCATTAGCAAACCTCTGGGCCGCTCTCCCAGTGAGACACAGCTTCCAGCTGAAGGCTTCCTAGTCTAGCTGGCTGGTGAGACCTCTGAGTCAAAATATTAACCCTGTGGTGACCTCTAGGGGGGGATTAGTGGGTTTGATTTGATTAAAAGAATTGAGTGTATTATGTTATCTGCAGCAAGCAAAGCCCGCTACTCCTCATGGAAGGCTATAATATATAAATGACTATATTTGGTTTCGATAGGTAGACAATTAAAAATCCTCCTTTTGGTGTTTCTTTAAAAACGCAAAGTTGGTTCAATTTCTGGGCTGACACCATTGTATCTTGCTAGTAGGTTCTGGCCGATCCATGCATGTCATCGACTTGGATGCAGAAGAAGAACGGAGCCGAATATGCGATGAGAGGCTGGGTATCCCGGGAAGAGACCTCCTAATGCAGTAAGTGTTCTTCGACACGAAGATTGATTGTTGTGAGAGCAGCGGTAAGAAATTCTGATTGGCTGTAATAGGTTGCTGCTCCCTGCAGGTCACAAAGGTTGCTTGCCCTGCTGTTTCCCTAAACCTGCAGTTCATTTGGTAAGAGGTCAAACTGCAGGGATACTTGCCCATGGCACAGATACATTATTGGATTGGGATTGCCGAGGATCCAATATCCTTGTGACCTGTCTTGTCTTGGCTTCACTCTTGCTCTAGGTCTTCAACAGTAATGTGCATGAAAAGCCAACCTTGCATTTTCATGCGCAGTCAGATTAAATACTTTTCTGCTTGGTTATGGTTAATGTTCATACTGGTTGCATTACTTCAAATATTATTGGCTCTTACCAAAGCATGGCTATTGTCCTGACTACCTACCTTGTTTGTGTTTCACTCCTTTCCTCTCCTTCGTTTTAGGGAAAACAAGGACCTGGTGGAATTTGCCAGGATTCATCCTTCTAGTGGCTGCCCGGGAGACCTAACACCTCATCTTATGATGGCGGGAGGCGCAAGCCAACTAGGAGCCGATCCTACACCCCATACACATCCCACCCACCCTCACTGGCTGCCCAGAACAAGGAGCCCCTCCATCTGGATGGGCGGACATTCTTATGGTAAGCATGGCTGGTCTTCAGATCCATGGTGGGGTCTTGCAAAACTTCTTTACCCTAATGACAGCCCAGGATTCCTTCTTTTTAAAAGAAACTGACCTTACGGCGTGTTATTTATAAATTATTTTCATTTTCTAGCATGGCGTGTCTATAAACTTTGCCAAAAATAGAAATTTTTGATTATTGATGTAACTTTTGGCCTATGGTATTCACCTAAAGACACTTCAGCATTTGTCTTCCTACTCCCTTCGCTCCTCCTGCTTCTCACAAAGTTTCCTCCTCCTTGCTGCAAACCTTGCCCTACACTAAACTTCATCACTCTTCCCTACCTGACATTACCTAAAGAGAACCTGTACTACTTATTGTAAAAGTCTTGCTCAGTGTAAACACGACAAGATGGCTGTTAGCGTTCTTAGTTTCTTCTGTGCCCCCCTCTGACTTAGTTTCTCTTTGATACGGGGGACTATCCATTAAATGACGACTGAGCTGTGCCAACTACCATTTCCAGTTTTGTTGTTCTTGGGCCCTGGCTGTCCCAGACATCATGACCAAGCTGTGACAACTGCTATTTCCAGTTTTGTTATTACTTGGGCCTGACTGTCACGGAAATTACCAAGGTGTTCAATATGCTTTTTCCAGTTCCTCCTTATTACTGGGGTTTGACTGTCCCGGACATCGTGACCGAACTGTGGCAACTGCCATTTCCAGTTTTGTTCTTACTGGGTCCTGACTATCCTGGACATCGTGACCGAGCTGTGTCAGCTGCCATTTCCAATATCTCCTCCTTAATGGACTATCCTTAACAACATGACCAAGCTGTGCCAACTGCCATTTCCAGTATATCCTCCTTATTGTGTCCTGACTATCCTTAACAACATGACCAAGCTGTGCCAACTTCCATTTCTATTTTTTCTCTTCTTACTGGGTCCTGACTATTCCTGGACATCATGACCGAGCGGTGTCAGCTGCCATTTCCAGTATCTCCTCCTTAATGGGTCCTGACTATCCTTAACAACATGACCAAGCTGTGCCAACTGCCATTTCCATTTTTTTTTTCTTACTGGGTCTTGACTATTCCTGATGACATGGCCAAGCTGTGCCAGCTGCCATTTCTAGTGTCTCCTCCTTACTGGGGCCTGAATATCCCTGACGACATGACCAAGCCTTGGCAACTGCCATTTATATTTTTTTTTTTCATACTAGGACCTGACAATCCTCAACATCGTAACCCAGCTATGCCAACTGTCATTTCCATTTTTTTTTTTCTACTGAAGCCTGACTATCCCTGATATCGTGACCAAGCTGTGCCACTTGCCATTTTCAGTCCAATGAGATTGCTTTTACTGGCCATTAGTGCCAGGTCATTGGACTGCATAGTGGCAGTTGATGGGACTGCACCAGCTCCGGCCAACCAGTAACAAAGTGACACTAAATTAGGAGGGGCACCTAGAAGGCTAATATTAGTAATTGTGAGCATTTTATGGTGCTCGGCTCCTAGGAAGGACTTTTACTTTTAATGTTTAAAATGAAGTACAGGTTAACTTTCACTTTCTGCTTAATCCAACTCATCCTGACATCATTGAAATGACTGCAAAGGGAAAGGTCCTCTTTAAAGGGATTAATTGTGCAGAATGTGCAATTTGAAGCCATGATTTTATCTATAGTAAATGGGGACCCTTGGCATAGTTAATATGCTGTATTTTACTCATCCCCTACTCCTCTCTTCTATTGGCTGGATTCTATGCCCCACCCACCAGCTTCATTGTGTCTCTGTAGCCTCCTAATCCTACACCTTGCTTCTGTTACCCTGTATCATTGTCCATGATGGAGCTGGTGGGAAATAAAGCCATTGACTGGCAGGCATAGAAATCTATGAACACATTTTAGAAACATTGCTGGGAAGCGTACATAGCTCTGCCCACATCATTCATCCTCAGCACCATAGACTTCCTGCACTGCCCCTTTAAAGAATACCAGTTTGGCTCCATAGCTCCTTGCTGTTGATTTTGTTGAACATCGTTCTCCGCTCTTGGTTTACAAGGGCTGTAAATAGTATTTGTAGTCCTAGTATTTTGAAACTGTAATTGATGTACCCCCCCAGGTATTAGTCACCCTGCTCTGCACCAGAATCTGCCCCCTGGATTCCCCCCTTCCATGTCTAGTGCCATGCAACCAGTGTTCCCCCTATCGCAAGAACCTCCCGCCCAGCTGGTAATACTACCTCCAGAGCCCTCTCCCCATCCTGCTCCGCACTCCCTTGGTAAGTGGCAGCACCTTTTTATCATTCTTCTTTAAGTGTATGTATCGTGTTTTTTGGCGAGTGTGCATTTTCTATGAAAGTCTATTTAAACCCAAAATACTGTATAATATATTGCTGCTTACTGGTCCTTGGATGTGGTGGCTGCATTCATCTTTTTTTTTTTTTTTTTTCACGCTTTTGTTTTCAGTTTTTACCTGGTGATCCTGCAAAGTAAACACTCCCTTATTCTTTGTGGCTACACTTCTTTCCCCATGTCTATATGAAGGGAGCCATGGTTGGACTGCAAACTGGTCTGCCTTTGTTGTTCTCCATCACACGGTGGATTGATGGGACCCGTAGTTTACAGCATAGACAAAAGGATTGATTTACTAAAGCTAGGGAGTGCAAAATCTGGTGCAGCTGTGCATGGTAGCATAGGCGTGCGCAGGGGGTGTGCCAGGTGTGCCTGGGCACACCCTAATCACTACCCTGCAGGATGGAGAGTGGGGAAAGGGGCTAGTAAATATGTAATGTTTACTAGCGCCTTCCTTTTCCAAATGAATATTGTGAACACAGCTAGGTTTACTATGCTTTGTTAAAGAACAGGAAGCCGTGCTCAGCACGGAGCACTTCCCATTCATTCACTGTCCAGTGAAGCTGAGGCTGCAGAGAAAGGCGTGTGTGTTTTGAGCTTTGGGGTGCACACCCTAATTCAATAGGCTGCGCACACCTATGCATGGTAGCCAATCAGCTGCTAACTTCAGCTTGTTCAGTTAGGGCCCTTTCGCACTGATACGTTTTTACTGTGCAAGAAAAAAGTCTCCCTTTGAATCCTATGGGATCTTTCCACACCACTGCACTGTGGGTGCGGTGCGTTTTGGAAAGTCCAGCATGCTGCATCTTTGATGCGGTTTTGAAAATCGTACTAAAAATGCAGCTTCTCATTGAAATGAATGGAAATCGCAGTAAAAACGCACCCGCGATTTGTTTTTGGTGCATTTTTGAGTCACCTGTCCATTTTTCACAGGTGTAGGCAGCCCAAAAATGCACCAGAAATGCATCTGAAACAGTAAAATCATGGTTAAAAAAAACTCACATGCGTTTTTACCATGATTTTCCTACAGGGCACTGTAAAAGCGAGCCTAAGCTTTGGCACAAAAAAAGGAAGCGGATTGGTTTCTGTGCAAAACTGCACCTGGTTTTGCACACTCCAGTTTTAGTAAATCAATCGTATTGTGTATGCCGTCTTTTCTACATTTCTGGCAGGATCAACAGATACTTGCTAAATACGTTCATAGCCTGAAAAAAAAAGAGAACTAATGCAGCCAACACATCGAAGGACTGGTAAGCTGCAATTTATTACATTTTTGGGTTTAGATGCACTTTAATATAAACTCATTTTTCATTTGTATGTTTATTTCTGTTCCAAAGGATAATTCACACAAATGTAGATCCTTTTTTTTTACTTGTGTTAAAAAAAAAAAAAAAAATGTGGCAATGTTCACTTTCAAGCAGTAGGAACATAAAGGGCAGTAATGCATGGTTAATGATCACTTCTAAGCAGTAGGGACAAAAAGAGACCCAGTAATGCATGGTTAATGATCACTTCTAAGCAGTAGGGACAACAAACAATTTGTCCCTTTTTAACTTTTTAACATTTGTGTTAAAATTGAAATTTTTTTTATGACTTTTTTGAAATTTCCATTAAAAGAAAAAAAAAAACACAAAGGAGGAAAATGTACAAAAAATAGTTACTTTCACACCTCCGCTTCTAGAATCTATAGTTGAGGGCAGTTGCAGTCCATCCATTAATCTACATGCAAGGCGCCGGACGCATGGATTCCAATGGGATTTTTTTTTTTTTTTTGTAGCATGTGATTAGAGCCAGAGGCTCTAATAGGCTTCAAAAAATATTCGCTATTGCCACACTGATTCTCCCTCTGGCCAATCAGGAAGCGGGCCCTGACACCCGTTTCCTGATTGACTGAAAGGAGAGGCCATGCTATTGGCTGAGGAGGAGGCGGGAGGAGACGCAGGGGAAGCCGCCGCTGCCGGGAGAAGCCGCCGCTGCCCCTGCTTGCCTGCCCCTCCTCGTCAGTACAGGGTGAGTGAGCTGGTGATGGTGGGGGGTGGTATGGCGTGTGAGCTGGTGTGGTCCGGGGGGGGGAGTGTATGGTGTGGTCTGTCTGCGGCCAACCCTTCCCCGCCCCATGGAGCACCAGCCGCCACTGGTTGCGGGTGACATTGCTGGGTCCTGGGACAGCTGAGGATCTCGCTAGGAGCCACTCTAGTACCGCATGGGAGGGACTTCTCAAGGCATTCGGTCTCCTCAGCTTTTCCTGGATCCACCCGAGTTCGTCTTATTGTCTGCAGTCAATGTTTGGCCAAGAATTTTCCACATGGCTCCTTTGATTTTAAGATTTGAGCTGTGTATGGACAACATAGGAAAAGTCCCAGGTGGTTTCACCCTTGACTTGGTGAGGTTGAGGGATGAGTGTTATTATTATTTATAATACTATTATTTTTAATGGTTTTAATTTTTGCATTGTCAGCTTCTATTACTAGAGGTGTGGGGGCCACTAAAAAAGCAATCCTTGGGTTGTCTAAAATAAGCTAATTTTGTTTAAAACAAAAAGTGTCCAATTTTAATACAAGTAGTCTGCAGGAAAGTTTTCATTAAATTAAAAAATGAAATGAAAGATAGGGATGTATTGTGTCTCCAAGTGACTTTTTTTTTTTTATATTTCTTTGCATTTGGTTGTTCCCAGCTGATGTCATGGATCAGGCATCTCTATGGCCGCCTATGTACCCTGGCCGAGCACCCACCTCACACCTCCAGCACCCCGGACAGCTCCCGGTCTACTCCCGATCGCAGTTTTTAAGGCAACAGGAGCTGTACGCCCTGCAACAACAGAGGGCAGCGCAGGCTTTAGAGCTTCAGAGGCAAACCCACCTCCAGGTAGGTCAGGTTGTGAGGGTCATGACTTGAGTCCTGTTTGAGTTGATGGGAGACTGTTCCAACTTCTGTTCTTGTTTCCACTTAGCGGAAGCCTGAGGACCACCTACAAGAAACGGAAGACCCCCCGGAAAAGGCAGTGAAACCGCACAGTAAAGCAGACGCCTTAAACGCTTCAAAGACTCCACCCAGCCTGCTACTGCCACCCCCTTCTGCACCGGCTCCGCCCAAGCTGTCCCCTTGCTCCCACTCGCCCATCATACGGCCTCCGTCCAAATGCCCGACGCCCCGGCCACTGGCCCAATGCACTTTACCGGCCTGCCCAGACGGCAGCTCCGCCTTGGTGCCCAGCTCTCCAGCTGTCAGTCCTGTGCCCGTTCAAAGCTCCAAAGGGAAAGAGGGAGAGGACAGGAGGGGAGAGGGGCAACCCCCCAGAGACTTTCCCAAATCACTGGAACCAGGTAGGTACCCATTATTTTACATGTTGGGGCTAATAAAGCATAAATCAGGCCAAAAGGATTTATTGAATTGTGGATTGGGCAGGGTAAGGTGGGAGACTCTGGTGGTCCTTACTGTGAACTGGCTGTTTGAAAGTCTAAGCCCTTATCTGATATCAGTCACACCAAGTATGACTGTTAGAAGAGCCACGAGTAGCTACCAAAAGAAGAAATGAAGCCCTATATGAGCATACATCTCTTTACAGGGACTGTTCAGTAATGTACAGCCTCTCAGCCTGTTAGCCCTCACCTCAACAATGGTGGTTATGTAAAATTATAAGCCCTTATCTGATATCAGCTACACCAAAACTGGCTGATAGAAGAGGGGTGTGCTAGAAATAAGGCACTGTACAAGTTTACATAGAGTTAAAGACTTTACATCTCTAACACAGGGACTGTTCAGTAATGTACAGCCTAGTAACCTACATTGGAGAGGGGAGGGCTGTGTTAATGGCTAAACCCTTATCTGATATCGGCTCCACTGTGACTGGCTGTTAGAAGATAGGCCCTACCATAAGTAACTACTTAAAGAAATAATGGGGCAATGTATGAGCACAAAGTCAAAGACTTCATCTCTATCCAGGGGCTGTTCAACAATCATGTACAGCCCCCCTGCCTAAAATCAGCTACTAGCTGTTAGAAGAGGGGCTTGCCAAGAGCAACTACTTAAATAATTAAGCACCCATACATACATAGTCAAAGACTTTTTGCCTCTGTACAAAAATTGTTTGTGATTTACAGTCCTTCAGCCTAATAACCTCCAGGGTGAGGGCTGTGTAAAAGTCTAAACCCTTATCTAATATCGGCCACCCTGAGGTTGGGTGTTAGAAGAGGGGCCTGCAGAACATTGCTTCATTATTACTTCATTATTTAAGTAGTTACATGTGGCAGGCCCCTCTTCCAACAGCCTGCCTCAGTGTGATTGATTTAAGATTTCAGATAAGGGTTTGGACTTTTACACAGCCCACATCCCATTTTAATGATTTAAGATTTCAGATAAGGGTTTGGACTTTTACACAGCCCTCATCCCTCCAGTAGAGGTTAATTGGCTAAGGGGCTGTAACTCACTTAACCGTCTATGGATAGAAATAAAAAGTCTTTAATCCTATGTATGCTTGTACAGTGCTTCATTATTTGCTTGTGTAGTTACACATGGCAGGCCCCTCTTCTAACAGCCAGTCCCAGTGTGGCTGGTATTGGATAAGGGTTTAGACTTTTACACAGCCCTCTCCCCTTTTTGGAGGTTAATAGACTGAGGGGCTATGTTTTTCAGACTTTCCATCTGTTTCCAGGGGCTGTGATATACAGACCCTCAGCCTTTTAACCTCCATTGGAGAAGGCAGGGCTGTGTAACTGTTTAATCCCGTATCTGATACCAGCCACGCCAATCAGGCTGTTTGAAGAGGGGTCTGCCACATGTAACTACTTAAATAGTGTATTCCCATCTCGAACAGTCAAATGTTGGCTATACTCATTCCATTTATGGACTCAGGTCGGACAAAGCCCTCAGTTCTCCTGATTTGTAGAGTTAGCGGTATAAAATAGAATCTGTTACTGGAAAGATGTGAACGGCTCCTTGGCTGCGCGGCTGAAGACTAATTTGTAGCCTTCTGCAGTAAAGTGGTTAACAGTGGCTTCAAAAACGAAAAAAAAAAAAAAAAACTTCACAGGCGAGCCGGGAGGGGGGAGGGTGGGGCAAGAACCCGCCATCCCATTAAACGGATTGCACAGTGCTATTGATTGCCTTTTAAATTAAAAACATATTTGCATGCCGCAAGGCCAATTTGTCACCACGTCTCCTCTCCGCGTATGCTTGGAAATCTGTTCGGTTTCTCTGTAGGTCCTGCCAGCTCGCGGCTGAATCATTGCAGCCGCTTTCTAGCTCCATCAAACGCTTATGGAGTTAAAATTAGACTTTCACAGTCCCGCCATCCGTATTCTGGGAAACGGCATGACTGGGTGTTTTTCAGGGTTATTTTGGCGGCTGTGGCCACACTGTATTGGACTAGGATCACAGAACTGGACTTTCCCTTATAAGAGAATGGACCCTGGGTAGAATGGGCTTTTATACATAAGCATTGAAGGCCAGAGAGCTTCTTGCTGCCCATAGCAACCAATTAGATTCTCATATTTTTGTTTCCGATGTTACATGAAGGGTTACTAGGGGCAACAGCACCCTGAGGGCCCAAAGCAACCAGATGATATTGCTTCTAGCAGAAGTCTGAGGGCCCAAAGCAACCAGATGATCTTGCTTCTAGCAACCAGTGAGTACCTCATTCACAGTCCTAATCTAACACCGAGAGCTCTTATATGGCCAACAAAATCTGGTCTGGTTGCCTCTAGTAACCAATGAGAGTACCTTATTCACATTCCTAGTCCAACACCAAAAATCTTAAATGGCCAGCGAAAGCTTTCTTTCACATTGGGCCACATGCCTGAAGCAAGAAATGGTTTGCCGAAACATGGCCTTCTTGTATACTCTCTTCATATAAGGAATACATTTTCTATATGGATTTGGAGTTGCCGGCTCACTTGTCTGGAGGACATCGGAGCCAGAGTACCCATCTATGGACTCTATCCATGAACTTCATTTAGAGGTTCCCCTGTTTAAAACGCTGCATCTGCTGTCTTTACATTTCTATAATGCAATGGTAAATTGCCCATCGTGGTCAATTTGTGAAACCCAAAGGTCATTTAGAACCTAATGCCCTTAAGAAACTAGCCACAGTTAGATTAGCTCAACCACTGACATGGTTTTTGTAGATCTGACCAACAAAAAGATTGGACTTCAACGTCTGTCGTCAACGGTCCGTTACTCCATTGGAGGTTTGAAGAGCAGCTTTTGGATTGGTTGCTATGGGTGACAACAGGGGACCTTTCCCTCATTAGTGGTGTTAGAAGTCAACCTGGCCTTCATAAGCAGGCCTTGCACAGGGCTAGACCCAAGGATGGATATTCTCTTCATTTGGCCAGGAGGTTCTGTACCCCACTGGAAACACAGCAGTTTTTGGATTGGTTACTATTGGCAACAACAAGGGATCGTTCCCTTGTTTGAGCCCCCAATGTTTGCAGTCATCGAGATGTCTTTGAGTATTCCAAGCATGGGGCTAGGCCCCAAGGACAGATATGCTCCTGATTTGGCCATGTTAGGGTGGAATAAGATAGGACTATTAACATATATCATCAATGATCCTGTAAACCACTGGAAACATGGAAAATCATTTTTCCCTTGGTTGATATAGGTGACAAAGGAGCTCTCCCTTGTGGGTACTGTTGGCATCCCAGGTTCTAAGCCAATGTTGTCTGCTTGAGCAGTCCTTGCCCTAGGGATGGCCTGAGGACAGGTATGCTCTGTTTGGCGATGGTGACAAGAGGGTGGAAAAAGATAGTACTTGAATGTCTACCATCAATTGTCCTGCACTCCTGGGAACACGGAGAGCAGTTTTTGGATTGGTTGCTATGAACAACAACAAGGGATCTTTCCCTTTGTGGGAGCCCAAGGTTTTAAGTCAACGCATTGTCCTTGAGTAGTGTCCTTGAGTAGTGTCCTTGAGTAGTCCTTGCACAGGGTCTGGGCCCCAAGGATAGAAATGCTCTTAATTTTGGCCATGCTGAGAAGAGTGTGGAAGAAGATAGAACTTTTAACATCTACCGTCAATCGTCCTGAACTTCACTGGCTACATGGAGAGCAGTTTTTGGATTGGTTACTATGGGCAACAACAAGATCTTTTACTTGTTTGTGCTGTTGGCGCCCAAGGTTATAAGTCACCGTGGTCTCCTTGAGCAGTCCTTGCATGGGGCCCGAGGACAGATATGCTCTTCATTTGGCCATGCTGTCAAGAGGGTGGAAGAAGGCCATTAATAACCCTCTGACGACGGGTGGATGGGGGGGGGGGGGGGTTGCTGGCAATGCGGGGCACCTTCAGAGCTTTTTACGAAAGAGCGAGATGCCATTTATTTCCCGCTCCTTAGTCTGTGTCAACTGCATAAACACCCAGAAAACAGCCAGGGTAATGAATCCCGCAGCCGGCATCCATCTTCACAACTTGTCTAATCCATCCAGCCCCCTTCTGTCCATCCATCTTCCCCCATCTTCAATCACTTGCCCTCCCTTTCATGCAGTCTTCAGTTCATTTATCTAAGGCTTCCACAGTTCTGCTCTCCTTTTATCATTCTTCTCTTTTCGTCAACTGCATTCCTCATTGTCTGTCCTTCCCGTGTTACAGCCCCCCCCCCCCCCCCACCAGGAATTGCATGCTTGTTGCCTGGTCAAGGCGGTGGTCCAGTCACGGTGGAGAATGCTTGATGGTTCTGAGACAGACCTTGGGCCTTCGTAGTCATGAAAATGGAAACCCTCGCTAAAAGATGCCTAGGCTGCCAACCCTGACCTCTGAGAATGCCATGCCTATGGCTTTGGCTAATCTATTGCTTTGGTGTCCTCCAAGCTATTGACCCCGAGATATATTTGCAGCAGTAAAGGTTCTGCAACTGATTACATTGACGCTAATGACCGCCAGGAAATTTGCATATTTGATAGGCTTGTGCAGTTGCTAAAAATCACCGAAATTGGCCAATTTAAACCTTTTAGCTCCTCCCCAGTATTGAATGCCCTTAGAAATTATGTGTAGGTGACCAACTCCCTCTCTTGTTCCCTCCCTGGTCAGGGAGTTGCCCTTGCTGTGGTGTAGAACGCTGCATGGTTCTGAGATAGACCTTTTGCCTTCATATTAGAGAAAAGGAAACCCTGGCTCAGATGCCTAGGCTGCCAACCCTGGCCTCCATCCAAAAATGATATGGCAATCAATGTCTTTGGTGTCTTCCAAGCCGCTGACCCTGGGACATAATTACAGCGGTCAAGTCTTTGGTTTTGGGTCAATGACTGAAAGTTTTGAAACCAATGACAGCCAGAAAACTAGCATTTTCTGATAGGCCTCTGCAGGTGTTTAAATCACTAGTTATCCACTAATTAGCCAAATACTATAATTAGTTCCTCTCCGAAATTGAGCTCTCCTACAAATTGGGTGTACATGACCAACTCCTCCATTGGCATAGGTAGGTCTGATGCCAGGCAGGGGAGCAGCTCCCATTGACTTGACTGAGATTTTTTTTTTTTTCTCTTTTCCTAACCTGCTTGTAGCTTTAAACACAATTGAAATTTGTGCACATGTACTTGACTGGGGCAGATCACCGGTTTCTACCTCCTCCCTGCCCCTATCTCAATAAAATAATGGCGTTATAAATATCTTCTTCTAAGAAACTTTTTTTTAGAGTTTTCTTAACTCCAGTTTAACTGAAAATTAAAATTTTGTAAAATAAAGACGGCAGAGCATCTTGAAAATGGGGTCACCCCCCACCCGGGTCCCTGAAACATCGTTCTGTTATACCAAAATGTTTGCATGGTCATAATGTATAATACCAAGATTGGAGGGGGAATCTAATAGGGGACATCTGCGAGAGAAACTCTAGCTTCAGAAAGATTTTTTTTTTCACTTCCTGTTGCGTCTCCAAGACAGGAAGTGAAGGGAAGTCTTGGCAAAGGGGACACATTCAGCCGGAAAAAAAAAAAATCAGGCTATAGATGCATTTTAAAACTGAGCTCAAGGTCCAGCACAAATGAGTCCTGTGTCTTCTCCTTGAATCTTGGTGAGCTTCATGTATTTTTTTTCCAGATCTGTGCAGTAATCCAGTGTTGAGACTTCCTGTAATAAAGACCACACGCTACTGGCCTCTCTCCTTGTGCAGAGGAACTGGTCTAGTTTTCGCCCCCCTCCTGTAGTTTTCTGTAGTGGGTGGAGTCTGCTGGACCCCACCCACATTCTGCTCTCTCTCCTTGTGCAAGGTTACTGGTCTTGTTTCCACCACTTCCTGTAGTTTTCTCTGGTAGGTGGAGCCTGCTGTGCCCCTCCCACAGCTCTACTCTATTGTGCAGGGTAACTAGTCTTCTCTCCTCCCACTCTTGTACTTTTCTGTAGCGGGTGGAGCTTGTTGGAACCCCTCCCACAGCTCTGCTTTCTTCACAGGGTAATATCTGGGTTTATAAAGGCAATTGGTGCACACAAAGTAGAATTACATTATTTTGTGGCTATTGAGGAAAATATTTAGATAAAGTTTTGTTGTCCAACTTTAATGGGCCTAAAATAAATGATAAAAAATAAAATAAAAAATGTAAAAAAAATTAAATTTATTCTTAAAAGAATTTTATTCACTTCCTTTTTTTTCCTGCAGATCTGCCTCCTGGATACACCTATCCAGATGTCGTCCAGTCCTATACCTCTCCGTCTCCCCACCACGTGCACTCCGCAGACCCGGCTGACACCGAAACTATGCAAACGGCATCCACGGCGGCGGAACCCGAGCAATCCAGGACGTTTACACCCTCTAAAAAATCCCCCTGCAGCACCCCCGCCGTGGAGGACCCGCTGGAGGCCAGCGAAGAGCTGCCTCGTTTAGGGGAGACGGACCTGAGCGAGTTATGTAGCCAAGAAGCCCCAAAGTCCCCGGACTGCGGTGAAGCCGCCGTTGGCGAGAGCCTGGACCATCCGAAGGAGGACGTAAAGGCGGAGGAAGAAGCAGAACCTGAAAACACCTTGGTGGAGGAGGCGAGGGGGCCTGGCGATGGTTGTGGCTTTCAGGACGTGTCGGTGGAACAGTTGCCAAATATTTCGGAGGGTTCACCTGCTGCCCCCATTGCTGCCCCCATTGCTGCCCCTATTGCTACCCCCATTGCTGCCCCCATTGCTACCCCCATTACTGTGGAAGAGGAGGAGGAGGTGAAGCAGGATGAGGTAGATCAGGCTTTGTTGCAGGATGTGGCGGAACATTTGGAGGCAGCAGAACCTCAGGTGGAAGAGGAGGAGCTTTTAACATCTTCTGCACCTTGTTCACCAGAGGTCACCGACCACCGGGAGGCCCTCTACAGCCTGGAAACCCTCATAGCGGCCAGTATCTCCCTGGGGGATCTTCCCTCCGGGGAGGACAAGGGCTCCTTCCTTCCGACCCAAACATCATCCTCACCTTCCAGCTCAGGGATCCATGGGATTGCTCTTCTCAGCGAGCTCGCAGACCTGGCTCTACAGGACCAGACGAAAGATACGAAAGGTAAGACCCCCCAGCTTTTTAAATAATTTTGCATGCTACTTACACAGCGGCTAGGAAATGTTAAATTGGATCAAACACCAAAAATGTCTATTTTCCAGCTTTAGATCCTGTGGGAAAGGGTTATTTATTTTGTCTTCCCTGGTTTGTCCTTTCCACTGTCACCCGCGTGCCATATTCATGTCATGCCTTGTTGTAGACCCTGTGATGTCATCACTGGGTCTCTGTGTTTCTCTATGTCAGTGGTCCTCAACCCTGGTCCTCGGGGCCCACTAACAGGCCAGGTTTGCAAGATAACTAAATTACATTACAGGTGATCTCATTTGCTGCTCAGTGATTGCAGTATTCTAGTCTGCATCTCCCCAAGGTAATACTTAAAACCTGGCCTGTTAGTGGGCCAGAGGACCGGAGTTGAGGACCACTGCTCTATGCAACATAAGCAGATTTTGGCTGGTAGGAGGGGCTGGCAGCGGTGATGTACATGGCTTCCAGAAAACATTACAGCACCCTGCTTCAGTACTCTTTCAGGAGCCCTCTGCCCCGATGCAAACAGTAGGCTGGCTCTTGGGAGGAGTTATGCAAATATAAGCATGGGCAGGCTGCATTTGCATGATTACACCCACAGGCTGAGCCTCCATGATTGAAGAAACTGGAATCCAATGAATGAAAAGAGGTGGGCCTGAATCCGACAAATGAAAGGGTCAGGGGCAGATTTGGGAGGAAAGTACAAGATGATGCTAGTTGTCCTCCATCCAGGAAATAGAGGGCTCCATGTGACTTGCTGCAGCTTGTAATGCACATTGAGAGAAGCTCACAGTGTGCAGTGAAATCAGAGAGCCATTTCAGTCCAGAAGAGGAGCCGCTACAACTGTGGAAGGCCAGAAGTCAATTACTAATGCATTTTAGGCTCCATTCACAGCAAATGGTGGAAAAATGCATTACCCCAGGGCTATAGAATAAATAGGTCATCAAAGTCTTTGTGGAGCCTTTTTCTTTTGGATGGAGTGGTTAAGGGTTAAAACCAGCCGATCTGCACTTTCCCCGATATATCGCAATCAGCCACCAAGGTGACCGATATTCCCGATATTGCTGATATTTTGGAAAGTGCTGTACGGGAGTGATACCTGCTGCTAGAGGCATTGCCCCGGTACCGGCGTCCATAGCCGGCGGTCGCGGCTGTATTGTAATGACAACCGATGCGGCTGATAAGCTGCTCAGCTGTCATTGCAAGGAGCGGGAGGAGATGTACAGCAACCATCCCCCCCCCCCCCCCGCCACCTTCCCCGGCTCGCCCGGGTCTCCCGTAGCTTCTTTACCAAGGCAGTGGTCGTCTTGGAGTTGTGTTTGGGTTCGTTATCATGTTGGAATACTGCCCTGTGGCCCAGTCTCCGAAGGGAGGGGATCATGCTCTGCTTCAGTATGTCACAGTACATGTTGGCATTCATGGTTCCCTCAATGAACTGTAGCTCCCCAGTGCCGGCAGCACTCATGCAGCCCCAGACCATGACACTCCCACCACCATGCTTGACTGTAGTCTTTGTACTCCTTATCTGGTTGCCACCACACACGCTTGACACCATCTGAACCAGTGCTTTAAGTGGCCCAAAAGAGGTGCCGGTACTCTATTATAGCCTATACATTTTGTCGCCCCCCCCCACCCCACATCAGGGTCCCCACAGAGCACCCCCCTGGCCTGGGCTGGGACTCCGGAGCAGGGGAACTCACTGGTGGTGACTGGTCTTGCTCTGGAGGGGGAAATATTCTTGGGGGGGGGGGGGCAATTGAGGGCGCAGATGTCCAAATAAGGCGCACGGAGAGGTGGCGGTATGCTCGAGCCATATTTGGAAGTGGCGGTACTGAGTACCAGTGCATACCGGCCCACTTAAAGCACTGATCTGAACCAAAAAAATGTATCTTGGTCTCCTCAGACCGCAGGACATGGAAATGCTATTGGAAATAGCAGCGGCCATGACAGTGGAGCCCTGTGGGTGGTGATTTCGGTGGTGGGAGCCCCTCCTCATCCCCTGGTGCTGACTCCTGTATCATTTAGCTCCCTGATTGCTGCTTGTGTAGTGCAGATTCCCCTGGTGGCTGCAGGTGCCTGATTATGTGGATTCTGAGTCTGGTGGGGTCCTGTGTGCCTGGCGACCGAGTGGTGCTGCCAGTGCGGGGGGGGGGGGGGGGGGGTTGTCCCTTTTTAGAAGTGTTTTACACTAAAGGGTTCATTTTCTGCATTGTGCAAAAAGGCTGTTTGGTCCTGTCTTCTCTGATCCTCCACTTCTTTTACTGTCCCCAATCCAATAGAACAGCGCCTTGGAGTTATTGTGCACATGCTCAGTTTGGTGTGTTTTGCTAGAGGGTGTGTTATTTTTCGGGAGGGTGCATGTGATCAGCACAGGGCCAATCGGACAGTCAGAGACAGTCAGAATAGGACTGTCAGAGAGAATGAAAGCTCCTCCTGCAAGTTTAAACCTGACACTGATAGAAGTCACAAGACTGCTATATACTGCTGATGAGAAAAGGTATTTAGCCATTTATATTTACTAAAACAATTACATTTCCATGTTCTGTGTACTGTGGGAGAGAAGATATAGTGAATGAAGGCTCCTGGGTTTAGTAACACTTTGATTCTGCAGCATTCAGTGACCAACATGCTTGTCTAGAGGAATGCCAGGGATGTGTTCTTTCATTTTGGGCTGTTCGTTCCTCATCACTTACACTCTCTGATCTCGGTGCATCCAAAAGGGTTGCTACAAAAGGTAGATATTGAGACCAGCATGAATTGTAGACACCGGCATCAAGGAAATGAATGAGAATGAATGAGTATTTACACAAATTGGATGAAACAATATATAGTATGTATGTATGTATGTATATATATATATATATATATATATATATATATATATATATATATATTAGTTTTTATGTTTCTTACACTTTAAGAGGGGGGCCTGCCTCAAGGCCAAAGATCTGTCAAGTGTAGCATATGGTCTTGTGGGGGTGGGGCAGACGCAGATGGAAGCGGTCTCCC
Organism: Pelophylax lessonae; assembly: GCF_965119305.1. Taxonomy (NCBI): domain Eukaryota; kingdom Metazoa; phylum Chordata; class Amphibia; order Anura; family Ranidae; genus Pelophylax; species Pelophylax lessonae. The sequence goes on along the minus strand of NC_138778.1, from coordinate 16,122,157 downwards.
TGTTGCTTTCTGGTGGGAACCACAAAGCTTTTGATCAGTGTGAGAGCGAGTGGTGAAACCCCAGAGCCCCCCCCCCAGGTCTGTGATGTGGCTGTTTGGGTCCGGCCAAGTCACATGGGGGTGGAGGGGGATCCCTCAGACAGTGAACTGAATCTAAGGCTCCATTCACACTTGTGCGACTTCAAAATCATGTGCTTTCCATTGCAACTTTACAGTGTGACTTTGGTCAAGTGCGACTTTGGCTTTGAGTGCAGGACCGGCCGCCTAGGGTGCACTACCACCTAGGGCGCAGCCATGGCCAGTGAGACATTCCTCTCCTGTCACCTTCTCATCCCCGGTGGAGGGGGGCACTTTGTATATGAAGGGGGGCAGTGTGTATATGAAGGGGGGGGTGTAGGGTTAAAGGGGGGTGTAGGATTAAAGGGGACAGTGTATACAGAAAGGGGGGCATTATGTACAGAAAAGGGGGCACTGTGTACAGTTATTTATTTTTTTTGTTGGGGGGGGGGTGCAAGTAGCTGGTCTTGCCTAGGGGGCAAAATGGTCTAGAACTGGCCCTGACCGAGTGACTGAGACGCTCACAAGTCTCATGTATATCATTCAGGTGTGATTTTCGAAGGGTTTACATTGAAGTCTATGGCCCTGATGTCGCATGAAAGTTGGACCAAAGTAGTGCAGGAACTACTTTAAAATTGCTGCATCTTTAAGTCGCATAGATGTGATCAGCACTTATTGGAAAACGTGGTGTGCAAACTCCCCTGCAACTTATGGTCCCAAGTCGCACAAGTGTGAATGGGGCCTAATGCTTAGAGCAAACATTTTATTTTATTGCAGCTTACCAATTCTTAGATGTGACGGAGCATTTGTTTTCTCCCCTCCCCTTCACCCCCCCTCCCCCTCCTTTCCCCCCCCTCCCCCCTCCTTCCCCCCCCTCCTTTCCCCCACCCCCTCCCCTCCTTTCCCCCACCCCCTCCCCTCCTTTCCCCCATCCCCTCCCTCCCTTTTCCTTCCCCCCCCCATCCCCTCCCCTCCTTTTCCTCTTCCCCCCCCCCTCCTTTTCCTTCCCCCCCCTCCCCCCTCCTTCCTTCCCCCCTCCCCCCCCTCCTTCCTTCCCCCTCCCCCCCCTCCTTCCTTCCCCCCTCCCCCCCTCCTTCCTTCCCCCCTCCCCCCCCTCCTTCCTTCCCCCTCCCCCCCCCCTCCTTCCTTCCCCCTCCCCCCCTCCTTCCTTCCCCCTCCCCCCCTCCTTCCTTCCCCCTCCCCCCCCTCCTTCCTTCCCCCTCCCCCCCCCTCCTTCCTTCCCCTCCCCCCCCCTCCTTCCTTCCCCTCCCCCCCCCTCCTTCCTTCCCCCCCCCCCCCTCCTTCCTTCCCCTTTCTTTCTCCCTCTCTTTCTCCCCTCTCTTTCTCCCCTCTCTTTCTCCCCTCTCTTTCTCCCCTCTCTTTCTCCCCTCTCTTTCTCCCTCTCTTTCTCCCCTCTCTTTCTCCCTCTCTTTCTCCCCTCTCTTTCTCCCCTCTCCTCCACCCCTCTCCTCCGCCCCTCTCTTTCGCCCCTCTCCTTCCCCCCCCCTCTCTATCGCCCCTCTCCTCCCCCCCTCTCTTTCGCCCCTCTCCTTCTCCCCCCCCCCCCCCTCTCTATCGCCCCTCTCCTCCCCCCCTCTCTTTCGCCCCTCTCCTTCTCCCCCCCCCCCTCTCTTTCGCCCCTCTCCCCCACCCTTATGAGGCTGTTTTTTATTTCTCTTTAGGAAATTTAGTCACAAATTCTTTATTGAGATTTCATGAATGAGGACCTGGAACAGCAAAAAAAAAAACCTGACAGGTTCTAATCCTTCCCGGCGTTATCCTAAACACAAACAACCTTTAATCCTTATTATCTATAATCCTCTTATACTTTTTGGTTTATCATAAGATTCTGACCATTTGCCAAGATCTTCAACCTTTTTGAATTGTTACTCCAACCGCGCCGTCTCTGACTTGTTGGAGTCAGGGACGGCCCAACCCTTCAACATCACGCAGCCCTCCGCTTTCTGGATACTTGAGCCCATATCTGAAATCCTACGTTCTAAGGGTAGGAAGATTGCTGGGCTAAAGCCATAGGTGCTCTAATACTGGGATAGGTATCCATGGCATTTCTTCTAATAAGCAGAACATCTCCGTACGCTGTGCTTAGATACGGGCTTCAACATTGCACAGCCCTCAGCTCTCTGAATGCTACAACCCTCATCTGAAATCCTCTGTACGAAGGCAGAATAGTTGTTTAGCTACAGCCATAGATGGTCCGGTAACAGAATAGTTATCCATGGCATTGCCAACACTTCCTCTAACAATCGGTCAGTTTCGGCATGACTGTACCCAGATGAGGGCTTTGACCTTCTACAGCCCTCAGGTCTCTAGATGGTTGGGCTTTTTATCTGAAATGATCTGCACAAATCCAGGCTTGCGGTTAGGTTGCAGTCATAGATGTTTGCTAATGGAAAAAAAAATCCATGGCATTTCCAGCACTTCTAACCAGCATTCAGTTTTAATACAGCTGTAAGATGAGGGCTTTAACATCACACAGCCCTCAGCTATCTGGATATGTGAGCCATCTACACGAAGGCAGTCTAGTTGTTGAGTTGCAGCCATAGATGTTTGCTAATGGAATAAGAATCTATGGTCTTGTAAGCACTTCATTTAATTAGCTGGCAGTCTGAGGACAACTGTACCTAGATAAGGGCTTCAACATCACACAGCCCTCAGCTTTCTGGATGCTTGAACCCATAGCTAAAATCCTAAGGGTAGGATGATTGTTGCCCTGCAGCCATAGGTGCTTGAGCCAGCTACGCTAAGGCAGGCTGGTTGTTGAGTTGCAGCCATTGATGTTTGCTAATGGAATAGGAATCCATGGCGTTACGTTAGCGGCACTTCTAACCTGCAGGCAGTCTAAGGACAACTGTACCCAGATAAGGGCCTGGGCATCGCACAGCCCTCAGTTTTCTGGATGCTTGAACCCATAGCTGAAATCCTATGTACTAAGGGCAGGAAGATTGTTGAGCTGCAGCCAAAGGTACTTGAGCCAGCTACACTAAGGCAGGCTGGTTGTTGAGTAGCAGCCATAGATGTTTGCTAATGGACTAGGAATTCATGGCATTAGCGGCACTTCTTCTTCTAACCTGTAGTCAGTCTCAGAACAGCTGTACCCAGATAAGGGCCTGGGCATCACACAGCCCTCGGCTATCTGGATATGTGAGCCATCTACTCTAAGGCAGGCTAGTTGTTGAGTTGCAGCCATAGATGTTCGCTAATGGAATAAGAATCTATGGCGTTAGCGGCACTTCCAATTAGCAGTCAGTCTCAGAACAGCTGTACCCAGATGAGGGCTTGGGCATCACACAGCCCTCGGCTATCTGGATATGTGAGCCATCTACTCTAAGGCAGGCTAGTTGTTGAGTTGCAGCCATAGATGTTCGCTAATGGAATAAGAATCTATGGCGTTAGCGGCACTTCTTCTAACCTGTAGTCAGTCTCAGGACAGCTGTACCCAGATAAGAGCCTGGACATCACACAGCCCTCGGCTTTCTGGATGCTTGAACCCATAACTGAAATCCTATGTACTAAGGGCAGGAAGATTGTTGAGCTGCAGCCATAGGTACTTGAGCCAGCTACACTAAGGCAGGCTAGTTGTTGAGTTGCAGCCATAGATGTTCGCTAATGGAATAAGAATCTATGGTGTTACTGGCACTTCAAACTAGCAGTCAGTCTCAGAACAGCTGCACCCAGATAAGGGCCTGGGCATCACACAGCCCTCAGCTATCTGGATATGCGAGCCATCTACATTAGGGCATGCTGCTTGTTTGCTAATGGAATAGGAATCTAATGGTATTGCCAGCAGTCGGCCGCAGCCTGGCTGTACCCAGATAAGAGCCTGGACATCACACAGCCCTCAGCTATCTGGATATGTGAGCCTTCTACACTAAGGCAGGCTGGTTGTTAAGTTGCAGCTATAGATGTTCGCTAATGGAATAAGAATCAATGGCGTTACCGGCACTTTCAACTAGCAGTCTGTCTCAGGACAGCTGTACCCAGTTAAGGGCCTGGGCATCACACAGCCCTCAGCTATCTGGATATGTGAGCCAGCTACACTAAGGCAGGCTAGTTGTTGAGTTGCAGCCATAGATGTTTGCTAATGGTAGAAGAATCTATGGTGTTACCAGCACTTCCAACTAGCAGTCAGTCTCAGGACAGCTGTACCCAGATAAGGTCCTGGGCATCACACAGCCCTCAGCTATCTGGATATGCGAGCCATCTACATTAGGGCAGGCTGGTTGTTTGCTAATGGAATAGGAATCAAATGGTATTGCCAGCAGTCGGCCTCAGCCTGGCTGTACCCAGATAAGGGCCTAGGCATCACGCAGCCCTCAGCTCTCCCGAGGGCCGTAAACCACGGAGTATTCTTCCGTAAGTATCTGCCCGAAACCCATTTTGCCTTCTCAGCTCTGGCATGCTTTTTGCTCTGCCTGACAAATTACAAGCTGTGCAGAGCGATGAAGGGAGTGATAATTACAGCTGCATATTCAAGTCCAGCCCCTCGCAGCGAGCGTCATGGGAGTCGTTGGAAGTGCGTTGTCAGTTGTAAGACAGATGAGCACATGTGCCGCGCAGCGATTTCACACAGGAAGCCGAGCATAAATAGGCCAATGTTCTCAGAGTAGCTTTTAGCATCGATCGGCTCTCACCGTAGCGCGCAGGGTAATGAACAGAAATGCGGTGAGGGTAGGGGGGGTGGGACGGGGGCTTTAAGCGCACTTGCTTGGCCATCTTTATGGCTGACAGTGAGGATAACTGCCGAATGTTCCAGAGGGACCTCAACACCTCTCCCTGCACCTGCTGGTTAGGCAGAAATGCATTCTTTATGGGCCGCGGGTATATTTTTATTATGCCAGTCTGCTAGTGAAGGGCTGGAGCCGTGCCGTTTTAGGTGAAGCGCGCTGGCATCCCTCCCAAATTTCTGAGCTGAGGAAGAGGGACACTTTTTTTTTTTTTTGCACCAAAATCTTCTTCCCTGACTTTATATAATACTTTTCCATTTCGCTGAAATACCTTTATACCTTGTGATGTCTTTACTGGTCTCTGCGCTTCTCTATGCAATGCAGACAGAACATGGCTGGTGGGAGGGGCTGTACATAGCACCACCCTGCCTCAGTCCTCTTCTCAAGAGTCATCAGTCCTGATGCAAGCCGTGGGCTGGCTCTTGGGAGGAGTTATGCAAATATCAACATGGGTGGGTCTTAGTCTAAAGGGTTGGGTCTTCCTAGGCAGGCTGCTTATGTATGGTAACACCCACAGGCTGATCCTCCATGATTGAAAAAACTGAAATCCAATGAATGAAAGTGGGTGGGGCAGAATCCAACAAATGAAAGGGGCGGAGCCCCATAGCACCACCTTGCCTCAGTCCTTTTCTCAAGAGTCCTCAGCCCTGATGCAAGCCGTGGGCTGGCTCCTGGGAGGAGTTATGCAAATATCAACATGGGTGGGTCTTAGTCTGAAGGGGTGGGTGTTCCTAGGCAGGCTGCTTATGCATGGTAACACCCACAGGCTGATCCTCCATGATTGAAAAAACTGAAATCCAATGAATGACAGTGGGTGGGGCAGAATCCAACAAATGAAAGGGGCGGAGCCAGGGAGTTATGCAAATATCAAAATGCCTTGAGTTGCTGGTGTACCTAGGCAGGCTGTATTTGCATATGTGATGCTGGGCCTATATGATTGAAAGAACAAAAATCCAATGTATGAAAGGGGCGGGGCCAGGGACTGTCAGTCTTGGGGAGAAAAGTGCAAGATGATGCCGGACGTCCTCCAGCCAGGAAATGGGGCTGGCTCTATCTGGCTTCAGCTTCGAATGCACATTGTGAGAAGCTCACAGTGTGAAGTGAAATCAGTGGAAGCCATTTCAGTCCAGGAAAGGAGTCGCTACAACTGTGCAAGACTAAGAGGGAGGCCAGAGTTGTGATTTGGGTTTGTTTGCGTTATGCAGTTTGTACAACCTTCGATTAATCCCTTCCAGCTTACCCTGGCGTCCCTTTAAAAACCTCGTAACCGGCCTGGGGGTGGAAATGATCGGCAATCATGTGGCCAATGTAATTGACAATCACCGTGGTCACATGATTGGAACTGGTCTTGCTGGACTGAGCGTGGTCTCGGACAATGTGATTGTTAAAGCCCGCCCCCTTTTGCTGTCGCTGTTGATTGGGCAGGAACAGGTTAAAATTGCGATATTGTAGATGGATACATTGTATACATATAGATTGTACTGTACATGCCTTGTATACTGTGCATAGGTTACATTATATACATAGATGGTATTGTACATGAGATACATTGTATAAGTATATTGTATATACATTGTATACTGTACATAGGTTACATTATGTACAAGGTATTGTACATGGGATACGTTGTATACATATACTGTATATTGTATTGTACATACATTATATACTGTACATAGGTTACACTATATACATAGATGGTATTGTACATGAGATACATTGTATACATATATTGTATTGTGTATATACATTGTATACTGTACATAGGTTACATTATATACAATGTATTGTAAATGGAATACGTTGTATACATATACTGTATATTGTACGTACATTATATACTGTATATAGGTTACACTATATACATGGTATTGTACATGAGATACGTATATTGTATTGTACATTATATACTGTACATAGGTTACATTATATACGTAGTATTGTACATGGGATACGTTGTATACGTATATTGTATTGTACATACATTATATACACTATATTGTCAAAAGTATTGTAACGCCTGCCTGTACACACACACATGAACTTTAATGGCATCCCAGTCTTAGTCCGTAGGGTTCACTATTGAGTTGGCCCACCCTTTGCAGCTATAACAGCTTCAACTCCTATGGGAAAGCTGTCCACAAGGTTTAGGAGTGTGTCTATGGGAATGTTTGACCCTTCTTCCAGAAACACATTTGTGAGGTCAGGCACTGATGTTGAAAAAGAAGGCCTGGATCACAATCCCCACTCAAATTCATCCCAAAGGTGTTCTATCAGGTTGAGGTCAGGACTCTGTGCAGGCCAGTCAAGTTCCTCCACCCCAAACTTACTTACAATTTCATGCTCCCAACTTTGTGGGAACAGTTTGGCCCCTTCCTTTTCCAACATGACTACACACCAGTGCACAAAGCAAGGTCCATAAAGACATGGATGAGCGAGTTTGGGGTGGAGCAACTTAACTGGTCTGCACAGAACACCTTTGGGATGAATTAGAGTGGAGACTGCGAGTTAGGCCTTCTCATCCAACATCCGTACCTAGCCTTACAAATGTGCTTCTGGATAAATGGTCAAAGTTCCTCCTCCCCAAACTCGCTCATCCATGTCTTTATGGACCTTGCTTTGTGCACTGGTCTAAATCATTTGGTGGAGGGGGAGGAGGATTATGGTGTGGGGTTGTTTTTCAGGGGCCCCTTAGTTCCAGTAAAGGGAAATATTAAGGGGTCAGCATAGCAACACATTTTGGACAATTTCATGCTCCCAACTTTGTGGGAACAGTTTGGGGATGGCCCCTTCCTGTTCCAACATGACTGCACACCAGTGCACAAAGCAAGGTCCATAAAGACATGGATGAGCGAATTTGGGGTGGAGGAACGTGACTGGCCTGCACGGAGTCCTGACCTCAACCCCATAGAGCACCTTGACTGCGAGCCAGGCCTTCTCCTCCAACATCAGGGCCTAACCTCACAAATGCGCTTCTGGAAGAATGGTCAAACATTCCCATAGACACACTCCTAAACCTTGTGGACAGCCTTCCCAGAAGAGTTGACGCTGTTGTAGCTGCAAAGGGTGGGCCAACTCCATATTGAACCCTACAGACTAAGACTGGGATGTCGTTAAAGTTTATTTGTGTCTAAAGAGGCGTCCCAATATTTTTGACAATCTACTGTACATAGGATACATTGCTGTTTGTGTGTGTCTAGGAAAGTCTCAGGAGGAACCATCCTCGGGGGTTATGATGAAACGCGTCTCTGGTGTACGGGATGATGAGTTTCTATCTTCATCTGCCGATTAATGAATCCCGCTCTTCCTTCCTCCCTCCAGCCGGTGAAGATGATGATTTGTCGGTTTCGGATCTTCAAGTTTTCGCCACCATTGCTGCTGCCTGGTCGCTGGCCGAAGCGGATAGTCTGGATGGTGCTAAGCCAACGTGTCACCTGACCTGCTGCCCCGCTGCCGCTCCGCGCGTCCGCCTGTCCCGCAGGACGTACAGCTGGACCCCCAAAACCAAACCGGTGAGCCAATCGTCCAATCTTGTTGGGGTTTTTACACTTCTACCAGCATTGGACACCCTGCATGCCGAATAATCGCATCACCGAATGTTCCTTCAATGATTTCCATAAATAAACCGTGTTAGGGGTCAGCGACTCTCAAAGCCAGGCAGCCAGGAAACTGGTAATTTTAGGTGGTCGTTTTTATTTCTGTGGCTTTTAATATCATAGAGGACCTCTCAGTAACTTTACAAGGCTCTATGAATAAATCCCCCAAAACATCCTAATATACAGCAACAGTATCATTTTCTTTTCAAAACTCCATTGTTGAGCTCCAGTCAGTGACTTTGCCTAGGCTGGGATGATGTCATCAGTCTGTTGCAGGCAGGAGAATGCATTTCCTTAGTCTCCCCGCGTGATCAGACTGTACATTGTAACTTTGTAGAAGGGAGGAGAAGGCATTCCCTCAGTCTCCCGTCCCCAGTGATCAGACTATACATTGTAACAGTGTTTTTAGCGTAACACATTAATTAAAATAAAATAAACCTCCCCCTGTAGACTATTTATTAAAATTCATACCCCAGCACTTGCAGCATACAACTTTCAATGCTGCTGGCTCCTGCTTTCAGTGCTGCTTTCCTGAACTTCCAGTCTTCTCAGGAAAGTGTCAACAGTGGACATTGCACCCAACTGTTTGAGAAGGGAGGAGCAGGGGGTGTCCTGCCATCCTAGTCTATAGGGCTGTGTGTTTCTATTGATGCACACAGTGTAGTAAGACACAACTCTAGTCCCTGAATACAAGGGTGACTCCATAGGATGCTGCAAGAGAAAGGAGCCACCTTGAGACAGGAGAAATGGGGCAGTGGTCACGTGACCAGCATATACTGGGATTTAGGGAAGGAATAAAGATGAAGAGGCTGTTGGACTGCTCTGTTATTAATGGCTGTTTCCTCCTCATACACAGGTGTGTCCACTCAAGGCTGCCATAGACCACCTGGACACTCAGGAGGTGGAGATGCGGATGAAGCTGGCAGAGATTCAGAGGCGGTACAAGGAGAAGCAGAGGGAGCTCGCCAAACTGCAGAGACGACACGACCATGAGTGAGTGAACGCTGTGCAATGACCAACCAGAACCCAGATCCACCACTCGTGGAGGGATCTGGAGGTGGATCTGTGCTACCTTTATTGACCAATTAGGTTCTCTCCCTCATTTTTTCCTACAAGAAGTCCTAGGTGGAGAGGAACAATCTTATTGGTTGATTTGGGCAGCACAGAAACGTCCCTTACAGAGACCTCCTAAAAATAAAGGTTGTGGGTTTAAGGTGGTCTTTAAAGCTGTCAAGCCTTAGTCCCCACACCGATGAGAGCACCACATGTTTGTAACCAATCCAGTGTAAGCTTATTATCCATGATAAAAGTTTAGAAGGTAAAGCCAACGTGTTTCTGGGGCTCACAGCTTTTTCATCAGGGCTTGGATACTGGTGGTGATAGGAGAAAGCACTGGACAGTAATAAGCAATAGCAAGGATTAGAAAAGTGGCAATGGTGGAAACCTGACGAAGGGGGAGTTGTGAGCTTCTGAAACGTGTTGAAACTTGCCTTCTGCTTTGCAATAGTGTTTCTGGGGCTCACAGCTCCTTCATCAGGGCTTGGATACTGGTGGTGATAGGAGAAAGCACTGGACAGTAATAAGCTGGTGGTGATGGGAGAAAACACTGGACAGTAATAAGCAATAGCAAGGATTAGAAATGTGACAAAGGTGGAAACTTGACGAAGGGGGAGTTGTGAGCTTCTGAAACGTGTTGGGACTTGCCTTCTGCTTTGCAATAGTGTTTCTAGGGCTCACAGCTCCTTCATCAGGGCTTGGATGCTGGTGGTGATAGGAAAAAATATTGGACAATAATAACCAATGGCAAGGATTAAAAATGGAGCAGTGGTTGCGCCCTGACGAAGGGGGAGTTGTGAGCCCCTGAAAAATGCTGGATTTGCCTTCTGCTTTCTCAACGTGATTCTGAGGCTCACCAGTCCCCCTTCAGGACTTTGATGCTGGTGGTGTGTGTGTGCGCACGCGCGCGCCCATGTGTTATCTATGCTGTCTCAATTTAAGAGATTTCCCATCACTTCCTGTTTCGCAGACCTTGTGTTACCAAGACAGGAAGTGAGAGTTGATCTCTTTAATGGGGACACAGGCCCCAGTGATAAAACCAGACAGAGATTCTAACCCTTCCTCACAAACACTTCAAGGGCACTTTTGCACCCTTTAAGGTTCTCCTTTAAGCCGGCTGAGCTTTTGCAGCAAAGATCTTTTACAACGAGACTCGGATCTGTTACTAATCTTCCATCCTCCCTTCCGCCCACAGCAAGGAGGAGATTTCCAGGAGTCCCGTGCGACGAGGTCCGGGAAGGCCCAGAAAACGGCCGCACTGCCGCGCCCCCTCCTCGCTTCGGCCGTACGAAAGCAAGAAACCCAAGTAAGTTGCACCCGAGCCCATTTCCAGAACTCTTCTCTGAAAATATTTTGTTGGAGGTAGAAGAAGATGGTGGGCTGAGCCGCGTCCACCCTCCAGTATTGCTGAGAGACCCGTTTCTCTGTCGACCACAATGTAAATATTGCATGGATGTATGTTCTCATCTCCACCGCCCCCCGGGGGGCCAATCAGTAGCCTGCATTACGCTTTCCCTTTCATCATGAAAGATGTGCGCTGTTTGTTTATTTATTTTTTAATCTGCTGTGCATGCTTTGTGTTTTGGATAATAAATTTGTTTCATTATACTTCTGCTTTCTTTTTTTTTTTTTTTATTGTTTTTATGTACAAATATTTTATAGAATATATATATATATATATATATATATATATATATATATATATATATATATATATATATATATATATATATATATATATATATATATAGCCTTGAAAAAGTATTCATACCCCCTGTGATTTTCCACATTTTGTCATGTTACAACAAAAAACGTAAATGTATTTCATGTGATAGACCAACACAAAGTGGCACATAATTGTCAAGTGGAAGGAAAATGATAAATGATTTTCAAAATTTTATACAAACAAGTGAAAAGTGTGGCGTGCATTTGTATTCACCCCCCTTTTACCCTGTTAGCCCTAACTAAAATCTAGTGGAACTAATTGTCTTCAGAAGAAATCCCCTAATTAGTAAATAGTCCAGCTGTGTGAAAATGTAATCTCAGTATAAATACAGCTGTTCTGTGAAGCCCTCAGAGGTTTGTTAGAGAACCTTAGTGAACAAACTGCATCATGAAGGCCAAGGAACACACCAGACAGGTCAGGGATAAAGTTGTGGAGAAGTGTAAAGCAGGGTTAGGTTATAAAAAAAAAAAAAAAAATATCCCAGTGTTTGAACATCTCACGAAGAGCTGTTCAATCCATCATCTGAAAATGGAAAAAGGTATGGCACAACTGCAACCCTACCAAGACATGGCCATTCACCTAAACCAGGGATCCTCAAACTACGGCCCTTCAGCTGTTGCAGAACTACACATCCCATGAGGCATTGTAAAACGCTAACATTCACAGACATGACTATGCATGATGGGAATTGTAGTTCCTGAACAGCTGGAGGGCCGTAGTTTGAGGATCCCTGACCTAAACTGACCGGCCGGGCAAGGAGAGCATTCATCAGAGAAGCATCCAAGAGGCCCATGGGAACTGGAGGAGCTGCAGAGATCCACAGCTCAGGTGGGAAAATCTGTCCATAGGACAACTATTAGTCGTGCGCTCCACAAATCTGCTCCTTATGCAAGAGTGGCAAGAAGAAAGCCATTGGTGAAAGAAAGCCATAAGACGTCCCGTTTGCAGTTTGGGAGAAGCCATGTGGGGGACACAGCAAACATGAGGAAGAAGGTGCTCTGCTCAGATGAGATGACACCAAAATTGAACTTTTTGGCCTAAAAGCAAAACGCTGTGTGTGTGGGGGAAAACTAACACTGCACATTACCCTGAACACACCATCCCCACTGTGAAACATGGTGGTGGCAGCATCATGTTGTGGGGATGCTTGTCTTCATCAGGGACAGGGAAGCTGGTCAGAGTTGATGGGAAGATGGATGGAGCCAAATACAGGGCGATCTTAGAGGAAAACCTATTAGTCTGCAGAAGACTTGAGACTGGGGCGTAGGTTCACTTTCCAGCAGGACAACGACCCAAAGTATACAGCCAGAGCTACAATGGAATGGTTTACATCAAAGCATATTCATGTGTTAGAATGGTCCAGTCACAGTCCAGACCTAAATCCCATTGAGAATCTGTGGCAAGACTTGAAAATTGCTGTTCACAGACGCTCTCCATCTAATCTGACAGAGCTTGAGATATTCTGCAAAGAAGAATGGGCAAAAATGTCCCTCTCTAGATGTGCAAAGCTGGTAGAGACATCCCCAAAAAGACTTGCAGCTGTAATTGACAGGGGTGGTGTGCATTTGTATTCACCCCCCTGAAGTCAATACATTGTAGAAACGCCTTTCCCTGCAAAGATTTATTTGTAAATAATGTTGAAAACCATTTACCATTTTCCTTCCACTTCACAATTATGTGCCACTTTGTGTCGGTCTATCACATAAAATCCCAATAAAATACAGAAAATTTCAAGGGGTGTGAATACTTTTTCAAGGCACTGTATGTAAGCCCAGATTAAAGCTGATGTCAGATAAGCGGTCTGCCACAGGTCTCTGTCAGGTCCTGAAAGTATAGATAGCCAAAGATGGCAAATCAGTACAGAGGAGCTGGGGGGAGTACAATATTCCCTAGCCCAGTGATGGTGAACCTTGGCACCCCAGATGTTTTGGAACTACATTTCCCATGATGCTCATGCACTCTGCAGTGTAAGTGAGCATCATGGGAAATGTAGTTCTAAAACATCTGGGGTGCCAAGATTCACCATCACTACCCTAGCCAAAGTTCCTCTTTAACCCCTTCACGCCTAAGGGTAAAACAAATCCTAATGCCGAAGCACAATTTTGCAACTTTGACATTTTGTTAGTAAAACTTTACAGATCATCATTAACTACTTTGTGCATCCAGGTGGATTATACCACGTTTTTCTCAGGACAAATTGGGCTTTCATTCAGTGATAAATGGTAATGAATATCTCCTAATTTTTTTTTGCAAAGGAAAACTGGCCCAAAATAGTAAAAAAAAAAAAAATCTATATTTTATTTATATATATATATATATATATATATATATATATATATATATATATATATATATATATATATATAATAATTTTTTCTTACTATTTTTGGAAAGTTTTCCTTTGCTAAATTTAAAAAAATCAGGAGATATTCATTACCATTTATCACCGAATGAAAGACCATTCGGTCTGAGAAAATATATTTATTAAATTTAGCTGTATATTTCTTGCTACTTCCATAACCTTCCACCAACGAACAACCTGCAATAAATTCTCCTGCTCCTGATGATCGCATCGACACCAGATATTATCGGTTTGTACCCGTAGTAAAGTCCAAAAACAAAAGTGCGCATTTTGCTTTATTTTTATCCAACCTAAAACGCTGATAAGTTAAGACCCTGACCTTTGACTCCATCACTAACCCCAGCACTGACCTAGGTCAAACCTTGGTCTAGGTAAATTTTGTATTTTTTTTTTTTATCATTATGATTTGTATGCTTTTTTTTTTTCTCTGCAATGAGAGAGAGAGAGATACAATGTATCTCTCATCCATTCACAGAGAGAACACAGGGCTGGGCTTCACAATAACTGATCACTCACTCTGATAGCCAACCAGAGGCTAACAGTGATCAGGTGACCTGAATTGAGATTTCTGGGTCCTGATCGTTAATACAGGGTCCGGAGCGCATGGTGAGGCCCCGGTCTCTGTGCTGGGAGCTCGCCATGCGATGCACTCCCAGCGCAAAGGGAAGTACGCAAATATGCGGCCCCACAGAAAAAAAGCCCAGTCTAGCGGGGCTGCACATTTGGGTGGGAAGGGGTTAAGGTCTGTTGATACTTAGTAAAGATTTGGATCCCTTTTTAAAATCGAAGAATCACATTGACCTTGCATCAATCCATTGGTGCAACGCCGGTCATTCAAGAATATCTTTTAAAAAAAAAAAAAAATGGTTTTAAAATAACAGAACTCAGCTCTTTGAGAACACATGGGTGGAAGCTATCTGGTCCTGGTGCATTGTTGTCCTTTTATTTTTTCGGTTGCAGGATCCTTAAAGAGGCTGGCAATCTGTAACTACAGAATTGCTCTTTCTGTGGCCGCACGCAGTGAGATGTCACTCTTGTCGCTAAACACCGCTGAACATTGATCGCCAGCGATAGGAGCAACATCTCACTGCCTCCAGTTACAGAGGGAGCAATTCCATAGAGACGGCAGCCTCTCACTGATTCTGCCACTGGCAATTTTGACAGATCACCGGTTGGCAGGTGTTTCCAGTCTGACATCAGCCTAAGGGGCTCATTCTCTCCCGCCCACTTGTTATAATGTACATTTTTATGGTGTGTGTTGTGTAGGGGCAGTGCAATGCATTTTTTCTTTTTCTTTTTTGTTTGTTTTTTTCTTGCGTGCTTATTTTTTGCTTTTTTTTTTTATTTTATATTTATTTTAAAGTGGAACTCCACTGCATCTGATCAACACAAACAAAAATCGTTATTTTTTTTTTATATTCAAAGCAAACTCCCCCATCCACGTCTCCATCCATCTGAGTCTCCATGCTTTATTTTGCTGAGAAGTCAAATTGAAAAACACCCCCCCCCCCCCTAGCATTTTTCTAGCCATGCCCATCTGGAGTAGGGGGGATAATTGGTGTAGCATTTACTTCCTGGAATCCATCTGCCCTTGGCTCGGGTATGCAGTCTGAAGGGTGTGCTGAGCTAAGAAAGCCCCCCCCCCCCCCCCCCGTGTAAAGACTCCGGGGATGTAGGACATAATTTTGGACTAGGCCAGAAAGTAACTGGGGAAAAAAAGGTTAAATAAATAGTCCACCTTCCTATCTACACTATATTGCCAAAAGTATTTATTTACGCTGCCAGTATTAGCGTGAGTGTGTATATATCTATGTATGTATGTGTATATATGTGTGTGTGTATGTATGTGTGTGTGTGTATATATGTATGTATGTATGTGTATATATATATATATATATATATATATATATATATATATATATATATATATATATATATATATATATATATGTATATATATATATACACGCCTGCCTTTACATGCACATTGACTTTAATGGCATCCCAGTCTTAGTCCATAGGGTTCAATATTGAGTTGGCCCACCCTTTGCAGCTATAACAGCTTCAACTCTTCTGGGAAGGCTGTCCACAAGGTTTAGGAGTGTGTCTATGGGAGTGTTTGACCATTCTTCCAAAAGCTCATTTGTGAGGTCAGGCACTGATGTTGGAGGAGAAGGCCTGGCTCGCAGTCTGCACTCTAGGTCATCCCAAAGGTGTTCTATCGGGTTGAGGTCAGGACTCTGTGCAGGCCAGTCAAGTTCCTCCACCCCAAACTCGCTCATCTGTGTCTATATGGACCTTGCTCAATGCAAGCCACCTCTGGTTACAGGAGGTGACTGGAAAAAGGCTGCAGTGGGCCAGCAGGGCCAAGATGTAAATTAAAATAAACTTAAATTCAATTATTTATTTATTATTTTTTATAAAAGTTTGATAATTAAAAATAAAATAAATTTTATAAAAAAATAAAATACATTTCTGATGTTCCATCCAACAGCTTCAGTCATTACAAGTTCAGATGATGACACACTCCTTCCATCATGGAGAATAAAATGGCTAGTAGCCACCATTAATCTCTTGCAGTCAACATTTTTTTTACCCATTTTTATTTTTTTTTATCCCTCCCCCAAAAAAAAAAAAAAAAATGTATATTCTGGAGTTGTCGTGTAATAATCTGCAGGCTTTATGTCCCCTTAATATTCCTTCAGTCATGTTTGCTGTCTGTTTTTAGGCAGGCAGTGGTGGAAGGGGGGGGGGGGGAAGGGATAGGTGTTAATCCCACAAAAGTTGCGCCACAGCCTGTGCAATGCAAGCTGCCTCTGGTCACATGAAGTGGCTGAAAAGAGGCTTCAGTGGATCAGCAGCGCTGAGCTGTAAATGAAAATAAAATAAAAAATTAAACTTTTTTTTTTTTTTTTTTTTATAAAACTTTGATTAAAAATTTAAATAAAAAATTTTATGGAAAAAAAGAAAAATTTAAGATTTCCATTCCAACCACTGCAGCCATTACAAATTCAGATGATGCCACACTCCTTTCCATCATGGAGAAAAAAAATGGCAAGTGGCCCCCATTACCCTCTTGCAGTGCCAATTTTTAACCCATCCCCCCCCCCCTCCAAAAAATAAAAATGTTCTATTCCGGAGTTGTCCTTTAATAAATCAGCGGGCTTCCTTTATTTTATGTCCCCTCCAGCCATGTTTGCTGTCTGTTTTCATGCTGGCAATTAAGGAATGGGGGAGGGGTGTTCATACCACAAATGTTGCACCCCAGCCTGCGCCATGCAAGCTGGTTCTGGTCACAGGAAGTGTCTGAAAAGAGGCTGCAGTGGATCAGCAGCACTGAGATGTAAATTAAAATAAAATAAAAAAGAACTTCATTTTTTTTTTTTTTTTTTTAAAATTGGATAAAAAAAAAAATGAAGAAAAAATTAATTTTGGCTGAAACAGGGCTGCAGTGGATCAGCAGCATTGAGATGTAAATTAAAATAAAATAAAATGAACTTCATTTTTTTTTTTTTTTTTTAAAATTGGATAAAAAAAAAAATGAAAAAATTTATTTTGGCTGAAACAGGGCTGCAGTGGATCAGCAGCAGTGAGATGCAAATGAAAAATAAAATAAAAATGAACTTAATTTTTTTTATTTAATTTTGGATAAAAATTAAAAAAAAAATAATTTTAATAAAAAAAAAAAAAAAATTCAGATTTCTATTTAATCGCTGCAGCCATTACAAATTCAGATCACGCCACACTCCTTCCATCATGGAGAATAAAATGGCGAGTGCCCCCCCCCCCCCCCCATTACCCCCTTGCAGTCTCAATTTTTTTTTTTTTGCCCCCTCCCTCTGAAAATAAAAATGTTCTATTCTAGAGTTGTCCTTTAATAATCTGCGGGCTTCCTTTATTTTATGTCCCCTTATTATTCCTCCAGTCATGTTTGCTGTCGGTTTTCAGGCTGGCGAAGGGAGGAGTGGGGGGGGGGGAGATGGGTGTACATCCCACAAAAGTGGTGCACAGCGCGCCGGCCCCAGCCTGTGCCATGCAAGCCGCCTCTGGTCACATTATGGTGCCGCTGACTGGTTCCAGTGCACAGCTATTACCCATTAACCGCCTGGTGCAGCTATTCTCGCACTCGCGGGCCCCGTATAATTGTCCTTCTCCGCTACAAATTGCCTCTCCCAGCAGAGCCATTTGCATAAATCCTCCGAGCTAGTCCAAACACGATTGGAGAGCGCGCGCAATGCATCAAGCACCATGATTTGGTAATAATAGTTAAATCTCCACTAAATGGCTCCCTCAATTAAGATGGAGGGAAGAGGGGGGGGATAAATGTGCCGGCTTTATGTCAGAAAACATTAGAAAATGTTGCTTGGTTGGAGAAAAGAAACAAATTTTCATCAAAAAAAACGCTGTGTTGGGTAAGAAAGGGGGGCATCTTACATGTAAATGCTGAGCTACTAGCAGTGGAAAATAACTCATCCTGTCTTAAGCCCCGTACACACGTACCGATTGTCGGCCGTAAATATTCGGCCGCCGACTGATCGGCCGATTGTAGGCTTCTTAGTATGATGCTTCCGACAGCCGGCAGCGCATATTCGGCCGAACAGAATCTGTCGTGCAGACTTTAAAATATTTGTTGGCCGACACCAGAACGGCCGATTGTTTGCCAGTAAGTACAGATTTCGGCCGACAGACAGCAGATTAGCAAGACTGGGCATGCTCAGAAAAGAAAAAACACACGGAAAGTTAACCATCACATGACATCACTTCTGCAGTCGGCTGTTGTTGTGCAGTCTTTTGCAGTTTTCAACAGACAGGACAGCCCTGGACAAAAGACGGCCGATCGGTCGGCCGACGATCAGTACGTGTGTACGGGGCTTTAGTCTAAACTGCTGAATGAGCTGCCCTTTCCAACCCTAAGGTACATAATGGGATGCAGAAGGGCCATTCCTCTCTTGCGTTCTTCATGCATGTTGGTTTGCAGGCAGCTCAAGCAACAGTTTCTACTTCTGTCCCATAGTCCACCAGCACTACTTCAACGTTTCCCAAAGGGCTCATGCTAAGGGATGGAGATGATGGATTCAAAGCTGCTGATAGCAGTCTTGGTGGAGCTATGCCTCTATTTTCTGCCTTATGTACTATGCAATAATGTGACTGAAAGGACCGAGGTCAGAAATGATTATTTCTTCATGGTCTGTTAGTGCTTTATAAATTCTGAATTATATTCTCAAGATTTATATAGCACCAAAAGACCAAGAGGAAATGATTTAGTATTAATATTATTAGTAGTATTGTTTGTCAATAAAAGTAAAATGAAGAATAACATCTTCCTGGTCTGTTGGTGCTATATCCTGAATTAAATCCTGGATTAAAGAACGTAAATTTTATTATTAATAATAATATACAGGATTTATAAAATACTAACTGACCAGGAAGAAATGATATAGTATTAGTTATTATTTTACTGGTAGTAATTATATAATATCTTCCTGGTCTGTTGGTGCTATATCCTGAATTAAATCCCGAATTAAATAATATTAATTTTATTAATAATAATATACAGGATTTATAAAGTACTAACAGACCAGGAAGAACTGATTTAGTGTTTTTGTTATTAGTAATTATAAAATATCTTTCTGGTCTGTTGGTGTTAGATAATATTATTATTCTTCAGGATTTT
This sequence comes from Pelophylax lessonae, assembly GCF_965119305.1. NCBI lineage: Eukaryota > Metazoa > Chordata > Amphibia > Anura > Ranidae > Pelophylax > Pelophylax lessonae. Next base: position 16,102,941 of record NC_138778.1, on the reverse strand, counting down.
TATAGCACCAGCAAACCAGGAAGATATTATTATTATTATTATTATTATTATTATTATTATTATTAATAACAAACACTAATGAAATAATATTATATAACTAAATATTTTAAATAATCTTTCCTTCCTGGTCTGTTGATGCTATATAAATCCTAAATTGAATATTAATCATATACATGATTTATATAGCACCAGATAGATATTAATATTATTCAGGATTTATATATCTGGTGCTATACAAGTCCTGTATATGATTAATATTAAATTTAGGATTTATATAACATCAACAGACCAGGAAGAAATTATTCAAAAAATTTAATTATATAGTATTATTTCATTAGTGTTTGTTAATAAAAATAAGTTTGTGGTTGGTGCTATAAACATTCTGAAGAATAATATTATTTAATAACCATTATTATAAAAGCACCAACAGGTAGAATATAATATTATTATTTAGGATTTATATAGCAACAACAAACCAAGATGATATTATCTTCCTAGTCTGTTGGTGATTTATTAATCCTGTATATTTTTTTTTATTATTTAATTCAGGATTTATATAGCACCAACAGATCAGGGAGATACTATCTTCCTGATCTGTTGGTGCTATATAAATCCTGAATTTAATAATAACCCTAATAATATTGTTTTATTATATTACTACTAATAAAAACATTATTAGTATTATTATCATCATTTTATTAGTAGTAATATCATGATATAATATTGATATCTTCCTAGCCTGTTGGTGCTATATAAATCCTGTATATTATTATTATTATTATTATTATTATTGTTGTTGTTGTTTAGAATTTATATAGCACCAACACACCAGGAAGATGTCATCATTAACCTTATTATTATTATCAATACTAATATAATATAATATTGATAATATCTTCCTAGCCTGTTGGTGCTATATAAATCCTGTATATTATTATTATTATTATTATTGTTGTTGTTGTTGTTGTTGTTGTTGTTGTTGTTTAGAATTTATATAGCACCAACACACCAGGAAGATGTCATCATTAACCTTATTATTATTATCAATACTAATATAATATAATATTGATAATATCTTCCTGGACTGTTGGTGCTATATAAATCCTGTATATTATTATTATTTTTATTGTTTAGGATTTATATAGCACCAACACACCAGGAAGATGTTATTAATATTATTATTATTATTATTATTATTATTATCATCAATACTGATATAATATTGATAATATCTTCCTGGACTGTTGGTGCTATATAAATCCTGTATATTATTATTATTATTATTATTATTATTATTATTATTATTATTGTTTAGGGTTTATATAGTGCCAACACACCAGGAAGATATTGCTATCATTATTATTATTATTATTATTATTATTATTATTATTATTACCAATACTAATAAAATAAAATACTGAACTCATGGAAAACAAGGTATTTGCCTTGTCTATGTACCCAGACTGCGCTCAGCTAGGCAGACAAGCGTCGTCCAAGCGCACTTGGTGTAAGCGAGCCCCTTATGGTTTCCATTCAAGGACTACTAAATGGAAGCTGAGCTCAGGGTATTAGACAAAATCTACCCTTGCAGTGACCCAGAAAATCCCTTATCCCCCACCCCCTGCACTGCAAGAATTAAATGCACATTTAGTTTCGGGGTGCAGGGGTCAGATGTAGTACTTATCCTACTTATCCTACTTTTCAGTGCGGCAAACTCCAGCACTGTCCTCAAGCTCTTGGCTATAGGTGGTCCATTGGAATTATCTCACAGTGCAGGTCTTTTTACCCTTCATTTTATGTGGAGGCAAGCCTGCGACTGCGGCCAAAAGAATCTTAGTGAGGACATTGCACTAGACTGGTCACTCAACTGAAGGGGACCTCACAGGAGCCAGGAGTGAGGTAAGTAATACACCTTATCCCTGTACCCCTAGACTATATGAGCGTATAACCCTTGCAGTGCAGAGGTGCAAGGGTAGATTGTCTTATTCCCAGGGTCTAGCTTTAACGTTGACCGGCAGTTGATAGTGATGGTGTATTTGGTTGCGAAAAATACAGCAAGACCTTCACAGGGCTCCTGTAGACAAGTGTCCTTGTTAAATATGATCTTTTCCATCTGAGCGAAGCACTGCTGAAATGAGTGGGTTCCAATGCAAAAAGTAGCTTTTCCATGCAAATTAAATGCAACTCAATAGGACCGACTGTGTCCAAAGAAGCGCATCATGAAGCAGGTCAACTGCAGCCATCTACACTACTTCACTGTAGTCAATGGGAATCCGCCAATCCGCCTCCCGTGTGTTCCATAAGTAGGAGCCGATGCTTGAGGCCAATGGAAGATCTCCTAACTGTCCCCTTAATGGCGCTTCTTCTTTATGGCAATGTTGCCCCGACAAGATGCAGGCCACTCCTGTACACTGAGGTTCCCTCTTCACACTCTTCCTCACTGGCCCTCTGTACACTGAGGTTCCCTCTTCACACTCTTCCTCACTGGCCCTCTGTGATAAGACCATTGCTCTCTCCCTTCTGGCTCAATGCAGGCTATGAGCTAGTAGGCCAAGAGCACCGATAGTTGCCTAGCAACCCATCCCCCCCCCTCCATTCCTCCCTGCTGTTTGGTGAATTTCGGCACAGTGTGATACGCTGGAGATGGAAAATAAGGTGATAGAGCCGATGCAACCTTTCATCCCGAATCGTAAAACTTCTATTAACGTACCGTCTCTGCAAGAACAAAGGCCGCCGTTCCGGTCTTAGCTCCTCGTCCAAATTATTATTTTTTTTTTTTCTTCCATAGCGGCCTATGGAGACCCTCTCAAGACCATCCTGAATTATTAATGCCTCTGTAATTTATTAATGCGCCGCCATTAATGCGTGGAGCACTCTACAAGCTTGCAAAAAAAAAAAAACGCAGGAGTGCAAGGTAACGCAACTGGCAAAAGTGCTGTGGCCCTCTGCGAGCTCTCTGAATATTTCATGAGATGGTGAGGCTTCGGCCTGCGAGGCTCCACCGCAAGAGTTAAATCGTTCCAGCTGAGATTCCAATGCGGATTTAAAAGGCTTTGATGGCTCTGCCTGCAGGAGGTTCCTTCTTCTGCAGATTTAAAAAGCTAGATGAAATCCTCTCCCCGAGAAGCGCAGTCTGCAAAGAAATCCCCTGTGGTCAGAATGACCTCCCGTCTACCTTTTTCTGGTAGCCTCGACTCTATAGCCTGGCCCCTGAATCCCACAGAGTTGGCGATTTAAACACATGCAGCTCTCATGGTAGCCATCTTACCATCGATCGCCCATGTCGGGTCAACAATAATACCAAATTACTTGGCCACATCTTTAGTTTTCATGCCCGACTTCTTTCCATTTTACGACATTGTCCATCCATTTTACGACATTGTCCATCTTCTACTCAATCCAATGGTTTCTTACATTTTTGGAGATTCCATCTGTAACCTCTCCGTGTCTGCGTTTCTTGCTCCACCATGGCTGAATTGGGTCTCCTAGATGGAGCGGAGATGGACACTTTCTTGGACTAAGCTTGCCAGTTGTGTTCCAGAGAGCCTAAAACCAGTGGGGGATTTAGCTGACCAGCGACCAAATTCTAGTGTTGGGTGGACAGTTCCTTTTTAAAATGGCTACAGAAAATCTATTTTGGGGTGGACACTGGTGGGGTTGTTTCTAGTCTAGCTTCTTTACAACTCTTGGAAATACAACACTTCGACTTTTTTTAAATCCTTTCTGCAGTTGTCAAGGATTTTTGTTGACTATAAGGGTCTAAAAGACTCAAAAAAAAATCACATACATAGAAGTTCTAAGATATAAGAAACTGGATAAAACTCCACCAGTCTGTCCTGGAGTAGGTTATTTGTAGACTTTTTAAAGGGACTGGCCGCCTAACCAGATCCAGAACAAGCAAGATCTGCTTTTCCCGGCCTAGGATTGTCATCTGGCCCAGTATTTTACTGGTCAGGCTGATAAAAATGGGGCTTCCTACCAACATTGTTAATAGAAATGAGGTCAAAATGTTGGCATTTTGTCCAAGAAATGGAGGCAATGAGTCCTTCTGTTGCACCTCTTTTGGTCACTCTCAACATCATCTTCGAGGAGAGGGTAATTTTTTAGCATTAGTGTATCTACACAGTAGTATTCTGGTACCAAGGTCTCCCTACTTAGGGGATCTTGAGCTGGAATTTATGAGACGTGTAAGAATCCCAAAGCTGGAAACTACTTGCTGAGAAACTAGTCTTCCTTTGGGAAAAATCTTGGTGGAAAGCATAGCTCCCAACCATCCCTTTTTTGGAACTAAATCCCTCCGTTCCATATTCCTCCTTGGTTGTGCCTTTTTCTGGGTTGATATATAGACCTCTATAACAAAATGTTTCTATTTAACTACGAACAGTGTTCTACTACTTATGAGAACAGAAGAGGTGGCTTGGAGAAGCTGCAAAACATCTTCAAAATTACATAGCAAGTCCAGTTGAATGTGAGCAGCTACCACTAGATATACTATGACCTGGATCCATGAGACCAGCCACTACGGGATCTACCATGACCTGGATCCATGAAACCATCTACTACTAGATATACCATGACCTGGATCTATGAGACCAACCACTACGGATCTACCGTGACCTGGATCCAGGAGACCAGCCACTACTAGATCTACCAGGACCTGGATTCATGAGACCAACTACTACTAGATATACCATGACCTGGATCCATGAGACCAACTACTACTAGATATACCATGACCTGGATCCATGAGACCAACTACTACTAGATATACCATGACCTGGATCCATGAGACCAACTACTACTAGATATACCATGACCTGGATCCATGAGACCAACTACTACTAGATATACCATGACCTGCATCCACGAGACCAACTACTACTAGATATACCATGACCTGGATCCATGAGACCAACTACTACTAGATATACCATGACCTGGATCCATGAGACCAACTACTACTAGATATACCATGACCTGCATCCACGAGACCAACTACTACTAGATATACCATGACCTGGATCCACGAGACCAACTACTACTAGATATACCATGACCTGGATCCACGAGACCAACTACTACTAGATATACCATGACCTGGATCCATGAGACCAACTACTACTAGATATACCATGACCTGGATCCATGAGACCAACTACTACTAGATATACCATGACCTGGATCCATGAGACCAACTACTACTAGATATACCATGACCTGGATCCATGAGACCAACCACTACTAGATATACCATGACCTGGATCCACGAGACCAACTACTACTAGATATACCATGACCTGGATCCATGAGACCAACTACTACTAGATATACCATGACCTGGATCCATGAGACCAACCACTACTAGATATACCATGACCTGGATCCATGAGACCAACTACTACTAGATATACCATGACCTGGATCCATGAGACCAACTACTACTAGGCATACCATGACCTGGATCCATGAGACCAACTACTACTAGATATACCATGACCTGGATCCATGAGACCAACTACTACTAGATATACCATGACCTTATATCCATGAGACCAACTACTACTAGATGTACCATGACCTGGATCCATTAGAACAACTACTACTAGATATACCATGACCTTATATCCATGAGACCAACTACTACTAGGCATACCATGTCCTGGATCCATGAGACCAACTACTACTATATCTACCACTCCTACTGCAGTTATTTTGAAAAGCTAGTATAAAGGAAAAATAGTGCTGGGAAAAAAAAAACTTGCAGTTTCAACCAATAATTTTAAGTGGATTCTTTTGGGGGTGTAGATTTGTCCTTTCCTTTGTGGTAAGACTGGTTCATCTCAGAAGATTGAGAGATATGTTAAGAGTGACCAACAGTTGTGTATTAGAAGGAATTTGATTGGTAAAGATGAGATTGCCGCCATTTCTTTGCAACATTGTCATCCCATTTCCCTTTTATTCTTTGGTAAGAAGCCTACTTTTTTTTACTGGTCCAGCTGGTAAAATGCTGGCCAGATAGTAATCCTGGATCAGAGAACACACTTCGTCTTGATCTGATCCCCTGAAGGCTTTCATGTGATATTAGAAAATCGCAAATATATCTGCAGAATTCCGATCCATCCTTATGGGATGTGACAATCCCTCCTCTCTAGTGTGTTTTCAGAAAGACCCCCGACAGTCTGAATGAGTTGGAATAAATTAGGCAAGGATGCGAGTTCCCTGCGATGGGGGATTCCCGCAGCCCTCCCCGTTTGCTGGAATTTGGCACGCGGAGGTGAGGTTAATAGCGGGCAGGGGGGGGATCCTCTTGCTGGCTGGAGACACATCTCTGTGCTGAAGGGTGTTTGGAAGTGACAACTCTCATGCAGGTTCCTCGCTGTATTGCCGCTGTGCGTGCCACTTCCAGTGTGTACCTGCTAACGGGAACGTCCGTCTTCTGCGCTTTGCTAACAGAGACATTATTACTTGGGGAGGGGCTTCACATACCTGTGGAGACTTCTTAGGTCAAAGGATACTAATAAAGCCTAGATTATCTTTTATATTTTTATATCAGTTGTGTTTACTTTTAGACTATTTTTTTTTCTTTTTATGTATCTATTTTGTTGCTTTCCTTTACCACCTCCTTTTTTTTCCCTCTTTCTGTCTCTTAAAGTGTATGCACATCAAATCAATGAATTCCTCTTATTTGCTCCCTTTTGATCTATTAAATATATTGTTGACAGCCTATTTATGTTGTGGAGATGAGAAGGGGGGGAGGGATTCACTAGTTTAACAAAAGACAAATGGGCAGGGCTGACACCACCCAGTCAAAAAAAATACTGTTGTCAGCCCACAACAATAAATTGGGAGCGGAGTGCATTTCTGGTGTTTTTGCTTTACTTGCAGAGACTTTTAAAGAAATAGAACATAGGGAATTTGAATGCCTGTTTTTTGTGTGTGTGTTTTTTATTTTTTTTTTGCCTTGATATACATATTAAGGTTATTACACTTCTGTATTTTATTATACAACAAATGGAATGTTTTTAAGGCTTATAATTATTTGAATGTGTGTGTATATATGTAAATGTGTGTATATATGTAAATGTGTGTGTGTGTGTGTGTGTGTGTGTGTGTGTGTGTATATGTATATATATATATATATATATATTATAATTTTTTTTTTTAAATACATCTTTCAGCAGGTATAGTAAGTACTGATAAACAATGATGATGGTGTGTAAAAAAAAATATGTATCTGTCAAGGATGATGGTGTGTAACGTATATCATATATCCATCTACCTACACACACATGCACACAATAAATAATTTTGTTTTTAAATATATATATATATATATATATATATATTAGGTTTTTCTTTTATTTGATTGTGTGCATGTGTGTGTACGTAGATAGATAAATATAGTGTGTTTGTTTTTGTTTTTTTTTTCATATATATATATATATATATATATATATATATATATATATATAACCACACACACTATATATATATAGTGTACACACACACACATACCTACACACACATGCACACAATCAATAAAAAAAATATATTTTTTATATATATATCTTTATATATTCATTATGTTTTTCTTTTATTTACTGATTGTGTGCATGTGTGTACAGATAGATGGATATATATATATATATATATATATATATATATATATATATATATATATATATATATATATATATATATATTGTGTGTGTGTTTTTTTTAGAATTTATATATATAT
>NC_138778.1:16077703-16090203 GCF_965119305.1 Pelophylax lessonae | reverse complement strand
CCCGGGCTTTCTAGCCACGAGTCCAGCTTGTCTCTGAGCACTCCTAGTAACTCCTCATTGGTGGGTCCTTCGGCCTCTGCGGTGGTGAAGATGGAAGCCAACCAAAAGGCAAAGAAGAAGATCGAGCGGCAAGGTCTACTAGGTGAGACTTGTATAATTCTGGCATGTTTCTTCAAATTGTTTCACTTGCAACTTTGAACACATTTTGGAGCCCACAATTCCCAGAATCCTTGCCCTCCTGCTTCTTGAACAAAATGCCAGAGGTTAAAATATAAGTAACCTGGTAAATGTTGGCTTGGATGGGAAGATGAAAATTGTAATTGGCCTACTGACCTACATTTAACCCCCATTATGGCTATTTTAGAAAGATATACAAGTACACATATGCCTCGTTTCCACTGAGCTGGTCGCTTCGGTACGGTACGCTATTTTGAGTGTTTCCATTATGAAAGTGGCCCATACAACCGAACCAAACTGCACCATTCCTGGTCCTCCTTCATATGTAGGGCCATAGGAAATGGTATGGTACGGTTAGGGTGGAGCTACTGGCGTCACACGATACATTCCACTGATTGGCGGCCAGGAAAACGTCAATGCTGACGTCAAACGAAAAGCTCAGTCCAGATAATAGTCCAGACTTGCAGTGGAAACGCTCACCTGAATAGGCCGGACCATTATAACCAGGGCTTTTTTTTTCTCAGAGAATAGGTGCAGGAACTCCCCCATTCTAAGTCACTTCGTGTCTCCACCCCCTACCCACCTCCGAGCACTGACTCTTGTTTCCACCCCCCCTACCCAGCTTCCAGTACAGCCCCTTTTGGAGAATATAGGGCCAAGTATCATTTTGTATTATGGAATTTGGTAATAACAAGAAAAGTAATAAAATAGATCCCCGCAGCCAGCAACAATAGACCCTCAGCAGCAACAATAGATCTCCCAGCAGCAAGCATCAATGGACTCTCCAGCAGCAAGCATTATTGGACCTCTCCCTAAACAGTAGATCCCTTCCAGCAACAATTAACCCCCAGTAACAAAAGATCCTCCACCAGCAACAATAGATTGGCATGCAAAAATATATCCCCCCTCCAGCAACAATAGACCCTCCAGCACACCCGAGAACCCTTTGCCATGGCATACATTCAGTACTGGAGGTGCGGGAACTGTGAACTGTTCCCCCGCGTTCCCGCTGAAAAAAAGCCCTGATTATAACCCTTCCACACTGTGCCAACCCGAACCGTTCCGCTCAGTGGAAATGAGGCAATATATTGCCAAAAATATATGGATTCCCCTTCAAATTATGGGGTTCAGGTGTCTCCAGTGAAGGTTTCTGGTAATTATCCATTATTCAAAGACATTGTAGACAATTGTGCTCTACCAACCTTTTGGTAACAGTTTGGTGAAGACCCTCTTCTGTTCCAGCATGACTGTGCCCCCCCCCCCCCTATGTACAAAGCCAGCTCCATAAAGACATGGTGTGACCAGTATTGTGTGGAGAAACTCGAGTATCCTGCACAGAGCCCTGACCTCAACCCTACTGATCACCTTTGGGATGAATTGGAATGTTGACTGCAAGCCAGGTCTTTTTTTTTTTTTTTTTGGTGCCCAATGTGAGGCCCAACATGTAAGCCAGGTGTTTGCATCCAAAATCAGTACCTGACCTCACAAATGGGCACAAATTCCCACAGTCACCCTCCGAAATCCTGTTGAAAGTCTTCCCAGAGGAGTGAAGGGTATCACAGGTCATCAACTCCATAATAATTGTGATATGGCGCTTTTCCACTGCATGGAACCGAACGGTTCGGCTCGCTTTTGTGCTTTTCCACTGCTGGTACCGCATGGTACGGTGTTGGAACGGTTCGGTACGGTACAGCGGCGCTTTTCCACTACATGGAACCGAACGGTACGGCTCGCTTATGGCGCTTTTCCACTGCATGGAACCGAACGGTTCGGCCCGCTTTTGTGCTTTTCCACTGCTGGTACCGCATGGTATAGTGTAGGTACGGTACGGCGGCGCTTTTCCACTGCATGGAACCAAACGGTTTGGCTCTCTTTTGTGCTTTTCCACTGCTGGTACCGCATGGGATAGTGTAGGAATGGTACGGTACGGCGGCGCTTTTCCACTATGTGGAACCGAACGGTACGGCTCGCTTAATGGCGCTTTTCCACTGCATGGAACCGAACGGTTCGGCTCGCTTTTGTGCTTTTCAACTGCTGGTACCGCATGGTACGGTGTAGGAACGGTTCTGTACGGTAGGGTACGGTGGCGCTTTTCCACTGCATGGAACCGAACGGTACGGCTCTCAAAAACAGTACCTACTCGATTGTGGTTCCAACAGGTACCATACCCGGTACCATATCCCACAATCCTTTGCATGCAGTCACTACTAGCCACTGATTGGTCAGAGAATCCCACCCACCCCGTTGTTATCCCACCCACTTAACTTTAGTACTACTTTAGTGGAAAAGCAAACCATACCGTACCGAACCGTTCCAACACCGTACCATGCGGTACCAGCAGTGGAAAAGCAAACCGGGCCGAGTAGAGCAGAGCCGGTACTTGCAGTGGAAAAGTGCCGATAAAGTACCACCTCAGTTGTGGTTCCAACAGGGCCGTACCGGTACCATATCCCACAATCCTTTGCATGCAGCCTTAACTGTTTGTCACTTCTAGCCACTGATTGGTCAGAGAATCCTTGTTATCCCACCCACTTTACTTTAGTGGAAAAGCAAACCGTACCGAACCGTTCCAACACCGTACCATGTGGTACCATGCAGTGGAAAACCAAACCGGGTCAAGCAGGGCCGAGTAGAGCCGAGGCGGTACTTGCAGTGGAAAAGTGCCATTAGAGGGACGGGTGCAGCTCCATATGAGTGACCATGGTTTTGGAATGGGATGTTCAACAAGCTCATATAGGTGTGATGGCCAGCTGTCCACAAACTGTTGACCTGCATGGTATGTCTTGCAGTAACTTCTCTCACACCTAAAGAGACTTTGAGGATGCCATATCCCTATAACAATGATGGCAAACCTTGGCACCCCAGATGTTTTGAAACTACATTTCCCATGATGCTCAACTACACTGCAGAGTGCATGAGCATCATGGGAAATGTAGTTCCAAAACATCTGGGGTGCCAAGGTTCACCATCACTGCTATAACATGGGGACAGGGAATGTGGTTATACAAAATGTTTTGCTTGTGAATAGTTTTGGTCGATTCCAGTGAAGGGACCACAAAGTGTTGGTAGTTTTTCATTTCAATCTTCTTCTGTTGTCAGGGTCATGTGGCATCACCAGCCCCGAGAACGAGGTCAAGATCCGCAAACGTTCAGCAAAAATGGAAGTGCGGGCCCGTCCTGACAAGACTCTGAAGAAGAAATCCCTGAGCCACAAAGGGAAACCGGACGGAAATCTCAAGCGCAAACTGCTGTCCGACAATGGGACGCTGACACCCAGCAAGGGCTTATTCTGCACCCCAAACCAGGCCCTGAAGAGGGACAAAAAGAGCAAAAACCTCCAGGTGAGTGAGAGAATCTGCCTCAACACCGCGTTTGCAGAAGCTTTACTGGCTGGCCAAAAGGCTAAATGCGCAAAAGAAATTCAGGAGCTGTTTTTCTGTACAAAGGATTTGTATTTTTGTCCATTCTGTCCTGAGATTTATACAGCTCTGTCAGAGACAGCAAAGCCAGTCTGATGACCTGAGTTTTCTCGGCTGCTGTTAAATCAGTACTGTCTGGTCACCTCCCCACCCTCAGTCTTCAATTGGACCAGAATCAGCAGCGGCAGACTAATGAGCTCATCTCTAATTCATTCTGTTGCTCGCTACCCTGATCTTATGTTCATTTTTTGTCTGAACATCTTCAGTCATTCAGCCGCCTCTCCCTGCCTCTCACCGCTATTCGCTTTCTCTGCCGTCAATTAATTAGTTCCTGAGCATTAAATGAAAGAACACACCCTCAGCATCCTTTTAGATGTGCATGCTCCCTGCCTCTCACCGCTATTCGCTTTCTCTGCCGTCAATCATTTAGTTCCTAAACATTAAATGAAAGAACACACCCTCAGCATCCTTTTAGATGTGCATGCTCCCTGCCTCTCACCGCTATTCGCTTTCTCTGCCGTCAATTTGTTCCTGAGCATTAAATGAAAAAACACACCCTAAGCATCCTTTTAGATGTGCATGCTCCCTGCCTCTCACCGCTATTCGCTTTCTCTGCCGTCAATTAGTTCCTGAGCATTAAATGAAAGAACACACCCTCAGCATCCTTTTAGATGTGCATGCTCCCTGGGTGCTGGAGACTATAGCTGTGAAATCTGCTGGTCAGTTGCTTTATCAAAAATCCGACAGCTGATCAGCAGATTGCACAGCTAAAGTCTGCCACAAACACTGGCCATGCACCTCTGAAGCATGCACCTCTGAAGAGATGGCCGATATTTCTTGAAACCATGTTGTTCGGAACGGTAGGGAGGGGCAAGGGGAGGTATTATATGCTTACATTGCACGTCTCCTTTAAAGAGAACCTGTCTCTTTAGATATAAATAGGAAGGGAGGATCGGACACAAAATTTGACCTATCCCTTTTACTTCTGAATGTCTCGTAGCATACTGTATATCTGTGACTGAAGACCCTTTTCTGTCATTTAGAGAAAGAATGGTGTTCTGAGTCTTTCCCTGACATCGCGGTCTCCGAAGAATCTTCTGAAAGAAGGGATGAAGATGGGGAGGCTAAAGTCCAAACAGGTATGCTGGTGTTTTAAATGTCTAGTTTCTCCAGACTTGGCTACTCTTGGGTGTCAGAGCTTGCAGTGAGATCACCCTCTTTGTCATGTGACAGTGTTTGGGCATTGCTATTGGCCTCCAGGACCTCTGTCATGGAAGGAGACCACATGCTGTCCAGACCCAGAAGTACAGTGTTTGGGCATTGCTATTGGCCTCCAGGACCTCTGTCATGGAAGGAGACCACATGCTTTCCAGACCCAGAAGTAGTGTTTGGGCATTGCTATTGGCCTCCCGAACCTCTGTAATGGAAGGAGACCACATGCTGTCCATACCCAGAAGTAGTGTTTGGGCATTGCTATTGGCCTCCAGGACCTCTGTAATGGAAGGAGACCATATGCTGTCCAGACCCAGAAGTAGTGTTTGGGCATTGCTATTGGCCTCCAGGACCTCTGTAATGGAAGGAGACCATATGCTGTCCAGACCCATAAGTAGTGTTTGGGCATTGCTATTGGCCTCCAGGACCTCTGTCATGGAAGGAGACCACATGCTGTCCAGACCCAGAAGTAGTGTTTGGGCATTGCTATTGGCCTCCAGGACCTCTGTCATGGAAGGAGACCATATGCTGTCCAGACCCAGAAGTAGTGTTTGGGCATTGCTATTGGCCTCCAGGACCTCTGTAATGGAAGGAGACCACATGCTGTCCAGACCCAGAAGTACAGTTTTTGGGCATTGCTATTGGCCTCCAGGACCTCTGTCATGGAAGGAGACCACACTGTCAATACCCAGAAGTACAGTCTGCTGGCATTGTTATTGGCCTCCAGGACCTCTGTCATGGAAGGAGACCACATGCTGTCCAGACCCAGAAGTACCAAGTAACCTAAAGTCAAACGTAGGAAAGAGACCTAAAGGGGTTTTTTTTTTTTGAAACCCGAAGTCCTATCCCTCAAGTCCTATCCCTCCCCTCCCATTCGTTAATGTCCCCCCGGCATAGTCCTTGGTACTACTGACTGTCTTGTTTGCTCCCCTCCAGGAGCGAGGGCGCGCCGTCAGCCGCCTCCTGCAAAGCTTTGCCGTAGAAGACGACTTCCAGTTTGATGATAACAGCAGTTTTTCGGAAGGAGAAGAGGAGGCCAGCTCAACGGGCAACAAATGTAAGGCCACCGCTTGCGAGGAGCCCCACTCCAGTTTATGAGAAACCAGAAGGTTTTACCCCGTTTTCTAAACGATGGATTTGTTTTGTCACAGCTCACATCTGCTCCTTGTCCAAGACGGACCTGAGGGAAGGTCTGCAGGTTCTCATCCCCAAAGAGGACAACCTCCTGTACGCAGCCAGCATTCGGAGTCTACAGCCCCCTGACATGTAAGTACCGGTGGCATGAAACTCTACATACGTATAGAGGGATCATTTCCTCAGTCTCCCCTCCCCCAGTGATCAGACTGTACATTGTAACTTTGTCTAAATACTTGTCTAAGGACTAGCAATCAATCAGCAATGTCCGCTTTTGTATTTCCAGCATGACGGGTCCTCTTCCTCCTGTCACCTGGTGTCCTCTCTCTCTCTGGGTCATACATTGTAACGTTTCCTTTATTCCAGATACAGCGTTGTCATCGAGGGGGAGCGAGGAAACCGGCCGCGGGTCTACTCCCAGGAACAGCTCCTGCTGGAAGCGGTGAGTCGGTCGTAGATCGCGCTCTTTGTCCGTTTTTTTTATGTTCCTGTCCTATAAGATGGATGTAATAGAACCCGTCACCTGCAATTTGACCTGGAGGGACCCCCATCGCCCCGACCGCTCCTTCTCCTGAAAGCCGATTGGTCGACGTGTGCGAGGCAGGCCCGCGTTGTTTGCGGCGTGTTATTAAATAAAAGCCGTTGTGTCACTTTCAGCTCCATGACTAAGCGACAAACAGCATCGCGCACAAACCTCAACAGCTGTGCGTTAATCAGACCTGTCACCCACACAAATGACTAAATTGGTGTCTTTAACACTTAGATAATGATCCGTCGGTTAACTCTCTGCGAGGAAGGAAACATTCGCCGCGATCCGCACCGGCCGCGATTTTCTTGTTTAGGAAAGCCGCACGCGTTCTTTCTGGGGGATGCCAATTCCGAGCTTCCATTGCATGCGGCAAAATGACGCAATCTGCATCAGACGCTGCAGCAAGTCTGATAGCGCCCCCCCCCCCCATTGTTCCCTGGCTAGAGGATGCCCAGCATCCATTAGTCCAGGGGGGCTCTAAACTATGGCCCTCCGGTTGTTCAGGAACTACAATTCCCATCATGCCCAGTCATGTCTGTGAATGTCAGAGTTTTGCAAAGCCTCATGGGACGTGTAGTTCTGCAACAGCTGGAGAGCCTTAGTTTGGAGATCCCTGATCTAGTTCATTCCTCCCCACCGGTGGCGGCTGGTGCATTAGGGGCGCCGCCCCCTCATCCATGTGTCCGGCCCCCTAATCTACATGGAAGGCACCAGACGCCTGGAGTTCAATGGGGTTTTTTTTTTTTTAGCACGTGATTAGAGCCAGAGGCTCTAATAGGCTTCAAAAAAGGGTGGGTTCGGGGCGCGGAGCACTGTGCCCCAAGCCCACCCAGTTGTGTGACAATAGCCAATGAGTATTCGCTATTCTCACACGGATCCTCCTGCCAGCCAATCAGGGAGCGTGTCCGGAGATCCGTTTCCTGATTGGCCGAAAGGAGAGACCATGCTATTGGCCAAGGAGGAGGGAGGAGACGCGGAGCAAGCCGCCAATGCTGCGTGCCCTCGTCATCAGTCCAGGGTGAGTGAGCCGGCGACGGGAGGGGGGTGTATGGTGTGGTCCGTCTGCCGACCCCCCCCGGCCCATAGAGCACCAGCCGCCACTGCTCCCCAACCTGACTGACCCCACCCATTTCATTCGTTGGATTTCAGTTCCTTCAATAATGGAGTATCAGCCACACATGGGCGTTACCTATGTAAATCCAGCCTGCCTGGGGCCGCGCACTCCTCCAGACTGAAAACCACCCTTCAAGGCATTTTGATATTTGCATAACTCCTCCCACTGCATGCATTAGGACTTGAGAGCCCTTGAGAGGAGTACTGGGGCAGGGTGCTTTGATGTTTGTAGGAAGCTATGCATAGCCCCCCTCCCACCAGCCATGGTCTGCCTGCATTGCATAGAGAAGCACAGAGATCTTGTGGTGATGTAATTGGGTCTAAAATAAGGAATTCTTATAAAAAATGGAAAGGTTTTATTTAAAAAGTTCAAAAATTGGCATGTTGATGGGGGTGGTAGAAGGGACCAGGGAAGGCAAAATATAAGCAGATTAACCACCTCCCGCCTGCCGTATAGTAAAATCATAGTGGACGGGATCCCCTCTCGTTCTGGGATGACATCATATGATGTCTCACCAGTGTCGGCGTGCCCATGGGGGGCACGCAGCGATCGTGGGTGCGCCCTGATCTCGGTAAAGAGCTGATGACATAACTCTTTACCCATGTGATCCGCTGTGTCCAATCACAGCCAGTCACATGTAAACAGCTGGTAATCGGCTCTCCTCGCCTCACACTGACAACACATGAAGAGAGGAGAGCTGATCAGTGGCATCTCCTCACAGCACAGACCTGTACAGGTAATCAGGAGCACTGATCAGTGATGCCAGTCAGTGCTGCCTTTTAGTACCTATCAGTGCCACCCATTAATGCCCATCAGTGTTCATAAGTGACGCATATAAGTGCCTATTAGTGATGCATATCACTGCCCATCAGTGATGCCAGTCAGTGACAATCTGTGCCCATCAGTGATGTCAGTCAATGGTGCCTTTTAATACCCGTCAGTGCCACCCATCAGTGCCCATCAGTGTTCACCAATGAAGCCTATTAGTGCCCATCAGTGTTCATCAGTGATGCAGATCAGTGCTTGTTAGTGACACATATCAGTGCCACCTATCAGTGTTCATCAGTGCCCATTAGTGACCCGTATGAGTGCCCATTAGTGACCCGTATGAGTGCCCATTAGTGACCCGTATGAGTGCCCATTAGTGACCCATATGAGTGTCCATTAGTGACCCATATGAGTGCCACCTATCAGTGTTAATCAGTAAAGCATATCGGTGCCCCTCAGTGCCACCTATCAGTGCTCATCAGTTATACCCATTAGTTCCACCTATCAGTGCTTATCAGTGCCATCTTATCAATGCTTATCATATCAATTGTTTTCGTCTTTCTTTTAGTAAAAAATAAACCCCAGCAGTGATTAAATACCACCAAAAGAAAGTTCTATTTATGTGGAAAAAAATGATATGAGTACAGTGTAGCATGACCGCGCAATTGTCTTTCAAAGTGACAGCTGTGAAAGCTGAAAATTGGCCTGGGCAGGAAGGGGGTAAAAGTGCCCGGTATTGAGGCGCTTAAACTTTGGCTTTAGGGGGGATCCTGTCCTATTTAACATTCAAGGTCTCTTTAAAACTCACCTCCAACCCAGTTGCACCTCCCATTTATATTTGCTCTCTGCCTCTCTGCAGGTGATTGATGTCCGCCCGCAGTCTTCGCGCTGCTTGCCACATGGCACTCGTGTCTGCGCCTACTGGAGCCAAAAGTCTCGGTGTCTGTACCCAGGGAATGTGGTGAAAGGTAAGACGCTCCTCAGGAAGAATACTTCTTAGTGGGACAGGCTCTTCATCATGTCCTCACTGTGGCAGCCAATCACAGTAGTCATTTGATCGCCCAGTCAAAGGGATGCTGGGTGGGAAGGAGTGGATCTTTGAGCTTCGCTATGTGACTTTTCCTAGCGGGAGCCTATGTTGCTACTTTGCTGCAGGCAGGAGGAGGCATTTCCTCAGTCTCCCCTCCCCCAGTGATCAGACTGTACCCCCAGTGATCAAACTGTTCATTGTAGCTTTGTAGAAGGAGGTGGAAGCATTTCCTCAGTCTCCCCTCCCCCAGTGATCAGACTGTAACATTGTACCTTTGTACAGGAAGCATTTCCTCAGTCTCCCCCTCCCCCCAGTGATCAGACTGTACCCCCAGTGATCAAACTGTAACATTGTAGCTTTGTAGGAGGAACCATTTCCCCAGTCTCCCCTCCCCCCAGTGATCAGACTGTACATTGTTACTTTGTAGCATGTACAGGAAGCATTTCCCCAGTCTCCCCTCCCCCCAGTGATCAGACTGTACATTGTAACTTTGTAGAATGTACAGGAAGCATTTCCTCGGTCTCCCCTCCCCCAGTGATCAGACTGTACATTGTTACTTTGTAGAATGTACAGGAAGCATTTCCTCAGTCTCCCCTCCCCCAGTGATCAGGCCTCTTTCAAAATGTTTTTTTTTTTTTTTTTCTCTACATATGAAAACCATTTTCCAGAAATAAAATCTGCTGTTTTAGAAGTACGGCTGAGCCAAGCTAGTCATTCAGTTGCTGCATACGAGTCGGATTATGTCCGGGGAAATCTGGCTGGAGCTGCATTTGGTTTAAGGCTGGAATACAGTTTGGAATAAAATAGTTGGCCTCGGTGTTATTAATAAAAATCATCATTGAATGAAAGATGGAGGGGGAAGGGGGGGGGGGGGTGGTAGTAAAGGATAAGACCAAATGTGTACGCGTGTATGGAAAAGGGACGGCCTGAGATCAAAGTGTGTATGGAGGTATGAGAAAGAGAGGGGGAGAGCAACCTATAGAGAGAGAGATATATTAGCCGGAGATATATGGAGTGTTATTCGAGGGATATAGAATGAGAAATAGAGAGAGGAAGGGAAGGAGAGGAAGATCGAGGGAGGGGGAGAGGGAAAGAGAGAGAGAGATTGAGGGAGGGGGAGAGGGAAGGAGAGAGAGAGATTGAGGGAGGGGGAGAGGGAAGGAGAGATTGAGGGAGGGGGAGAGGGAAGGAGAGATTGAGGGAGGGGGAGAGGGAAGGAGAGATTGAGGGAGGGGGAGAGGGAAGGAGAGATTGAGGGAGGGGGAGAGGGAAGGAGAGAGAGAGATTGAGGGAGGGGGAGAGGGAAGGAGAGAGAGAGATTGAGGGAGGGGGAGAGGGAAGGAGAGAGAGAGATTGAGGGAGGGGGAGAGGGAAGGAGGGAGAGATTGAGGGAGGGGGAGAGGGAAGGAGGGAGAGATTGAGGGAGGGGGAGAGGGAAGGAGGGAGAGATTGAGGGAGGGGGAGAGGGAAGGAGGGAGAGATTGAGGGAGGGGGAGAGGGAAGGAGGGAGAGATTGAGGGAGGGGGAGAGGGAAGGAGAGAGAGAGATTGAGGGAGGGGGAGAGGGAAGGAGAGGGAGGGGGAGAGGGAAGGAGAGAGAGAGATTGAGGGAGGGGGAGAGGGAAGGAGAGAGAGAGATTGAGGGAGGGGGAGAGGGAAGGAGAGAGAGAGAGAGATTGAGGAAGGGGGAGAGGGAAGGAGAGATTGAGGGAAGGAGAGAGAGAGATTGAGGGAGGGGGAGAGGGAAGGAGAGAGGGAAGGAGAGAGAGAGATTGAGGGAGGGGGAGAGGGAAGGAGAGAGAGAGAGATTGAGGGAGGGGGAGAGGGAAGGAGAGAGAGAGAGATTGAGGGTGGGGGAGAGGGAAGGAGAGAGAGAGATTGAGGGTGGGGGAGAGGGAAGGAGAGAGAGAGATTGAGGGAGGGGGAGAGGGAAGGATAGAGAGAGATTGAGGGAGGGGGAGAGGGAAGGAGAGAGAGAGATTGAGGGAGGGGGAGGGGGAGAGGGAAGGAGAGAGATTGAGGGAGGGGGAGGGGGAGAGGGAAGGAGAGAGATTGAGGGAGGGGGAGGGGGAGAAGGAAGGAGAGAGATTGAGGGAGGGGGAGAAGGAAGGAGAGAGAGAGATTGAGGGAGGGGGAGAGGGAAGGAGAGAGAGAGAGAGAGAGAGATCGAGGGAGGGGGAGAGGGAGAGGGAAGGAGAGAGAGAGAGATCGAGGGAGGGGGAGAGGGAAGGAGAGAGAGAGAGATCGAGGGAGAGGGAGAGAGATTGGGGGAGGGGGAGAGGGAGAGAGAGAGAGATCGGGGGAGAGGGAGAGGGAGAGAGAGAGATCGGGGGAGAGGGAGAGGGAGAGGGAGAGAGAGAGATCGAGGGAGGGAGAGGGAAGGAGAGGGAGAGATCGAGGGAGGGGGAGAGAGAGAGGGAGATCGAGGGAGGGGGAGAGGGAGAGGGAAGGAGAGAGAGATCGAAGGAGAGAGAGAGGGAGAGATCGAGGGAGGAGGAGAGGGAGGGGAGAGGGAAGGAGAGAGAGAGAGAGAGTAATCGAGGGAGATCATGAGATCCAGGGAGAGAGACAATGTGTGCGAGAGTTTGCTAGAGAGAGCAAGAAAGAGACTGATGGATATAATAGATGGAGATATATACAGAGCAGGAGAGAGCTATAGAGGAGGGAGAGATTGATAGAAAAGATTAATTAGATGCAGATATACTGGATCCATGAAGTGAGAGAGAGATTGATAGATATATTAGAGGGATAAAAATAGAAATATGTTAGAGGGAGAAGGATATACAGAGAGAGTGAGAATGAGAAAGATGTATGGAACGACGGATAGAGAGATATATTAGAGGGAGGGAGAGAAATGGAGAGAGTGAGATGGAGAGATACAGAGGGAAGGTGAGATAGATGAGAGATCACTAGAGACAGATATCCGCAAGAAATGTGAGATAGATTAGAGAGACCGATCAATAGTCTATATAGAGAGAGATATTGCCATTTGGTTTCCATTGATCGTATTTTAGCAAATTGCTGGAAGGGAATTTATTTTCAGTTTTTTTTTTTGTTTGTTTTAATTGTTTTTCTGCGGTCGGAGAAGGGAAGGGTTACACGGTGTAATGAAGCCCCC
>NC_138778.1:15710203-16075203 GCF_965119305.1 Pelophylax lessonae | reverse complement strand
TGCCGGGCTTGCTGTAGTTCAGCAGCTTTGCAGTGACAGTGTGCCAAAGCATCACCCCGCTTGCTTCCTCTACAGTTTTTGATGGTTCTCTTTGCAGGCCCTGGGCCTAGATTGAACTACATGTTTTCCTGCCATCACCTCAAATAATATGGTTGTTCAGGTGCTCACGTCCCCAGCTGGGTCCAGTGCAGTGTGACACAGGTCCCCGGCTTTCTGGTTGGTGCCCAAGGGAACCTACCTGGTCACCACCTTGAGTGACCTATGTCATTGATCACCTCCAATCGTATCTTTAAATCGGCTTCTAATGGGTTTTCCCCAGGTATAAGCCAGGCTTATGTCCAAGTGTATGTCCGTTCTATCTCCTGCCCTTGGGATGACGGAGGACTTATGCTGTACCGAATTGGTACATAACTCAACATCCTTATTCCACTTAAGCAATACAGTTCTTTCCCAAAATGTTTGATAATTTTAGTCCCAAACACATGGATCACATTCCACAACTTGGCCAATCCAGGGGTTATCATAGAGAGAGTGAGCTGCTTTGGTGCCTTAATGTTCCCAAAGTCATGGTTACATAGGTTGGAAAAAAGACACTAGTCCATCTAGTTCAACCAATTGTGGCTTCCCCTTCCAGGCCATAGGCCCCACGAGGTAAGGCACCACGAAGTTAAGCCCCCTATGAAGCAGTCCACACTTCTCCTCCATCTTGATTTCTTTTCTTCCAGACCCAAAATATCCCCCCACCATCTACTGCCCCCCTCACACTATGGATGGGTCTCCCCGTGGCTTCACTTCAATGGATGGGTACAGTCTATTAAGTGCAGTAACCCCCTCTTACAGACTTCCAAGTTAAAGGTAGTATGGAAAACATTTTAAAACTCTAGGAGTAGAACTATAGGGAAAACTTTTTTTTATTCTGGTTAGAGGAAGGGAGGGTTATTATAATCTCTAGTAGATTTTGTTTTTTTAACATCTGTGTTCCATTGGGGAAATTTCCCTTCACTTCCTGTCCCCATAGCCAAACAGAAAGTGAGAGGTTATCACTAAAAATTAAGGTAATCCCTTGGGGTCACCCCCAGGTCACCAGAACTAGTGTCCTCATTAAAAGATTTCCCCTCTATTTATTTTCTGGTGACACCCCAAATTTAGTTATAATCTTTTATTTTCACTTTCAATGATAATGGTAAACGGGACAAACAGAGAGGACAATGACCGCAATTAAAACTGACAGGGGTTCTAATCCCTCTCCATTCTATCCAAATCTTTAAAAAAAAAAAAAGTTTTGCAATTCGTTATACTTTCATTCTCAAACCAGAGATCTTCTTGTGCCCCCTCCTTTTATTTATGCAAGGTCAATGTTCATAGTACAAGCTAAACTGCTCCCAATACACAATTTGACATATCGGCTTTCTAATTGATCTGCAGGCACGGAACCCTCTCCAGCTCTACTGCTGTCAGCTGAAAGCCGTAGAACAAAGCGGTTTTCCAGTAACACCACAACAACATCGGAGTCCTCACAGAACCCCGGCCCAGACAACCAAGAGGCAGCAGACACATCGAGAAACACTGGCAAGAAAACCTTGAGCAAGGAAAAAACAGGTGAGTGACCGCAAGGCAATAACAGCCAGGTGACTTGACATCAGTAAAGCATCCATTGTTCCTGAAAGATCAGTTTTGGGTGGACTAGATATAGATATTGTATATAAAAACTGATTATAAATGTTGCAGGAGTTTAGCGAGCTTGCTTGTGGATACTTGTCTACTAGGATTCTGAGTTTAGTCAACTGGGTACTATTACAGTTTGGATCAAATATTTTACTGAATTGTTCTGAGTAGAAGTAAATGTTTTCTTATGGATCATTTACATGTCCTGTTCTGTCTTCTTTTGCAGATAAAGTGGATGTGTTCAACTCAGGTGCAAAGACTCCACTGCCTGCCACCAACTTCCTGGGTCGCTCGAACAGTATGGAGTTGAGCTGGCCCTCTCAAGGCAAGCGTCGAGCTGGAAGCAAGACAAGTGGTGGGCTTCCCGATCCCTTCCAATCCCAAGGGAGCGGCAAAAAACAAAAATCTCGGGAGCAGCCGCATGTGTTCGGTAATGGCTTTGGAGCGGACTCCTTCAGTAGCCTGGCCAACTCCTACAGCCCCTTCGGTGGCAGTGCCAACAGCGGCATTGCGACAGGACAAAAGCCAATACGGACAAAAAAAGGGGAGAGGCCGGAGGAGGAGGACAAGGGCAAGGGGGGCAAACGCAAGTCAGGTAATGAGTTTCTAGTCAAACTTGACCACGAGGGGGTTATGTCCCCAAAAACAAAAAACGGTAAAGCCCTCCTGCTGTGCGACAAAGACTTTGGGCTCCGAATTGGACAGAGCTATGGTGCTTCATCGGGATTGGCCAAGGACAAGAAGCGGAAGCCACCTATGCACGAGCACCTGTCCATGGGCCTTGCACTTGGGAAGTACACTGGGCAAACCGAATATGGCGTGAACTGTGACAGTGACTGCTCATACTCTGATCAGGATGAGGAGGATAATGCAGGGGGACTGCGAGCAAGGGTCCCGTCTAGATTTCTGGCGGGACTATCTGTTTCTTCTTCCTCCTCTGGGTCATCTTCATCTTCTAGCTCTGGCTCCATATCCAGCTCCAGCATATGCTCTACGGACAATGAGGACTTCTCGGAGAGTTCAGACGAAGCAGACTCTGCCATGCTTTTGCAGCCCTGCCTCACGCACCCTGTGCCCACTTTGTTAGCGCAGCACACAGAGGATAGCGGACAAGGGTCCCGGGGTTGCTTTGTCTCAGGACAAAAAGCCAAACAGAGGAGGAAAGGGACCCCATCAAATTTTCCTAAAACCAAAGAGCCCCTACCTAGACAGCAACGCCTGCCCTCCGTGGAAAACCGGCCAAAGATTTCCACCTTCCTACCCGCACGCCAGCTCTGGAGGTGGTCCGGAGAGCCTACCCAGGTACGAAGTCTTTCTTATGGTGCTTGATACCAAAATCAGTTATTGTTAACTACAGTTTTCTTTTTACAAAAACATCCCTCAAGTTCAGTCTTTCATCTTCCATAAGCCCAACTTCAAAAGGTTAGGACCGGTTATTCTTTAGATCTCCCTAAGATCAAACATTAGGAGAGAATTGAGATGTATGATGCCATGGGCCTTCTGGCGAGATAACGGAAAAGCTGGATCATCATCTCATTCAATTTGGGGTCCTCAGCCTTTCTGATCGAAAGACTGGTGATGACTAAGCACCGAGGGTAGAGGATGGAGTAAGATCAGGAACTTCTTCACTTTTCTCCTAATGTTTGATTTTTTTTTTTTTTAACATTTATCTTTGTGTTTTTACATGGGGGATTTTATAGCCCAGCGTTTACCTTTATTCTGTCCTGATTCTTTTCCCAAAGCTTCTAAAATAACCAGAGTATCCTGTTCAGTTGCAGATTGGTAATATTGCCTCTGTCTCTGCTACTATTGTCTTAATAGAAAGGTTCACACCCTTTCTATATTATTTCCAGTGCCCCTCCTCCTAGGGGCCCTTTAGGTGAATGTCTGGAAGGCTGTTTGGCTTCTGTATCAAATGATTGGCTCACAGCAGTCACATGATCGTAAGCCTGTCCCGCTGGCTCCTGATCGGAAGTCCTGACTGAGAGCTGTCAGTTTCACGGTCGGCAAGAGCTTACATATTTTATATATTTTTGTCAGTGAAAGATAAACTCCAGACTGATAGAAAAAGAATACAAAGCAGCTCTGTATCAATTATACATGTGCAGTGTAAGTACCGTGTTTCCCCGAAAATAAGACCGGGTCTTATATTAATTTTGGCTTCAAAAACCACACTAGGGCTTATTTTCAGGGGAGGTCTTATTTACGGTATGTACAATGACTATCTTCAATTGATTGTAACCCTAAAATAAATATCCTGATTCCTGATCCTTTAAAGCATGATAGACAGCACAGTGCTTGTGCTGTGTCAGTTAGCCCTCTCTATGTTCTAAAAAGCCTAGAATAAAACAATAAAATGTTAAAAAAAAAAAAGTTCTTTCCGCCTGTCAGCTCAGAAATCAGCATTATGACATTCTGTCCAATGCTTATGTTTGTTCATTCCCAAAAATAAACCTTGGATAAAGTCATTGTAAAATTATGTAATCGATTTTGTCAAAAGATTATATAATGTGCAGTGTGTCTCCTTTTGTAAATTTATTGTGGAAAATAAATGGATTTTTGTAAAATCTTACCGTAAAATCCTTTTCTCTTAGCTCATTGACAGACGTAGTCCTCGGTGATACACCACCTTCGGGTTATGTTGCCTCCACAGGAGCAGGACTAGACAGGAAATTAAAAAGCTCTGGCCACACCCCAGGGGCAGTCCCAGAGGGTATATCCTCTCTCTCTCTGCCTCAGCAAATCAGTTATGTGAAAAAGCAGTCTTTAGAGATTTTAACCCAACTCAAAAAACAGAGGGGCGGGGACTACGTCTGTCAATGAGCTAAGAGAAAAGGATTTTACGGTAAGATTTTACAAAAATCCATTTTTCTCTAGCGCTCATTGACAGACGTAGTCCTCGGTGATACACCACCTTCGGGACGTCCCAGAGCAGTATCACAACTGAGGGGTGGGAAAATGGAAATCAAATCCCAATCTAGAAGGCCCAACCGGTGCCAACTAGAAGTTTACAATGCTCATCCTTAATGATGAGACTCAACAAAAAAAGAGAAAAAAATTTTTTTTTTTTTTTTCAAACAGAAAAAACCCTCGAGGTAGACCACCGGTCTCCTCAAATTGCGGCCTGCAAAACCTTGCGGCCAAATGAGGCATCCGCCGATGCCGTCACATCAATTTTATAGAACTTTGTAAAGGTATGTACCGACGACCAGGTGGCCGCCTTACATACCTGGACCACTGACGCCTGATGGCGAAAGGCCCAGGAAGTACTGAGCGCTCGAGTGGAGTGCGCCCTAACAGGGAACGGAGGACTCTGACCCTTAATAGAATAAGCCTGTACCACCGTTTGTCTAATCCATTTGGCAATGGTCGCGGCAGATGCAGGCAAACCCTTTCTGGGGCCATCCGTGATCACAAAAAGTGAATCCGTCTTACGGAATGATTCCGTAGCTTTCAGGTATACCCTGATTGCCCGAACCACATCTAAGGAATGCAACGCATGTTCCCGATGATGCTTGGGCTGAGGACACAAGGAAGGTAGTACAATATCTTCATTCAGATGAAAATCTGAAACCACCTTGGGAAGAAAAGATGGCTTAGGATGAAGTACTACCTTATCCCTATGAATCACTAGGTATGGTGACTGGCATGATAATGCAGCCAGTTCTGACACCCTGCGAGCAGAAGTAATAGCCACCAAGAAGGCCACCTTCTGGGATAAAGTAAGCAAGGGAATCTCCCTGATGTTTTCAAAGGGAGGTTACTGTAGAACCGACAAAACCAAATTAAGATCCCAAGGCGGTAAGGGCGCGCGGACTGGAGGAGCCAGGTGCCGCACCCCCTGGATGAAATTCCGCACCAAGGATTTGGTAGCTAAAGGCTTCTGAAAGAAGATTGCTAATGCTGAAACTTGACCCTTGACGGTGCTCAAGGCTAGCTTCTGCTCAACCCCTTGTTGCAAAAAGGCCAATATTCGAGACACCGAATAGGTACGTGGAGGAAATCCTAAAGATTCGCACCACGCAATATAAGTCTTCCATGTGTGATAATAGACTTTGCTGGAAGTCGCTTTCCTTGCTTTAATAAGGGTAGGAATGACTGAAGCTGACAAACCTCTGTCCTTCAGTACTTGGGTCTCAATGGCCAGGCCATTAAACCCAGCGACTGTAAAGCATGATGGTAAATTGGTCCTTGAGACCACAGACACTCCCTGAGACGAAGTTCCCACGGAACGTCTACGACTAACATGTCCAAGTCGGCCAGGCCGGCTTGAGGAGGCCAGCCTAGAATTTCTAGGACCACTGGCGCTGATTGAATCTGAACCAGGCGTCCCTAGAGTTATCTGGCCCCGACCATCCGAGAAAGTCTGGTCGTTTTCTGTTCCCACACATTTATCAGATACCTGATAGATATCAGGAAAGGTGATCTTTTCTGGTTGAACCTCAGGGACCGAAGTCACCCGACTAGAGGCTACTTGGCCTATCTGGTCAACCAGATCCGATTCCTGTGAGGTATCGGGACTAATCTTGGGAAAAGGTAAAGGAAAAGATCTATTCAGGGAACGTTAACTACCGCTTCCTGTAGTACTTAAATGTTGGAAGGGAAGAATCGCACCGGTAGTGGTGGTTGATGCTCGATCTAATGTCCTGAATACCGGTGAAAACGTCCCCCCACCCTGAAACCGGGTGGGGGCGCACCTTCAGGCTGTGTACTCCTTTGCTTCGGGTTTGGCTGGGTTGGTCCCCTTCTTGAACCCTTCTGGAGGAGTCTTGCCTTTCCCGCTAGTACCAGCCGGGCGCCCTTTATGGGCGGTAAAGAAAGGTCCTCGCTTGTTGCGAGGTCCCTTAGCTTTAGCAGCCTGTGGCAAAAAAGTGCTCTTGCCCCCAGTGGCATCCTTAATGATTTCATCTAGGTTGGCCCCAAATAGACGATTCCCCTGAAAGGGGAGATTTGTCAAGGTCTTTTTGGAACCTAGGTCAGCTGACCAGCATTTTAACCACAGCACACGTCTGAGGATCACCGCTGTCTTAGATGCATGCCCTAATAAGGGAGTAGTGTCCAAGGCTGCGTCACAGATAAACTGTAGCCCTTGTATAATCTGTTCCATCAAATCAGATGTCTCCTGGGGAATATCTTTTCCCCTAAGGTCTTGGCGTACCATTTTCGCCCATTCCGTAAGTGTCTGGGAAACTAGACCAATAACAATTACTGGTCTAAATGCTGACCCTATCAGAGAGAAGATGGTGCGGGACTCTGCTTCCATCTTTCGATCCACCGGATCCTTAAAGGACGAAGTGTCCTCCACTGGAATAACCGTGGCTTTATTCAGCCTGGAAATAGGCGGATCCACGACTGGTGGTACCGTCCATTTCTTAATGATGGATTCCTCAAACGGATAGCGTCTAGCAATACGCTTGGAAATAGTAAAGGTACGTTTAGAATGCTCCCATTCTCCTTTAATCTGATTACCGAAACATTTAGGTACAGGAAAAGCCTTCATCGTCTTGATGGGCTTATTAGTACCAAAAGGAATCTCTGTTTCAGTTGCCTCTGCCGGTAAAGCCTCAAGTTTTAAGGTTTCCTGCACTGCCACAACTAGTGCGTCCACCAATGCTTCTTCCTGAATAATAGCAGGAGAAGAAGCGTCCTCCTCACTGTCTGAGGGGGCTTTACCTGGGATAACAGCCCTTGCAGAGGAACCTGCAATTGCCGTGACCACCTCTGAATCTGAGTCAGAGGTGTCAGATGGTATAGGGGTAGGCGGGGGTCGCTTCCTTGACCCCCGTCCCTGACAGGCCGCCTCCACCCGAGCCACCATAGACTCCAAAATTGCTGTAAATGACTCTATACTCTGCGCACCGGCGGGTCCCGTGGCCCCCTCGAGGGAAACAGGTGGGGGAATATGTGTGGCAGGGTCCATGATAATTCCAGTTACTTCCTGGATAATATATACCTGCTAGGGATCCCTATCGATCGAGAGAGAGAGAGAGATAGACCCCCAGGCTCACCACTTGATGCTCAGAGTTTAACTGCAACAGGTTACAGCGCTGTCTTGACAAACAGGAAGTCTTTTGGCTGGCTGCCCAGGAAAAAAGGAGGCGGCTCCGCCCCTCTATACGCCTTCCGGCGCCTCCCCCAAGCTCCACGAGGTGTTTGGATCACCTCAAACATGGCCGCCCCCATGCTGGAGACACGAGGCTACGCCAAAATGGCGGCTCGTGCGATCCAGCAAAAAAAATGGCGGCGGCCCGTACTGAATAGCGGTGTGCTGCAGGGCACACAACACTCTCTCTGCATGGGGATATGGCGTGGTTGGCGGTACCGGCCCTGGCGGACCGCATGGCCGTTCGGGAGGCCTGCTAATAGCTGGAGATCTGATTAGGAAGGCAGTCTACATGTCCGTGGCTTCTGACTGGTAGGTAGCTTATTCTTAACCCATAAGATTCCCAGAATGCCACAGATTACATCTTTAAAACATGTATACAATTAGATTGTTAGCTCCCAAACCAAGCCTCCTGGCTTTTTGCACACATAAAATCACACTCAAAGTAGGAGGATCTGTGTCATGTTGTAGGATAGAAAGGGACTCTATCTTACCATACAGAGAGGGGCCCGCGTTCACCACAAAACCCGTCAGGGGGAAAGGGGGAACATACTACTCACCATACCGGAACCAGGCGGGCACCAACTCCTGACAGTACCCCTCTCCACCGGGGCGGGAGGGCTGTCGACCGATACGGACGCCGTGACTCATGGTCTTTGGCGTTTCAGCGAGACGTTTAACTCGCGTGGACAGTCCTTTAATGGGACTTTGTCGCGGCCGACCCAGCGCGGAGCTATGGCCTGCACGCGCTCGTAGGCTGAACTGGGGTGACCACCGGATCTCAACATCCAGCCCGTCGCCCAGTTCAGCTTTCTTGCTTGAAGATCTCACAGGAACACTGGAGAAAAAAAGCTGTCTAAAAAATCCTTTAAGAAAAAATTCTTGCCAGGACCTAAGATCCCAGCAAGGTATCTAGGTCCTTACTCCTAACTAGACAGAAAATAACTGATTTGCTGAGGCAGAGAGAGAGAGGATATACCCTCTGGGACTGCCCCTGGGGTGTGGCCAGAGCTTTTTAATTTCCTGTCTAGTCCTGCTCCTGTGGAGGCAACATAACCCGAAGGTGGTGTATCACCGAGGACTACGTCTGTCAATGAGCGCTAGAGAAACCTTATTTACAGCGCCGCTGGGCGCTCACGTGACCCTCTGGAGCTCTACTTTCCCTCTCTGAATACTGCAGAGGGAGGGGCTGAGATCAAGGATTTTACTAGGGCTTATTTTCGGGGTAGGGCTTATTTTGCAGCCATCCCTGAAAATCATGCTAGGTCTTATTTTCAGGGTAGGGCTTATTTTCAGGGAAACAGGGTACCTCAATTTGACTTGGTATCAGCTCCTTGCAATGCCCTGTACAACAGATCTCAGACTGTAAAGAGGGATCAGGACTGGGGAGCCAGCCAGGTCTTCTACATGCTGTTAGAAGGTGAGAGCCTGATCGGGCTGTAGCTCTGTTTTCTCTGTTAAGTTAATCTAGGGGGTGTATATCTATATATCTATAGTGAAAAGTAACACAAGGAGCCAATCATCTGGGTAACTCATAGCATTTCCAACCCTAGGCTTATACTAGAGTCAATACGGTTTCCCAGTTTTTTGTGCTAAAATGAGGTGCCTCGGCTTATATTTGGGTCGGCTTATACTTGAGTATATACGGTAATCTCTCTAAAGTGTGGAAGAATTTGCTTCATAGATAGACCAGTACTGTGTTCCCCCGACTGTATTGTAGCGTTATCCAGATGATTGGCTCCTTGTGTTACTTTTCCCTCTACCAGTCTGAGCTTTACTGTATAGGGGCAGTAAGAGGCTGATGTCGTATCAAATTCTGGTTTTTAGACTTTTTTTTTCATTTATAAAAAAAATAATAAATGTATTAATTTAAACTGAGCTGCATGAATTATTGTCCTTATATCTGCCCAGAGTTCAGTGATAAGGGAAGGTTTTCATTATATGCAAAAATTGTGTAGACAACTAGAGGGTATTGCGTTAACATAATCCCTAAACATAGGTTTTGAAAGAAAACCCCCTAAGTAACATGTGGGACTTTATAGGTAACAGTAAGTTTTATATATATGAATAATCAAATGTTATTCTAAAATATTTTATTTAAAATTATCATTTATATCCAATATTTATACTCATACTATTGTAAGGATATTGTAACTTGTTATGACCATACACATAGTGGCTCATCCATTACATTGTAACGATACATAATACAAATATGGTGTTGCTTAAAGGAGTGGAACATAATCCAACGCGTTTCGATACATGTGTGAAAAATACAAATCTTCCTCAGGGATTCTGATTCCACTCCTGAAAAGGTACAACATACTGTAAGCTTTGTGCTCTGTGCAAATTGTATACAAAAAACATTTATATGCGTCTGCGACTTTTTCTGGTGGCAGCTAAGAGAAAAATAGGTTTTCATTATATAAAACAAATAATCAGAGAGACTGAAATGCTTCCCAGAGGTCCTTCAACTGCAGCAATCTCCTCTGATGTGGTTGCCAAACGTAGCCAACCGGTTTGTTTCTCTTCTTTCCAGAGGCGGGGAATGAAAGGCAAAGCCAGAAAACTCTTCTACAAGTCGATCGTGCGGGGGAAGGAGACCTTGCATGTGGGCGAATGTGCAGTTTTCCTCTCAGCCGGACGCCCAAACCTGCCCTACATCGGACGCATCGAGAGCATGTGGGAGTCCTGGGGCGGCAATATGGTGGTGAAAGTCAAGTGGTTTTACCATCCTGAAGAAACGAAACTGGGAAAAAGGCACAGCGATGGCAAAGTAAGAATCTAGTGATGATTGATTGAGCTCTTTCATGATTGTCTAGTTGAAGGCCAACACCACCCAAAATCCATCTCACAAAAAGCCCTAGTAAGGAAAGTGTGTTGCCCATTAACATATAACTTTCTAGGTTGGCTGGAACTTGGCCATAGAGGCCAACTTGACCCACTAGTAGGCTTAATAACCCTTCAATGTCTAGTAGCCTTTGTCAACTAGGGTTCCTCGACCAATGGGCAATTCATGCCTCTCAAATAAGTTCCCACTGGCACCATTGATCTTTTTTTTTTAATCTATCGGTAAAGGGGGGAGTATTCTCAATGGCCACAAACGTAAGGGACATTCTCCTCACTGATTATCACACTAAGTGAGCTCTATATGTAATTCTTATTAGGCCTGAGCCTAAAAATGATTTCAAGTGTTCCTCCATGTTGAGGGAAGGTCGAGAAAGACTGGTCTAGAACCTCTTAGACACCCCATTGGTCTGATTTCTTTAGTTTACTTTGTTCCTTGCAATGACCATCTATGATGGTGTTACCATTACAGCCGAATATCTCAGTTATTGGCCTATTTTATGTTTTAAAGAGTTCACTAGGAAGAGGGTAACACCATAGTTTTGGCTTTGTAAAGTTACAACAGTTGAACTGAGCCATGAACTTTAACAGGGATTTCCCAACTTGGCAGTCCTCAAGATATCCACTTCTAGACCGCAATATGTATATATACGCTGTGTCTTTGAAGTGGTTTACCGGGATTATGGCTGAAGATATCAGCCATAACCCCGGTACTGTTTTTTACAGACGGCGGCTGGTTTTCTCATAAGGCGTAACGAGTGGAACGCTTGCAGAAGGGGACGTATCCCCCACCTTCTGCCGCTCACCGTTTCCACAAGCTCATCCGAGAAATTATCTGACGGTAAAGCCCAGTCCCAAAGGCGATCAAAAAATAGATCCTCTTTGATCGCCTCTATGGCCTTGGAGGACCAGAGCAATGTCATGACATCACTTCCTGTCTAGGCTGAAAGAAAACAATTTTTTTTAAAGGAAAATATCAAACAAAATTTTTTTTTTCTTTGATCCTTTGCTTTTAAAGGTAAAGGAGAGTTCTGGGGTCTTTTTGACCCCAGATCTCTCCATAAAGAGGGTCTGTCATCCTTATTTCTATAATGAGGGATGTTTACATTACTTGTAATAGGAATAAAAGTGATCAACAAAAAAAAATAAAGGGACAGTTTAAAACTAAAAAAAATAGTGAAATAAAAAAAAACAAAATTTAAAGCGCCCCCATTCCTACTTGCTCACGCGCAGATGCGAACGCATATGTAAATCGCGACTGCATATATAAACGTTATTCGCACCACACGTGAGATATTACCGTGAACGTTGGAGTGAGCGCAATAATTCTAGCACTAGACCCCCTCTGTAACTCTAAACCAGTAACCTATGGTGTTCTCCTATGGAGATTTTTAAGTACCATAGTTTGTCGCCATTCCACGGGCATGCGCAATTTTAAAGCATAATGTTATAAAGAGTGTCTGAAAATCAAGTCCATCAATGAAACATAAGTCCAGTCAACTCATAAATCCAAGTGGATGACAATATTCTGTGTCAATATAAATTCAGGGCCGACACCAGCTAGTGTTTCTCCAACAAAGTAAAAAGTGGACACTCACCAGCTTTTAGCTGTCCTGATAAGACAGCATATGGGTCTGGTGAGTGTTCACTTTTTACTTTGTTGGAGAAACACTAGCTGGTGTCAGCATTGAATTTATATTGACATAGAATATTGTCAACCACTTGGATTTATGAGTTGACTGGACTTATGTTTCATTGATGGACTTGATTTTCAGACACTCTTTATAACATTATTTAGCGCTGCAACCTTTTATTTATTTCACTGGCGTTTGTATGTTCACACTGTTTTGCAAGCTGCTATTTCCTATGGATTAGGAGCTGACATTTTTTTTTTTTGTTTAAAGCATAATGTGTTGGCTATCTATTTACTTGGCGTAACCTCTTTCACACTGTACTAAAAAAAATTGAGGGTAAAAAATGTGTTTTTTTAATTCATTAAAATGTATTTTTTCCAAAACATTTGCGTTTTCAAAACCTCTGCGTAAAATACTGTGTGACCTAAAAAACTGCAAAGATTGCCATTTTATTCCCTAGGGTCTCTGCTAAAGAAAAAATAATAAAACTTTTAATGTTTGGGGGGGGGGGGGGGGTTGTAAGTTCTTTTCTAGCAAAAAAAAAATACTGATTTAAACTTGTAAAAAAAAACTGCCAGAAAAAAGACTGGTCTTCAAGTGGTTAGAAGAAGTCAACGAGATGGTGTCCATTTTGTCCTTGATTGTTACATAGACTGGTTGAAAAAAGACAAGTTCATCTATTTAAACCAATAAAGGGGAAAAAAAATAAAATAAATGATCAGGTTGCAAAACGTGTTTCAAATGTTTATCCCAGGGATTCCTAAACTACGGCCCTCCAGTTGTTCAGGAACTAAAATTCCCATCATGCCTAGTCATGTCTGTGAATGTCAGAGTTCTACAATGCCTCATGGGATATGTAGTTCTGCAACAGCTGCAGAGCCGTATTTTAGGAATCTCTGTTTTATCCAATGGCTACAAATAAGTCACATCATAAACCAATGCCCTAGTCCAGTGGTCCTCAACCCTGGCCTACAGGGCCCACTAACAGGCCAGGTTTGCAAGATAATTGAAATACATCCCAGGTGATATCATTTGCTGCTCAGTGATTGCAGTACTCTAGTCTGCATCTCCCCAAGGTAATACTTAAAATCTGGCCTGTTAGTGGGCTCTGAGGACCGGAGTTGAGGACCACTGCCCTAGTCTACAACAAGCCAACCTTCAGAAAGGGTCCTTCACAATTCTGCCAGCACAGGTGTCCTCAAGGTTCCTCAAGACCCCCACTATCTAAGCTTAAGATTTGCCCTTTGCCACACATGGCTCTTTTCCAATGCACTTTACTGAGTAATTTATGTTCTTTTCTCCACCCCTGCAGAACGCATTGTACCAGTCGTCGCACGAGGATGAAAATGACGTACAGACAATCTCACACAAGTGCCAGGTGGTGAGCCGCCAGCAGTATGAAAAGATGAGCCACAGCAAGCGCTACCAGGACCGGCAAAACCTCTACTACCTGGCAGGGACCTATGACCCAGGAACTGGGAGGCTGGTGACTGCGGAGGGTGTGCCAGTGCTGTGCTGAAATGCCACACGGGAGTTAACTGGGGGAGGGGAGGGGGAAGGGTATCACTCTTACTAGACAGCACTTCGCACCATCGTACATCAAAGGCTCGCCGGTAGCATGTACCAACCAATCCAGAATCCTCGATACACTAGAAAAAAAATAAAAAAATTGTCACATCCACCAACCCTCACAGAAACAAATACGCACAATTCCCGGCCACCTAAGAGGCGAACAACGCGTGAACCGACACGCCAACACTAATACAAGACAACGGGTCTCCTGAAGCACCTCCGGGAGTCGCGTGTACTTGGGCCGTTCCTGAAATCAGTAGATCTTTCTCTGTTAAAAACGGTTACACATTTCTGATCAGGTTTGACGCTCCATGATGTACGAGGCATTGGGGGCACCCCACACTAAAGAACTTGTTGTTCTGGCTTATTCAAACCCGAGCAACTCTTTATATTCCTTTTTTTTTTTTTTTTTTTTTGTTTCATTTAATTTTTATTTCTTTAAGTTAAAACCTCAGTGATTTTTTTTTTTTTAATCACAGATGTGTCTAGATATTGCCACACGTAAGACAATCGTAGAAGACCAGTTCTCTGACTGTCCAAAACTTTGTTTTGTCCTTAATTATCTGAAGGCGAAATTGCACAGATTTTGTTGCTTGGGCCATTTTAAGCTTGGATGTTTTTGAAGACTAAGTGAAGAGCAAGAATTGAAAAAAAAAAAATTGGCCAATTCTATAGGTCAATCATCTCCG
Source organism: Pelophylax lessonae (assembly GCF_965119305.1). Classification (NCBI taxonomy): domain Eukaryota; kingdom Metazoa; phylum Chordata; class Amphibia; order Anura; family Ranidae; genus Pelophylax; species Pelophylax lessonae. Next base: position 16,060,693 of record NC_138778.1, on the reverse strand, counting down.
CCCACTCTACAGAAAATTTTAAAGCCCCTCTAGGCTGCCATGCAAAGTAGTATGTCTTTCTTTGGATCTCTTTCCATAAGGCTCCAAAAAATCTAAGTATTTGAATAGATGATTTTGGATCCATTTTGATATTGGTCCAAAAATGTAAATATTTGAATAGGTCGTTTTTTGGATCTTATTTTGATATTGATCCAAAAACTGAAATATTTGAATAAGTGGTTTTTGGATCATTCTTGATATTGGTCCAAACACATTGAAATATTTGAAAACATGATTTTGGGATCTTATTTTGATATTGATCCAAAAACTGAAATATTTGAATACATTTTTATTTGGATCTTTTTTTGATATTGGTCCAAAAATTAAAAAGAATAAATTGATTTGGGATATTGGTCCAAAAATCTAAATATTTGAATAAATTGATCTGGGATCCTATTTTGATATTGGTCCAAAAACAGAAATATTTGAATAAATGGTTTTTGGATCTATCTTGATATTGGTCCAAAAATTTAAATATTTGAATACATTTTTATTTGGATCTTTTTTAGATCGTGGTCCAAAAATAAAAATTTAATTGATTTGCAATCTAACTTGATATTGGTCCAAAAATTTAAATATTTGAATAAATTGATCTGGGATCCTATTATGATATTGGTCCAAAAACAGAAATATTTGAATAAATGGTTTTTTGATCTATCTTGATATTGGTCCAAAAACAGAAATATTTGAATAAATGGTTTTTTGATCTATCTTAATATTGATCCAAAAAAAATATTTGAATAAATTGATCTGGGATCCTATTATGATATTGGTCCAAAAACAGAAATATTTGAATAAATGGTTTTTTGATCTATCTTGATATTGATCCAAAAAAAATATTTGAATAAATTGATCTGGGATCCTATTTTGATATTGGTCCAAAAACAGAAATATTTGAATAAATGTTTTTTGGATCTATCTTGATATTGGTCCAAAAAATTAAACATTTGAAGAAATTGATCTGGGATCCTATTTTGATATTGGTCCAAAAACAGAAATATTTGAATAAATGTTTTTTGGATCTATCTTGATATTGGTCCAAAAATTTAAACATTTGAAGAAATTGATCTGGGATCCTATTTTGATATTGGTCCAAAAACAGAAATGTTTGAATAAATGGTTTTTGGATCTATCTTGATATTGGTCCAAAAATTGAAATATTTGAATAAATTGATCTGGGATCCTATTTTAATATTGGTCCAAAAACAGAAATATTTGAAAAAATGTTTTTTGGATCTATCTTGATATTGGTCAAAAAAATTGAAATATTTGCATAAATGGTTTTGGGAATTTACTTTGCTATTGGTTTAAAAAGTGAAATTGTTTAAATATTTGTTTGGTTTGATTTTAAAATAGGTCCAAAGAAATCTGAATTGTTTTAAATTTACATTTTTGTATTCTTTAAATCAAAATCTTTAAGTAGATGTTTTTGGATCCATTGTTGATAGTTGTCAAAGAAATGGAATCTTCGAATGGCTGATTTTTGGAACTGTTTTAATATAGGTCCAAAAACTTAAATAATTAAATAGATGGTTTTATCATCTATTTTGGCATGGGCTCAAAAATGTACATCTTTAAAAAGATGATTTTTAATCCATCTTAAAATTGGTCCAAGAATCCTAATATTTGAGTGGATAGTTTTTAAATTCTTGTTTGTGGTGCTTCAAAAATCAGAATCTTTGAATAGATGTTTTTACATCTAGTTTGACATTGATCCAAGAATCTGAATCTTCGAATGACTGTTATTAACTTTTAATGTTGGTCCAGAAACTAAAATAATTAAGTAGATTCTTTTTGGTTCTATTTTGACATTGGTCCAAAATGTAAATCTTTTAATAGATTTTTTTTTTTTATCCTTCTTGAAATTGGCCCAAAAATATTAATATTTTGAATACATGGTTTTCAATTCCTGTTTGTGGTGCTACAAAAATTAGAATCTTTGAATAGGAGTTTTTAGATCTATTTTGATATTGATCAAAGAATTGGAATTTTCAAGTGACTGATTTTTTGATATTGATCAAAGAATTGGAATCTTCAAGTGATTGATTTTTTGATGAGTGTCGATATTGGCCCAAGAACCAGAATTTTAAAATAAATGTTTTTTTGGGTACATTTTCACATTGGCCCAAAAATTGGAATCTTTTAATAGGTGATTTTGGATTTTGAGGCCAGCGTTGAACAAATTTAGTCAACAAAATGGTGCAACCAAGCCTGTGCAGTTAAGCCTTGCTAACATCTTGCCCTTTGCAAGATAACTTAGCAGTGTCCCCCCCTCCCTCCCAAGTACGTTGCAGAGCAATGTATCTTACAGAACAAATGCAAGACTGAAACAAGAAGGGCTACAGGCAGCAAATGCTAGGATTGTCCTTTATTTGATACCTGCCCAAATATAGGTCTGCTTCTAAACAGTTTACAGTATTAATTTTTTATTAAAATTGCAACCTCAGAGAACAGTTTTTGGTCAGGTGGTATAGTGTAGCACTTCAGAACACTACATAAAAAAAAAAAAAAATAAATAAAAAAAACCTATCATACTACAGAAAAAGTCTGATAAACCATGGGGTGCTTATAATATAAGGCACTTAACAGTATTTGCAGACAAAAAAAAATACTGAATTACACAGTGCCCAAAATATACTGCTTTCACACACGGAGCATTAAAACTGCTGTGAAACTTTTTTTTTTTGCCTTCAGGCTGCTTAAAAAAAATGTCCTCAACATTTTGCCGATTGAGATGCACGTATCAAACTGATTTCTTTCCTAGCAAAACTGCTACATCCATCTTAATATTTTTTTTTTTTCATTTTTTTTTTTTTGTAATTATTTGTATTTTTTTTTTTTTTTCTGGGGAGGGTGGGCGTGTTTATTTGTATTATTCCTAATTTATCTTCAACAGCCTCAAGTTTCAAGCCATATTCTCCCCAGTACCTCTTTCAGCTTTTCTTCCCGAAAGGCAAGATCAGGTGTAATAATATTCTATTTATTCACTGTGTAAATACAGAACTTCTTTTGGAAAGTTTTTATTAACAAAACAAAAAGTACAAAAAAAATTCTCAAAAAAAATAAAAAAAAAACGACGGGAAAAAAAACCCCCTTATTTTGCTGTCGCTAAAGTATAAATTATGCACTGTGTCCTCTTGGCAAGGCTGGGAATATTAGGAATTATGTATAATTTGTAATTATATTGGGAGTTGAAGAAAGTAAAAAAGCACTTGGGGTCTAGGCAGGGACTTGAAGGGGGCAATGAGAGACAATTTAAATATCTTTAAAAAAAAATCGTCACATTTAAATGCTTTTATTGTTAAAAAAAAAAAACACCAAATTCCTGAAAATATGTAAATAGATTGTCTGAAATATTTTTTTTTGTGTTGTTTAAGACATTTTTTAAGGAAAAAAAGTAAAAGAAAATGTATTGGGAATGTCAATATGGTCCGATGGAATAAAAAGGAAATTATTATATAAATATATATTATATAAATTAAGAGTGGTGTGGTCTTTCTTCCGTACTTTCGATAGACAAGCCCTGCATATGTTAAAGAAAATAAGTTAAGTGGTTTTCGTATATACTATGAGTGTCTAAATTGTTTTGTTAAGCACTATGAGGGTTATTAGGCTTTCTTGGGTAAACAGGGATGGTTGACATGCTCAGTGTTTTCCTTATTTAAAAAAATTTAGGCAATTAAAATTTCTACACTCCACCTTTTTGCCATATAGCAAGGGTTATCAATTTAAGTCCTGAATTTATTTTGTTCACAGAGAATTTCTGGGCGTGAGTAGACTTCAGTAATGAGTCAGTGAATTATATGCATATTTATAGTGGACCTTCCATAAAAATGGGAGGTCTACTTTATTTACAGCCCCCCCCCCCGAAAACACACATGGCCTTTTAGGTCATTAAAGACCAAATCTTATGCAAATAAATAGGTCCATCCAGCGTTAATGCTTTTGGGAGGTGCTGGTGACATCAAAGTGCATCCCAGTAAAGTTGGGTGACAAATTCCCTTGAGAATGCGTGCCAACCTATTGCAAGAGCACCGCCTTGTGAAATTTTGAGTGTTTAGGCCTTTTAATCCATTAAAAACATAAGCTTGAAAAAAAAAATCTCCATCTAGGTTTCCATGCTTTGGGAGGTGCTGATGACGTCACTGTGCATCCCAGCAGAGTTGGATGCTCAAAATCCCTTGAGAATGTGTTCCAACCTATAGCAAGCGCACACTCTTGTGAAATTTTAGGCATCAAAGCCTTTTTTTAGGTCATTTAAAACCAAAGCTTTTGTAAAGAAATTTTTTTTTTTTTTTAAATACCTCCGCCTATCTTTAATGCTTCTAGGAGGTGCTGGTGATGCCATCATAAGTCCCGGTGGAGTTGGGTTCTCAGCAACACATGGAGGGCTAATCCCGACTAAGGGCTGCCTCCAAGAAAAAACGGGGGAATGGGATGTTTAAGATGCTTAAGTATGGATCATATAAAGGTCATATATTGATATAAAGTATTGTAGTAGTGAAGCAGAGGATGTAATTAAAAATATCTTTTATTACATAAATTCACAGATACAGAAATTGAGAACATAGAGCCATATTCAAATATAACATAACTAATCATGAAAAATCCTCAGTATGCTTGATGGAGAACCAGAGACAAGCAAGGTTCAGAATCGCATACATGCATATGTAGCAAGGAACTGAATATAGGACCCCAGACCTCTACGCGTTTCGACTTGAATTCGTCTTCCTCAGGGGGAGTAGTAGTCCACAGCTCCTCTAACACATATCTGTATACATAATACAGGAAACATACAGGCTATTTACATACAGCATGTTCAATATGTAAAAGGTATACATAATCCATAGAAAAGATACATTTTATATCATACACTTACATTTATGAAACCACATTTTGTCCAAGGATCAAACATGTGAGAGTTGGGTTCTCAAAATACCCTGAGAATATGTTCCAGCCTATAGCAAGAGCACAGTCTTTCAGGCATCAAATTTTTTTCTTTTAAGCCTTTTAAAACCAAAGCTTATGCAAACATTTTTTATAAAAAATTCCTCAGTCTAGCTTTTCATGCTTCTAGAAGGTGCTGGTGTAGCCCAGTAGAGATGGGCGCTCAAAATCCCTTGAGAACATGTTCTAATGTATAGCAAGGATCGGTCTCATGAAATTTTGGGCATCAAGGCAATTTAAGCCATTAAAAACCAAAGCCTATGCAAAAAAATTTAAAATTAAAGTTAAATTTCATGCTTCTAGGTGGTGCCGCTGATGCCGTTGTGTGTCCCCGTAGAGTTGGGTTCTCAAAATCCCTTTAGAATGTATTACTACAGTCTATAGCAAGGTCAGTCTCTAAAGGCCTCAAGGTCTTTTAAGCCATTAAAAACCAAAGCATATGTGAAAAAACTATACCTCCACCCAGATTTCCATGTTTCCGAGAGGTTCTGGTGAGGCTACAGGTGTCCCAGTAGAGTTGGGTGCTCAAAATCCTTTGAGAATGTGTTCCAACCTGTAGCAAGAGCACGTTCTAGTGAAATCTCAAGCCTCAAGGCCTGGCTTTCCTACTTTCAGCATTCTGAATTACTGACCTGGAACAAACCTGAGGATTAGGAGGTCAAAGCGAGGAACCTCGTGCCCTCCATCCTTCTTCCAGCTCAGGGACTGAAAAGATTGAAGCCGTTGGATTGGCAAAGGCAACCTTTAGTATTCTCTTAGTACAGAGCCATGGGTTTTGCTGGTGAGGCTACAGGTGTCCTAGTAGACTTGGTGCTCAAAATCCTTTGAGAATGTGTTCCAGCCTGTAGCAAGAGCACGTTCTAGTGAAATCTCAAGCCTCAAGGCCTGGCTTTCCTACTTTCAGCATTCTGAATTACTGACCTGGAACAAACCTGAGGATTAGGAGGTCGAAGCGAGGAACCTCGTGCCCTCCATCCTTCTTCCAGCTCAGGGACTCAAAAGATTGAAGCCATTGGATTGGCAAAGGCAACCTGGAGGCAGCTGGAGGGCCACAGGTTGAGCACCCATGGGTTAAAGTGAAGTAGACATGAAAGTACGAGGGCTCTTCAAAAAGTTTCCACACTTTTAAATATTCGTTGGAAACAGTGAGGGCGAGCGCAGTTTTGCTGATGGCATTAAAAAGTTTGTACAGCACAGGGAAAAATGCATTGTAAAGGAAGGCGTCTATGTAGAAAAGAGATGTAATTTGTTTTTGAAACTCTTAATCAAGAAACTTTTGGAAGAGCCCTCATACCTACCCCAAACCGTTTCTTTGTGGGTCGTTCAACGTATTACCCTAACCTTAACTCTTAAAGTGGTTGTAATGCTTCGACATGGAATATGAACAAAGCCTATTCCTCTATAGTGTGCACTTGTCTGTCCAGAGCACCAAGTGTCATTTCTGTCTGCTGCCTCCTTCCTCTGCCATCATCATGAGTCACTTCTGACATGTTCTCCTGACACCAAGAGAAACACGGTGACAGGGGAGGGAGCTCCAGCTGATTGAAAGCCTCAGCTCTGTTCCTGTGCTGTGTAAAGGGGGGTGTGCGTGTCCCTTCCCTCCAATCAGCTCTCACTGATGTAACTTCAGCTCTCCACCCCTTTGCAACGTGGCAAGTGGCAAGTGGCAAGTGGCAATCCGCATGTGCTGGCGGGCATCGTGGCAAGTGACATGCTGCATCTAATGGCAGGTGACGTGGCAAGCTGCATCTGGGTCCTTGGCATAACTTTCAACCACGCAGCCGGTCCCCGATGTCAAAAAGGTTGGGGACCACTGCTCTAAAGAGCGACCAGAATGCCAATCACTCTTATAGACCAAAGCTAGTGGAAATGAGCCCCAAGGGCTGTAGGCAGGGCTTGACAAATTTGCTTGAAATCTAGGAGGCAGCTAAAAAAGTTAGGAGCCGTTTTTTTTTTTTTTTCTGCACATGCCTTATGGCCGTCTTCGTATTCAAAGAGAAAAATTGACCGCACTCTGGAGTAGATGAACTGGAGGTGTTTATTCCCACAAACTTAAATACACGGGTGCATCACACAGACATATTACAGGTTGACGCGTTTCACGGTTCTAATGATCGCTTACTCATAACCAACCGTCTTCTGTGGGACCGCCTGCCATACACACGGGCCGAATGGCGGCCAGTTTTTAATGAACCGGTGGATGTTGCCCAGCATTTGGCACGTGTGTACTTGGCTGTATGGTGTGATGGGCAGTGGCCACTAGGGAATGACAGTGCAGCAAGTTGGAGGCGATAGGAGATCCAGTAACTCATGCCACCTTGGGCCCCTTTCACACACGCACCTCCGCTAAGCGGAATCCGCTTGCTCAGTGGGGATTTCTCCGCTAATCCCCGCTGAGCAGGCTGATGACGGGTCTTGTCCGCTTGTTAATGCAGAGCGAATGTGGACACAGTCCCTCTCTCCTCTATGGGGCAGTCAGATGGAAATGGACTGCCTCTTCATTTCAATTCGATCTGTCAGATGGATGGAAAGTAGGACCACCATCCGTCTGTTTTTGGTCAACAGGATTGGATGCCAACGGTTGTCAGCAGACATCCGCCACTCCATAGAGGAGACTGGAAGGCCCGATCAGGTCCACCTGAAAAAAACAGGTGGACCTGATCAGACAGTTTGTGAAAGGGGCCTTCTGTGTGGCAGGGAGAGAATAAAAAAAATAAAAAATGAATTTTAATGGAAAAAATAAAAGGTTTCCATCTTTGGGGGCTTGTAAATGAACTGAGGCGGTTCGGAGCAGCTGCCCCACACCTCCTGTCAACTCCCTGGTAAGGACCGGGCGCCAGCTCAAGCCCTCGACCTCTTCTCTGAGCAGTGAGAACAGGCAGGGGGAACTCTGTGTCACCGGTGTCTGCTTGTTGCAGCCTCGGCCTCCACAAGAGGGCGCCAGTTCCCCCATTGGAAGCATCTCCCTACAGCAGGCCGCAGAGCCGCGGCCTCAATTACTGGCTGGCGCAGCATCTTAGTCCGCACATTCGCGGGCAGGGGCCGCATGGGGACAAGACGCATGCTGCAGTGTAGCCGCTAACTCTAGTCGCCAATGCAACCTGGCGCCTGGGGTTTGTCAAGCCCTGGTTGTAGAAACACATGCAAAATCAAGCGCTTTCCCTAAACAAGCAAAAACTCTCTGCCCCTTTGCAGAACTGCAATGGTATAACTAATTCCTAATTGCACCCCCACGCATCCTGCAAACACATGCATTTGCACTTGCCAAAACGCATGTTACAACAGTACTATGCAATGTGGTGCATTGCGATTTTGAAAATTATGCATGCACCTTTTCTTTTTCGTGTTTTCTATATGAATAAAAAAGTATTTCATGATTGGTTTAGGTGGAGAGGCGGGGCTGTGACATCACGATCTCCACCTCATCCAATCAGAGATCACGTTACGATCATTGAGGAAATGCAAAGTGTCAACCTCCTGTGTGAACAATGCAGCAGGATGGGACCTGGAAGCAGGTGGAGATAACTGTAATACTCTAGCAATTGACACCTTCTACTGGGATCTCACAGGTATGGCCAGTATCAGAACTGGTTCGTCCAGTGTCCAGGCCAAGGATGTAGAACAGTGCCACCCTCCCCCACTGCTAATGCATGCTGTAGAATGGGTGTACTGCTCCGTGTCCATTCTCTGCCCCCCTTCCTCTGCTGTGCCCAGGGCACCTGCTCCTCCTGCCTACCCTTGTCCTTGCCATGGGTATGGCACATACTTACATACTTTTGTAGCACTACTCCCTGGGGAACGGTCTGAAGCAGATTCCCCTGGGTTACCCATGGCAACAACTTAGCAATTCAAAGTACTTTAAGCATTTGTCTTAGTCAGAAAACAGTCCAGGGGATGTGTTTTTGGTTGGTTTTATTTTAGAACTTGGATAGAAGAAGGGATGAGTGGGATACTCCAACTGGATGAACTATGCACAATTTTAGGACTTCTAACTATGTTGAGTGCGGCAAGGCCGCTGCTTCACCTTGCCACTGTAGTGAAGTATTTGATAAGCGAACTGTATAGTGAATTACAGTTCAGGGCCCTGCTTGGCACCCCCTTTTTACCCCCTACTCTTCAGGGTTCTACTTGGCACCCCCTTTACTCTTGCATACTGTGAGCTGACCTTCAATCCTCTGACTTCTCTGGAGTGGTCTTGCTTCCTGGGCAGACCCCTTGGCAAGTTCCCTGGTACTCACGGACACGGTTTTTCCCAGATGACTGCCAGCAGCTCCACCGTCCGCTTTCCAGGATCCTTCATGCTCTGCTCCACACTTGGCTCACTAGGCCAACCGCCTGTGACCACCTTCCTCAGACAGCAGGAGGAGAGACAGCCGTCACCCTCCTCCTGGGACTCTGCTTCCTGCCAAAGACGCCCTGTCACACGTGCCCTTGGCTTTTATGGTCAATCCCAGGATGCACTGCAGTGGTGCCCTCCCACTGGGACTGCCACAAAAGCCCATTTGCCACTGGCCAGGTTTCCTCCGCTGTCCAACAGGCTCCCCTATTGGATACAGTGGGGACACTCCCTCACCAAGTGACTCACACCTGGACACATGTAACAGGCATAACTAACAGATCAGGCTCCCCTTATAAGCAGATGGAGCATAACAATGCTTTTAGCCTAGCACCTATCTAGGAGGGCGCTACACTTTGTTCCAAGCTGAACCAATGTAACTATATAAAAATTCCATACCTAAGCTTTAAATAAATAAAATTGGAAAATAAGTGTCATTTACCAAACAGCCAATTTGACTGTAATCTTTTATAAAAAAAACAACATTGCTTTCTTTGACCCCCTTCCCCCACCTTCGCTGAAGCGATCCACCCGAACATAACCATTAGTCGTGGTAAACGTTACTTAAAAACGCTTTCAGGCAGCCCGGCTTGTGATTTGTGGAGTGATCCTTTAAGTGTTGAACTGGCTCCTGATGGAGATGAGAAGAATAGATTCCCCCAAAAGGGAAGAAAATAGCGCCGTGATTATCATTATCTTACCAGTGCCGCAGACTGTAACCGCCTCTCTATCTGTACAATCATCTATTTTTGTGCAGAATATCACTCCTCTGCTGTACAAAGAGTCCCGGGGCTAGAAATATAGGCCAGGTGCCCTTAAATATTACGCTGTATTGACGCCTCCCCCCCCCCCCCCCCCTTCTCACTGCCGATGTGACTCCGGCCATTGTAGGCACATCTGCTATGGAGAGATCTCCGGGGCGATTTGCCGAAAAAGCCCTTTTGCATCCAAAATGGTTTTGTTCGCGCCAAATAACGGCACTGCAGTCTAGGGCTGGGAATTCAGCCGGTGCACGCTGTAGACTTCGGTCATTGATTACCCAGCGCTGTATTCACCTTTGCTTTAAATTAGAGTCAGATACGTGCCAAGCTCTCCGGCCTGATGACCTCAAGCATATGTTCTCTTGGGTTGCAGAGCAGGAAAATGGAAATTAAAGAATATCTTTCCAAGGAAACCTGATATAAGCAAAATTCCAGAGACTCTAAATCCGGTGCCATCAATAAGGAATTGGTGTCCCTTTAATATGTATTGAAGTTGTGGAAGGCTCTGGATGGGGCTGGGTGTCACTGCGGAGTACAGAAATATAAGGACCTTAGGGCACTTCTGTGGGAGCGATCTGTCTTTACGACACACAATGTTGGCCTCCTGGGTGGGTGAACGGTTTCTGTCCCTAGAGCCGCTCTTCCAGGGAGAAGAAGCACGCTCCAAAGGTAAACATGAAAAGGAAGGGGTCCCTAAGTGCAGTGTAAAACCGTTTAAGGACACAAAAATGAAGATCATTCCTGAAGGGCAGGCATAAGGAGACATCACAGAGGTATGTTCCATAGGCTCCCTGTTGGCTCCCTTTACCTGAAGCCATCTAGCAGCATGGAGAGATGGAAGGAGAGGAGTGAAGCACTATGGAAGAAGGTCCCGAGACTCTGGAAATCTGGTGACATCGATAAGGAACTGGTGTCCCTTTATTATGTATTGAAATTGTGAAAGGTCTGGATGGGGCTGGGAATGCGTCACTGCAGAGGATGGGGGTTGTGATGGGGGGTTAGGGGACTCTTCAGCAGGCTTAGTGGCCCTGTAGGGGATGAGGTTCTTGGAGTAGGATGGGGAGCATTGTGAAAGATTGGGGGGGGCACTATAGAGGGCTGGGGGCACTGTGGGAGTTTGAGGTGCACTATGGGAGCTGGGTGTCTCTGTGTGGTGGATGGGAGTTGTGGAGGGGGTTAGGGGACTCTTCAGCAGACTTGGTGGCCCTGTAGGGGATGGGGTGCACTGTGGAAGGTCGGGGGTCACTATGAAAGGTGTCAGAGAGCCTGGGGCACTGTGGGCCACTATGGGAAGTTGGGTTTCACTGTGTGGGGGATGGGGGTTGCAGAGAGGGTTAAGGGAATCTTCAGCAGACTTGGTGGCCCTGTAGGGGATGAGGTATCTCATGGGATGGGGAGAACTGTGAAAGGAGGGAGGTCAGTGTGGAGGGCTGGAGGCTCTCAGAGAGTCTGGGGGCACTGTGGACCACTATGGGAGCTGGGTGTCACTGTGTGGGGGGATTGGGGTTGTGGAGGAGATTAGGGAACTCTGCAACAGACTTGGTGGCCCTGCAGGGGATGAGGTTTCTGCAGTAGGATGGGGAGCACTGTGAAAGGTTGGGGGGTACTATAGAAGGCTGGAGGCTCTCAGAGCCTGGGGCACTGTGGGAGGATGAGGTTCACAATGGGAGCTGGGGGTTGTGGAGTGGGTTAGGGGACTATTCAGAAGACTCGGTGGCCCTGTAGGGGATAGTCCTTCTGGAGTAGGATGGGGAGCAGTGTGAAAGGTTGGGGGGCACTATGGAGGGCTGGAGGCTCTCAGAGAGCCTGGGGCACCGTGAGCCACTATGGGAGCTAGGCGTCATTGTGTGGGGGGATGGGGGGGGGGCTCTTCAGCAGACTTAGTGGCCCTGTAGGGCAGTGGTTCTCAATTCCGGTCCTCGGGACCCACTAACAGGCCAGATTTTAAGTATTACCTTGGGGGATGCAGACTAGAATACTGCAATCACTGAGCAGCAAATTAGATCACCTGTGATGTAATTTAGTTATCTTGCAAACCTGGCCTGTTGGTGGGTCCCGAGGACCGGAGTTGGGAACCACTGCTGTAGGGTATGAGACTTCTGGAATAGGATGGGGAGCACTGTGGAAGTTTGTCACTATGAAGGCTCTCAGAGAGCCTGGGGCACTGTGGGCCACTATGGGAGCTGGATGTCATGCAGAGATGATTAGGGGACTCTTCAGATGACTTGGTGGCCTTGTAGGGGATGAGGCTTCTGAAGAAGGATGGGGAGCACTGTGAAAAGGTTGGGGTCACTATGGAGGGCTGGAGGCTCTCAGAGAGCCTGGGGGCCACTATGGGAGGTTGGGGTGCATTATGGGAGCTGGGTGTCATTGTGTGGGGGATAGGGGTTGAAGAGGGGTCTAGGGTATTCTGCAACAGACTTGGTGGCACTGTAGGGGATGAGGTTTCTTGAGTAGGTTAGGGAGCACTGTGGAAGGTTGGGGTTGACTATTGAGGGGTGGAGGCTCTCAGGGAGCCTGGTCGCACTGTGGCCCACCATGGGAGGTTGGGGTGCATTATGGGAGCTGGGTGTCATTGTGTGGGGGATGGAGGTTGTATAGAGGTCTAGGGTACTCTGCAGCAGACTTGGTGGCGCTGTAGGGGATGAGGTTTCTTGAGTAGGGTCGGGAGCACTTTGGAAGGTTGGGGGTCGCTATGGAGGCTCTCAGAGAGCCTGGGGCACTGTGGGCCACTATAGGAGCTGGGTGACACTAGGTGGGGGATAGGGGTTGTGGAGGAGGTTAGGGAACTTTGCATTAGACCTGGTAGCCCTGTAGGGGATGAAGCTTTTGGGGTAGGATGGGGAGCATTGTGAAAGGTTGGGGGGGGGGCACTATGAAGGGCTGAAGGCTCTCAGAGAGCCTTGGGGCACTGTTGGCCACTATGGGAGGTTAGGGTGTACGTTGGGAGCTGGGTGTCATTGTGTGGGGGATGGGGGTTGAGGAGGGGGCTAGCGTACTCTGCAGAAGGCTTGGTGGCCCTGTAGGGAATGAAGCTTTTGGGGTAGGATGGGGAGCATTGTGAAAAGATGGGGGGGCACTATGAAGGGCTGAAGGCTCTCAGAGAGCCTTGGGGCACTGTTGGCCACTATGGGAGGTTAGGGTGTACTATGGGAGCTGGGTGTCATTGTGTGGGGGATGGGGGTTGAGGAGGGGGCTAGGGTACTCTGAAGAAGGCTTGGTGGCCCTGTAGAGGATGGGGTTTCTTGAGTAGATTAGGGAGCACTGTGGACGGTTGGGGGGGCACTATGGAGGACTGAATGCTCTGCAGCTGGCTCGGAGCACTGTGGAGGAAGGATTAGGGCTCTCAATGAATGCCAGAATTCCTGCTCTCCATACTTGTTCCAGGTCACTGTCACAAGCATAAGACTGGCAGCCAGAAAATTGGCATTCTTAAAAGGAAAATTTTGTAATAGCAGCCTGAACTATTCGCTCCTGAGAGGTTTCCTTTAAATCCTGCCTTTAGTTTTTTTGTCCTCAGCTCTGGCCAGGGGGGGTCAGCCTGGCAGTTGCTGCCCTGCCACACCGACTGCCTCCCAGCTTCAGAGTGTGCCCAGTAGCATTGAACAGCAGTAGTCAAAATGTAAACGACTAGAGAACTCTTCTATGCCTGTATAGATAACAGCAATTGTCAGACTTCGGGTGACCTCTGACCCCCGACTCTCTAACTTAGGATTCAGGCTCAGACCACAACGATGGGCAAAGCGGAATCTTCCATCAGAGGCGCATGCACAGCTAGAACACTGTGCCTTCACGGCCGTATATTGTGACCGGTTCACTTTAACTCCCTCAGCTTTTTGCATCACCCCGTGAATGTTCGCCTCCCGCGCAGTCACGTGCGTCTCACACTTTCTCAGTGAAGCGCTGTGATGACCTGCCAGAAGATGACGACCGAACTGACACAGATCCAGACGCGCAGATGTTGGCTGCCTTCGTGAAGGAAGTTGTTTACCAGAAGCTCTTAAGAGTGACAAAGAACACACAGTTACTGTTGGAGAAAACTTTTCTCTCCTCTGATTGGACGAGGCCCCGCCAGCGGCCCCCCGTGTCACCGCCTTAATGCAAAACATATAAGCTGCTAATCTCTTCATAAATGAAAACAAGAATTTAATACAAAAAATAACAAAACAAATATTGTATAACTGGATACATTGTATAATGTTCGAGATTAGCAACACATGTCCCAAATACAAACCCAAATCCAAAAAAGTCGGGGCACTGTATAAATTGTGAGTAAAAAAGGAATGGACTAATTTACAAATCTCATAATCTTATATTTTATTCACAATATAATATAGATAACATATCAAATGTTGAAAGTGAGACATTTTGAAATGCCATGCCAAATATTGGCTCATTTTGGATTTCATGAGAGCTGCACATTCCAAAAAAGTTGGGACGGGTAGCAATAAGAGGCAGGAAAAGTTAAATGTACATATAAGGAACAGCTGGAGGACCAATTTGCAACATGATTGGGTAAAAAAAAAGCCTCTCAGAGTGGCAGTGTCTCTCAGAAGTCAAGATGGGCAGAGGATCAATAATTCCCCCAATGCTGGGGCGAAAAATAGTGGAGGAATATCAGAAAGGAGTTTCTCAGAGAAAAATTGCAAAGAGTTTGGAGTTATCATCATCTACAGTGCATAATATCATCCAAAGATTCAGAGAATCTGGAACAATCTCTGTGTGTAAGGGTCAAGGCCGGAAAACCATACTGGATGGCGGTGATCTTCGGGCCCTTAGACGACACTGCATCACATACAGGAATGATACTGTAATGGAAATCACAACATGGGCTCAGGAATACATTGTCAGTGAACACAATCCACCGTGCCATTCGCCGTTGCCAGCTAAAACTCTATAGGCCAAAAAAGAAGTCATATCGAAACATGATCCAGAAGCGCAGGCGTTTTCTCTGGGCCAGGGCTCATTTAAAATGGTCTGTGGCAAAGTGGAAAACTGTTCTGTGGTCCGACTAATCAAAATTTGAAGTTCTTTTTGGGAAAACTGGGACGCCATGTCATCCGGACTAAAGAGGACAAGGACAACCCAAGTTGTTCTCAGCGCTCAGTTCAGAAGCCTGCATCTCTGATGGTATGGGGTTGCATGAGTGCGTGTGGCATGGGCAGCTTACACATCTGGAAAGGCACCATCAATGCTGAAAGGTATATCCAAGTTCTAGAACAACATATGCTCCCATGCAGACGTCGTCGCTTGCAGAGAAGACCTTGCATTTTGCAACATGACAATGCCAGACCACAAACTGCATCAACTACAACATCATGGCTGCGTAGAAGAAGGATCCAGGTACTGAAATGGCCAGCCTGCAGTCCAGATCTTTCACCCATACAAAAATGACGGCCCCATAAGACCTCGTACAGACTTTGTGTGTAAGCTGCTCTTAGGTGATGGCTGAATGTGACAGATCTGGGTGGGTGACACCCTTGGACAGATAAAAGCAATCATTGTAAATGCTTAAAGTGTAACTCCACTTTTGTTGAGAAAAAAACGGTCCCCTCTGGGTGATCTTTGTACATTGCACGGATTTTAACAAACTTTGTTGCAGATTCCTAACTTTTGTTATTCTGAAGAATTCATTGTTTGTTCCTCTGTGCTGAGTGGGTCAAATGGGAGTGGTTTCATAATTATCTATCAGCTGTGGCAGCTGCAGGGCTCCAATAAAGAAATCTGCTGGTCCTGCATCCCTTTAGACGTGTTCCTATTGGGAGTATCTCACCAAAAATGACATTTTTATTGCAGGGGATGCCAGAAATCTGACTTGTATCTCAGTGCAGACTTCTGGGAAAATTGGTGAGCCAATAACACAAGCAGGAAATTATGTTTCTGGGGGTGTGGTCAGGATACATTCTGTGTACAGAACAGCTCCAGGCGGCCATATTGCATTGCATTTTCAGAAAATTACAACAGCTGCAGATTGAAAAGGTAATTTTTAATAACATTCAATTACAATATGATTTGTGTCACAATTGTATACACTATATTGTTTTTTCTTAATTTTTTTTTTTTTTTTTATCCCTCGAAAGTGGAGTTAACCTTTAGGTCTGTAGCAGATCGCCTGATCCACATCCGAGATGACGTCTCAGAGCCACCCCAATCTGTTGGGAAGCCCCCTGAACGCAGCACATCACTGGCGTTAAATGACGGTAAATTGGTTGGGTGTAAAATTCTCGCCTCCTCCACCCAGAAACAGAGATCCCATTTCAGAGGGAATTTCTCTTTAAAAGGCGAATCGTTCCTTTGAGCCGAGAAAAGAGTAAAAAAAAAGTCCAGGAAGTTGACGTCAGGCGCACATGTGAGCGCATCAGCTGATCCTGCTGACCCCGCACCTGTCGTATTCACGCCGCGATCCACAATGCTGCATTGTCTTCAGAGAAATATTTCCATGACGGCTGAGTAAGAACCCGTGCGCGGCTATTAACGCAGCTGTCGGTCTGGGAGCGCGCAACTCTATGGGAGCGCCCCCCGAAGGATTGGAGAAAGTCAGGCCCACGCAGCTGGATGGACTGGATCCAAGACTGCGCGTTGCATAAAACCTTTCACCATTTATAGTGGGCAAATCTGAAGCCAAAGGCTTTTCATATGTCACATGTGAGTCGCCTCCGATGTAGATCAGTAGGGGTTTTCCGCGCATGCGCAAAGATAGCGTAGGCATGAAGGTCTTGGATTTCAGGGTGTCCACCCGTGCAAAGGAAACCCCCGTGCATACAAAGGTGTGCTGGGTCCCAAAAGACAGGCAGAGCCCTTTGGCACACCTAGAAAGCGCCAGGTTTTCAAAGATGGTGACACCGGAAAGGAGCCATCATTACAGGGGACTTAAGTTCCTCTTTAACCGCTTGCCGACCGCCCACAGTATATTTACTGTGGCAGTCATCCCCTCCTGGGCAAAGCGACGTAGTACTACGTCGCTCGCCCAGGAGCCAGCAGGGGGCGAGTGCGCGCCGCCTGAGGCACACTCCCGCCCCCGCTTATTCCCTGACATCCTCGCGTGAGTGACCGGCGGCTCCGATGTCCACCGGCCACTCGCAATCTCCCGCTGGAGAGGGAGAAAGGCAGACGACTGATGTAAACACAGCCGCCTGTCATTCTCCCTGGTGTAACTGCAGAGATCATACGATCCTGCTATGTAGGATCGTATGTCTCTGTGGTTACATCACAAGCCACGCCCCTTGACAGTTAGAATCACGCCCCTAGGGACACACTTAACCCCTTGATCACTAATAAACTTAACCCCTTCCCTGCCAGTGTCATTTTACAGTAACAGTGCATATGTATAGCACTGATTACTGTAGTAATGTCACTGGTCCCCCCAAAAGTGTAAAAAATGTCAGTCAGGGGTCCGATCTGTCTGCTGCAATATCGCAGTCCCGCAAAAAAAAAAAAAAAAAAAAAAAAAAATCGCAGATCGCCGCCATTACTAGTTAAAAAAAACAATAAAAATGACATAAATATTTCCCTTAGTAAATGCAATAACTTTTGCGCAAACCAATCGAAATACGCTTATTGCAACTTTTTTTTACCAAAAATATGTAGCAGAAAACAAATTGGCCTAAAATGTTAAAAATTTTTGATTTTTATATTTTTTGGGGGGGGAATTTCATATAAAAAAATGTGAAAAATATTATGTTTTCAAAATTTTTTTTGTTTATAGCGCAAAAAATAAAAATCGCACAGGTGATCAAATACCACCAAAAGAAAGCTCCGTTTGTGGGAAAAAAGGACGTCAATTTAATTTGGGTACAGCTTTGCACGACCGCGCAATTGTCCGCTAAAGTCACGCAGTGCCAAATCGCAAAATAGGCCCTGGTCTTTGAGCAGGAAAATCCTCCGGGGCTTAAGTGGTTAAAAACAGAAGTCCAGCTAAAAATAACAATAAAATTATTAGCCTGGTAAAGATTAAAAAAACAGCACTAGCTGCAATATTTGCTAACACAGATTTTCCCCCTCAGTACTGTTTTTCTGCCACTAGATGTCCTCTGATGGCCAGCATCATTTTGACCACTTCTGCTGAGCCCAGGTCGTCCTGGACCCATTCCCTCCGAACTGTGACTGCATAGCTTAGCTACCGACTGCCCCTCATTTGGAACAAAGTCCCTCTTTCCTCTTCATTTGTCGTTCATTTTGGTCTGATCTTTAGAGTTGTATATAAAATGCACTATTTATCTTTCAAAAAGTGTTCCCAGTGCTAAACCTTTCATCAGATTTCTAATCTGCTGCATTTGTAAACTCCAAAAATCTATATAAAGCAATGGTAGATGTAAATAGGCACTCGTTGGTTTAACCCATATATTTTTTTTTTACCATTCTCCTTTGGGGGGCGTGGCAGGGGGTGTGGCCTATGCCTACATACTTTTGCTAATAAGTGTCCCTCATTCCCATCTCAGAAAGTTGGGAGGTGTGTGACTGGACAGTGAAAGAAGAAGCAGCACAGCGCTGAGCTCATCTCTGTCACTGCTCTCTCCTCTCATCAGCATGCTAAGTTCTGACTGGCTCTGTGTGCTGCTTCTTCCTCTCACACTTCAGCTCTGCTGTAAAGGGATTACAAGCGGCTGATAGGAACGACTTACACTTGTATTAACCACTTGCCGAGCGACCGCTACATATATATTGCGGCAGGCTGGCTCGGCTGTGCGAATCAACATATGGGTAAGTTGGTTCACGTGAGCAGTGCTGGGGACGAGCGCACGCCGCCGGGGCCGCTGGGCAGCGGGGTTGCCGATCCACGGGGCCAGTGGCCGCAATTTCCGCCGGGCACCTGTGATCGCTCCCCGTGGAGAGAGAACGGCGGTCAGCTGTGAACACAGCAGACCGTTGTTCTCTCTGGAATGATCACAGAACGCCTGTGATCCTTCTATATAGGATCACTGGTCTCTATGGTCATTTCACAAGTCCCTCCCCCATACAGTTAGAAAACACCCCCTAGGCTCACACTTAACCCTTTGATCACCCGTAGATTAACCCTTTCCCTGCTAGTGTCACTATTACAGTAACAGTGCATATTTTTAGCAATGATTACTGTAGTAATGTCACTGGTACCCCCAAAAGTGTCAAAAATGTCAGTTAGGGGTCCGATCTGTCTGCAGTTCCGCTAAACATTGCAGATGACCGCCATTACTAGTAACAAAAAATAAATAAATAAAAATGGCATAAATCTTTCCCCTAGTTTGTAGTCGCAATAACTTTTGAAGACCAATCAAAATTCCCTTATTGTAATTTTTTTTTTTACCAATAATATGTAAAAGAATTAAAATTGGCCTATAAGGATGAAAAAAAAAATATTATTTTTTATTTAACCACCTCAATACTGGGCACTTAAACCCCCTTCCTTCCCTTTTCAGCTTTTAGCACTGTTGCAATTTGAATGACAATTGCGCGGTCATGCAACACTGTACCTAAACCAAATTTGTGTCATTTTTTCCCCACAAATAGAGCTTTCTTTTGGTGGTATTTGATCACCGTCAAGTTTTTTCTTTTTTGGTGCACAAATAAAAAAAGACTGAAAAATTTGAAAAAAAAAAAAAAAAGTTTCTTGTTTAGGTTATAAAATTTTGTAAATAGATATGTTTTTTCCTGCACTGATGAGCACTGATGATGCCGAACTGACAGGCACTGATGAGGAGACACTGATGGGGTGGCACTGAAGGGGTGGCACTGATATGCAGCACTGATGGGCACTGATAGGTAGCACTGATATGCAGCACTGATGGGCACTGATATGTGGCACTGATAGATAGCACTGATATGCAGCATTGGTGGGCACTGATAGGCAGCGCTGATGGGCACTGATGGGCACTCATAGTGGCACTGTTGGGCGGCAATGATCGGCACTGATCGGCACTGATGGGGGGCACTGATGGGCACTGATAGGCAGCACTGGTGGGCAATAATGGGCACTGGTGGGCAGCACTGATAGATGCCATTGATGGGCAACACTGATAGGGAGGGCACTGGGGGGCTCTCTGAGCCCTGCTTGCCATCCATCCCTGGTGGCCATAGTGGGCATCCCTGGTGGTCATGGGTGGGCATCCCTGGTGGCTTAGTGGCACCCCTCCCCCCCCAGGGCTGCACTGGTAATCAATGTTCTGATTACCAGCACAGACCCCCCCTGTGATCAGTGAGTAATTAGAAATACTCACTGATCACCCCAGCAGCAGCACCGATCCTCTGATCTTCTCCTCACTGACAGGATCTGTCAGGAGGAGAAGAGATCGAAGCCGTTACAACGGCTCTATTTACATTACATGACGGCTGTGATTGGACACAGCCGTCATGTGATCAGGAGGGCCAATCACAGGGCCCTCCTGCCGAATGTTGTTGCCGTGTGTCCAAAGGGACACAGGCACATCGAGATCGCGCCGCTGCGCGTGCCCGCGGCGGCGCGATCTCTCTCCTTCTGAAGGACGTTCCGGAACGTCCATTCAGAAGGACGAGACTCCCGCCCGGCCGTATATGTACTATGGCCCGGGTGGGAGGTAGTTAAATGTTATATAACAGAAAAGTAAAATAGTTTTTTTTTTTTTTTCAGAATTGTCGCTCTTTTTTTGTTTATAGCGCAAAAAAAAAAAAAAAAAAAAATTGTAGAGGTGATCAAATACCACCAAAAGAAATCTCTATTTGTGAGGAAAAAAAGGACATCAATTTTATTTGGGTACAGCGTACCGCAGTGCTGAATCGCAAAAAATGGCCTGGTCATTAAGGGCCCCCCCTTAATGAACAGGCCATTTTTTGCGGGGGGTTTTATCCCCCCATAAAAACCCATAAAACCTTCCGATGCAGACGTGGTTAAAGGAGAATTCTACAAAAAAGTTTTAGTGAAACCCACAAGTGATTTTTTTTTTACCACTACTTTTCCTTTATATTGGCTTCTGACATTTACAAATGCAGCAATTTTAGAAATTGGATGAAAGGTTTAGCACTGGGAAACAGTTTTTGAAAGATAAAAAGTGCATTTTATAAAGTAAACTATATAGATCTGACCAAAATGAGGGACAAATGAGGAGGAAAGAGGGACAGAGGGGACTTTGTTCCGAATCAGGGACAGTCCCTCGAAATCAGGGACAGTTGGGAGCTATGTCATTGGGTTTATCTATAAGTATATATAATGAAAAAAAATAAAGTCAAGGAATACATCGCCCGGCATTTTCTTGCAGCTGTGAGACGGATTGCAGGGGCAGGATGCTGCATGTTTGTTCCAGTTATACCGGACGGACACATCACTTTTACAATCTGTTTCCTCTTCCTCCTTTAACTTCCTCCAAACCGCCAACAACCCCCCCACCCACACCCACAGTGCCCCTCTACTATGCATGCTTAGGTGGCGTTGTTATTTTATGTTTCTTTTTTTTCCCCTCTCGTCTAGAAATTACCCAGGAGAATTAACATAATAAAAGCTGCAACGCAATGTCTGGGGCAGCGCTGTTGCTTTACGTTAATAAGTGTGTCTTGCAAACTGTATTAGCGAAACGCATCAAATATGTCTCTCCTGCATTAAAATCCTATCTGTCTGCAATTTTTTTTTTTTTTCATTAAAGTTCCACTTTCATATATTTTTTATTATTTTATTTCAGGTACTTATAGAGCGCTGTCAATTTACGCAGCGCTTTACATATACATTGCGCATTCACATCAGTCTCTGCCCTCAAGGAGCTTACAATCTAAGGTCCCTAATTCACATTCATACACAGTAGGGCCATTTTTTTTTATACAGGATCCATTTAACCTACCAGCATGTCTTTGGAGTGTGGGAGGAAACCGGAGTACCTGGAGGAAACCCACGCAGGCACAGGGAGAACATGCAAACTCCAGGCAGGTAGTGTCGTGGTTGGGATTCGAACCAGCGACCCTCTTGCTGCTAGGTGAATGTGCTAACCACTACACCATTGTGCTATATATATATATATATATATATATACACACACAGGGCCACTGATAAGGCAGTACAGCCAGTCCTGTTGTACCGGGCCCAGCCCTATCAACTTAACAGGGGGGTCCTGGCACCTTTAGTGCCGGTTCACATTAGTGCGATGACAGAGATCGTATTTAATTCGGAGCGCACTGCTCCTAAAATTACATGCGATCTCTGTGCGGTGCAAATTCAGCCAAAAAAGGGTCCTGTGCGTCTTTTAGTGTGATTGCGGTGCAAATTCAGCCATACCATTTGTATGGCTGAATTCGCACCGCAATCGCACTAAAAGACGCACAGGACCCTTTTTTTGGTCCGCAGCAGAATCGGATCGCATGGTGCTTCACACTAGTGCAATCCGATTCTGTGCGAACTTACAGATTGCACTGCGATAAGCGATCTGATCTGGGGGTGTCATTAACTTTTCATTGACACCCCCATTGTATAGCATATTGCAGTGTGAACTGCCAGGAGTGTGGATGCGATGCGGGAACACGCTGTATATTTGCCGCGTTCCCGCATCACACAAATGTGAACCGGCACTTACACTTAATTTCTGCAAAATAACAAACAGGGCTTTCCAAAGTCCTGTAGGAGCAGAAATCTCAATATTATCAGATGCTTTGAAGGCTAGAGGAGAGATTTGGGGTCTAATAGACCCCAGATCTCTCCATAAAGAGCACCAGTCATGTCTAATTCTATTACATGTTCAAAGCTGGGACAGGGGAGGAGCCAGGGGTGGGGTCAAGGGTGGATCAAAGGGGCCCCAAAAGGTAGGCTGTACGGGGCCCTATGATTTCTAACAGCAGCCCTGTATATATATATCTATCTATCTATCTGTTGGCGCTATATAAATCCTGTATTATAATAATAATAATAATAATAATAATAATAATAATAATAATAATAATAAATATATATATATATAACAGTACTACTATTAAAAGTAATATTTATTACAGGCAATTAGTATTATTACTATTAATACTACGTTGGATTATTATTATTGCTACTAATAGAATAAACTATATTTTTTTTATGCGGAGTACTCATATAGTTATTATATATTATGCTATATTATAAAAATCTTGCTGAGCTGACAGATTTACAGATGTGTACAACACATGCATGCTGTGCATAGACATTTGTATGTGTCTGTTCATTGTGAGTGTAATGCCCCGTACACACGTGCAGATTGTCGGCCGAAAAGATTCGGACGATTTTCGGCTTGTTAGTATGATGCTTCCGACAGCCGACAGCGCACTTTCGGCCGAAAAGAATCTGTCGTGCAAGCATTAAAATTTTTGTATGCAGACAGCAGAGCGGCCGATTGTTCGCCAGTCAATACAGAATTCGGCCGACAGACAGCAGATTAGCAAGACTGGGCATGCTCAGAAAAGAAAAAACACAGGGAAAGTTAACCATCACATGACATCACTTCTGCAGTCGGCGGACAAAATTCTTGTGCAGTCTTTTGCACTTTTCAACAGACACGACAGCCCGGGGACAAAAGACGGCCGATCGTTCGGCCAACGATCTGCACGTGTGTACGAGGCATTACTTCTTTTTATTCCTTTATTAAAAAGTCACTGGCAATGCTACACTATTGGATCTTCTTTGCAAATATCTTTGAGCCTTTTTATCCAAGAGCTGCAGGATATGGAGATGTGACCTCGGTGCTGCTGCTGACCTGTTGCCCATGTTATTGAACCAGTGGCGTAGCTACAGGGGTTGCAATGGTGACCCTGCCTCTGCTCTGGGGGGGCCCGTGCCACTCGTAGAGAGATGCTGTCAAACTCCCCATGGTGCATTGGCACTGGGAGCACCGTCAGACAGTGAACACTCAGCAAAGTGAGGGCAAAGGAGTGCTCTGCTCTCTACCTCCCCCTATAGTGCAGTACCCAGCTGTGAGATTGAAGGTACTGTACTGCTGATTTTTGAAAGGAGATATAGAATATAAAAATAAAACACTTTTGTTTTTGCCCCCATTTTTCATGAGCTGAACTCAAACATCTAAGACTTTCTCTATGTACACAAAAGGCCTATTTCTCTCAAATATTATTCACATATCTGTCTTAGGCCCCTTTCACACGGGCGATCCGATCCGCCTGTCAGTTTTTCAGGCGGACCTGATGGGATGCTCCATGCATCCCTATGGGGCCGCGGCTGTCAGCGGTGACCTCTCTGCTGACACCCGCTGCTATCTGATTCAATCCTATCCATGAAATCCGGACGGATGGAAACCCTATTTTCCATCTGTCTGGAGGATCGGATGAGAACGGACAGGCGGTCCGTTCTCTTCCGATCTCCCCATAGAGGACATCGGGGATCTGACAGCTCCGTCTCTGCACACAGAGCGGAGATGGAGCTGTCATCCGCCTGCTCAGCAGAACAGCCTCCGTGTCGATCCCCTGCTGAGCAGCCTCCGGGGCCATAATCTGTGTTAGTGAGCACTTCTCCTTTGCCGATATAATCCATCCACCTCACAGGTGTGGCATATCAAGATGCTGATTGGACAGCATGATTATTGCACAGGTGTGCCTTAGGCTGGCCACAATAAAAGACCACAAATGTGCAGTTTTATCACACAGCACAATGCCACAAGTTTTGAGGGGGCGTGCAATTGGCATGCTGACTGCAGGAATGTCCACCAGAGTTGTTGCCCGTTAATTGAATGTTCATTTTTCTACCATAAACCGTCTCCAAAAGGAGTTTCAGAGAATTTGGCAGCACATCCAACCGGTCTCACAACCGCAGACCACGTGTAACCACACCAGCCCAGGACCTCCACATCCAGCATCTTCACCTCCAAGATCGTCTGAGACCAGCCACCCGGACAGCTGCTGCAACAATGTCTTATTTATAGTCACATGATGGGGGGGGGGTCTCATATAGGACTACAAGGCACAGCATGTCTTATTTATGGTCACATGATGGGGGGGGCGTCTCATTTAGGACTACAAGAGACAGCATGTCTTATTTATGGTCACATGATGGGGGGGGTCTCATATAGGACTACAAGGCACAGCATGTCTTATTTATGGTCACATGATGGGGGGGGTCTCATATAGGAATAAAAGGCACAGCATGTCTTATTTATGGTCACATGATGGGGGGGTCTCATATAGGACTACAAGGCACAGCATGTCTTATTTATGGTCACATGATGGGGGGGGGGCGTCTCCTATAGGTGGGGCAACTGGTGGCGAGTAACGCCTGGCTAGTAGCTCAGGACTTGAAATTATGAGCCCTGTATATAGCACCCTCCTAGGTAGGTGCTAGTGAGAGAGTAAAGTTTTCAAGTGGCTGCAGGTAAATCTAAATTGTTCTCTGCCTACCAGTGAGCAGGATCTGTTAGTGAGGTCTGCTCATTGTGCTCAGTATGCCATTCATTCAGTCTGAAGAGTGTTTCACACTGGTCCAATAGGGAGGCAACCTGACGAATCGGTACATAGGCTTTTGATACGGTTCTGATGATTGGCAGAGGCCAGATCGCCTCTGTGCATTCTGGGATACTGTATAAAAGCCAGGAGCACATGTGCTGGGGGGTCTTTGGCTGGGGAGCAGAGTCCCGGAGGGAGGGGGGCGGCTGTCTCCTCCTCTGTAGTGGTGTCAGCTTGTCTGCATTATTGGGTCCAGGGCCGGTGCTTCCACTAGGCAAACTAGGCAGTGCCAGGAGTCGGCACTCTCTCTCCATCATGAATTCTCCATCATGAAGAATGATTATTGTGAGCTGAGGTGGGGGGGGGGGGGGGGAGAAGGGACAGCAGAAGATGCCAAGTGTCTTGGGCAGTGGTGGAACTACAAGGCCCTGGCTTTCCACTACTGTTAGAGGTGCCCCGAAAGGCAAGAAGGGAGCCCCCCAGAGTGCTGCCTGCATGATGATCCTCTTCAGGTGGAGCTGAGCGGCAAGTGACTCTCTGCACTGAGCTGCTGGGCAGCCGTTTATTTCCCTGGGTCAGTATTAAGCAGGGAGGGGAGGAGAGCTGCACCTGAGCCAGAGCTCGGCACTGGAGGGCAGAACCTTTACTGGGGCAGAAGAGACGAGGCACCAGAATGGTCTGAGGAGGTTGGTTATGAAGGAGCTCTCTGACTGCTGCTTTTCCCTCCACCAGGAGCCACCGCGTTTAACAGGGGTTCGGGGTCACCAGGTGTGCCATGAGGAATTGGGGTCCCTGGGTGTGCCATGGGGGATTGGGGTCCCCAGGTGTGACATGGAGAAACATCAGGGTCCCCAGGTGTGACACGGAGGAACATCAGGGTCCCCAAATGTGACATGGAAAAACATCAGGATCTGAAATAGAGGTACATCGGGGTCAGTGGGTATGACAGCATGACATGGAGTAATATTGGGGTCCCAGGGTGTGACATGGAAAAACATCAAAGTCCCTGAAAGTGAGATGGAGGGACATTAGGGTCCCCAGGTGTGAAATGGAGGAATATGGGGGTCACTGGGTATGACAGCATAACATGGAGGAACCATCAGATCAGGGTCACATAGAGGAGTTTTTAACCCCTGCCCTTTTTTGCGGGGAGGGGGGGCGCAAGTAGCTGGTCTTGCCTAGGGCATAAAATAGTCTAGCATCGGCCCTGGTTGGGTCTGGTGTCTCATCTTTCTCTTGACAATCCCCCCACAGATTCTCTATGGGGTTTAGGTCAGGCGAGTTTGCTGGCCAATCAAGCACAGTGATACCATGATCATGTGACCAGGTATTGGTAATTTTGGTAGTGTGGGCGGTGCCAAGTCCTGCTGGAAAATTAAACCAGCATCTCCATAAAGCTGGTCAGCAGAGGGAAGCATGAAGTGCTCTATAATTTCCTGCTAGAGGGCTGCGCTAACTTTGGACTTGATAAAACACAGAGGACCAACACCACATCTTTCGCTCTCCATAAATGTGTAAATATATATATTAAAAAAAAATACCCAAATCAAAGTTTTAAATTAGGGTCAGTGTATTTTAGGTAGGATAAAAAAAAAAAAAAAAAAGAAATGAATAAAAAAGCAAAATGTGCACTGGGGGGGGGGGAAGAGAACTGAGCCGAGAATCTCAGCACTGCACGTCCTGATGTACGACCACCGCATGTGCAATACATCATAGCAACCAGATTTTATTTGTTAAAAATTAAACGCAAAAATAGAAATCTGCTGCTTTGCATTTTAAATCAACATCACTAAATAACCGTGTAAGACAAGCTATGTCCTTGGTATGTGTCAGGCCTGGCTGGTGACAACCAGAAGCAGCAAGAGCACCACCTACAGGTGGGAGAGAGAACAACGAGAAAGAATGAATGTATTTACAAATCGATACATTGTTGCATTAATTTGTGTCTTTTATATCTGCCTAGAGACAGGCTTAAATAATGTAATCTCCTCTCTGGTGTCGTTCACATCTGTGTGTGTCAGGAATGTGAGCAAAATTGCACGCTTTCCCCACAAGCACTGAAATGTATCCACGATTTACCCCAATTTACAGTAAAATGCGTCAGTTGGAAAGACGTTTTTTGGTGGTACGGGGGGAGATTTGAACCTTGCTGTCCTGTTTCTATACTCTTAACTCTTGGATACCCTTTATAGTTTTTTAATATTAGACAAGCTCCCTGTATTGAAAATTTTGTATGCATGGTTATGCATTGTGATCCACCTTACCCCTTTATACTTTGTACAACCATTTTGTATGTTATTAAACCTCATTTAAGACCACTGGGGGGGGGGGGGGGAATGCATCACAGAGGCGTGGCCAAGATGCAGGGCCTGTAGTTGAAGCCTCTAACTACTGTATAGCAGCAGAGATGTATAGTAACTGAGTAGAACGACTTCACTACTGTACTTAAGTACAGAAAGGCGGTATCTGTACTTTCCTAGAGTAGAATTTTTTTCTCCTACTTCCACTTTTACTTCACTACATTTTTTCGATGATTTCAATACTTCTACTCCGATATTTTTTTTTGTGCTGCATAGTTACTCGTTACAATTATAAAAATTACCACTGCCAGAACAGTAGATGGCAGGTTTCATGAAGCTCAAAACATGTGTATTATCAGCGCATACGAAAATAAATGCTACTGTATGTATAAATAAAAGCTGCATTTGAAATAATAAAAAACAATATGATGTTCAAACTTTTGACTTCTTTCTTTAATAACTACATAACACAGTACTTGTACTTTTACTTTCAGTACTTGAGTAGCACATTTTTTTAAAAAACTACTTGCAATACTTAAGTACAAAAAATGTTGAATACTTTAGTACTTCTACTAAAGTCACTTTTTGATCGAGCACTTCCACTTCTACTCAAGTCACTTTTTGATGGAGCACTTGTATTTTTACTCAAGTATGGGTTTCGAGTACTTTATACAACTCTGTATAGCAGTGGATGTGGTGGATCTGGTGTGGTTTGCACCCCCTAGTTTTGCTGCTGGGATTGCTCCATGGAGTGAGATGTGCTCCTAGAGGGGCATCCAGAGAATGCGGGCAAAGTCACGCACTTTCCTGAAAATGGCTACAGCGTGGGCTTACTTTGCCGGAAGGCCCGTCATATGATGTCCTCCTGTGATCTCTCTGTCCACGCGCCCCCTGTGGCTTCCCTTAGAACTCATCTGATCTCAGATCAGGGTAAAGGGCCAATCACAGCAGCCCTTTACCTCATGACCAGCTTTGTCCAATGACAGCTGATCATGGATGTAAACACAAGCCGGCTGCTTTCCTTTCCTCGTGCTGACAGCGAGAAGAGAGCTGATAATCAGCTTCTGTTAAGGGGCATCTATACTCAGTGTCCTGATTATCAGGGCAGGCCTTATCAGTGCCCATTACTGCCACCCCATCAAGGCAGCCTCATCAGGGCCCATTATTGCCACCCCATCAGGGCAGCCTTATCAGTGCCACCCACCAGGGCAGCCTCATCAGTGCCCATTAGTGCCACCCCATCAGGGCAGCCTCATCAGGGCCCATTAGTTTCACCCCATCAGGGCCTATTAGTGCCACCCCATCAGGGCAGCCCCATCAGTGCCCATTATTGCCACCCCATCAGGGCAGCCTCATCAGTGCCACCCATCAGGGCAGCCTCATCAGGGCCCATTATTGCCACCCCATCAGGGAAGCCTCATCAGTGCCCATTATTCTTAACCCCATCAGGGCAGGCCTCATCAGTGCCACCCATCAGGACAGCCCCATTAGTGCCACCCCATCAGGGCAGCCTCATCAGGGCCCATTAGTGCCACCCCATCAGGGCCCATTAGTGCCACCCCATCAGGGCCCATTAGTGCCACCCCATCAGGGCAGCCCCATCAGGGCCCATTAGTGCCACCCCATCAGGGCAGCCCCATCAGGGCCCATTAGTGCCACCCCATCAGGGCAGCCTCATCAGGGCCCATTGGTGCCACCCCATCAGTGCCCATTAGTGCTGCCCACCTATCAGGGCAGCCTCATCAGTGCTACCTATCAGGCAGCCTCAGTGCCACCGATCAGTGCCGCCTACCTATCAGGGCAGCCTCATCAGTGCCACGATCAGTGCCCAATAGGGTAGCCTAGAATAAATTAGAATGCAATTTGAATAGAATTTGATTCCAATGCAATGTGAATAGAATTTGAATTGACTCAAATAAACTAAACAAATTCTGAAAACGAATTAAAATAATTTAACTAAACGAATGCATATAAATAACCAAAACAAAAAAACAAAATTTTTTTGTTCTGCACATCTACTCATAACTTCATCCCATTGAAATGAATGGGCTGCCCTAAGTGCAGAAATGCGTGTGCACTTAGTCGCACCTGCATGGTGTGAATGGAGGCTTATAAGGGCTACATAGAGTGTACACTATTCAGATATTTTTGGGTGATCTGAAAACTATTTCCATCACCAGCGATGAGCCAATTGTTTGGCAATCCAGGCCAGTTGGTGAATTTTCCTATTGGCTGAGTGCGTATTTCTCCAGTCTATGGAAAATCGTACAATTTACCAATCATAATCGGCTCAGTTCCCAGATCGGGGAATCTGAGCAAATCAAAGAAATGCGGAATTAGCAGATTCCCTGGATTTGGGTCTTTTTACTCTGAGAAATGTTTTCTGAACAGATCTACATTGTCGCGGTGAATTAGGGGCGGTCAGCGGCTGGAATTTAGCACAGAATACGGCTGAAAAGCTGCAAATATTTATCCCCGAGCCCTGAGGGGGACTGCGACCTAAAGCTTGATTGCAGGTGAGCCTGTGCCCTGGCATTTCGCAGGGGTCAAAGGTGAAGGGTGGGGGGGACATTTCACGGTGTCAAAGGTCGATCGAAGCCTGGGGTGGGGGGAGATCGGTTTGTGTACATTGCAATCATGGGAGGTGTAATCCCCGGGTATTACAGGAGGCAGAATACGCGATGATGGAAGAACGGCTTTAGATCATATTTCACCACAAACAATGCGCTTTACCATCTGCAGGAAATCGAACGCAATGCTGACTGATTGCAAAACATCGCTCGTCCTCTCGAGTCAAGGGAGCCATCACTTGAAATTTAAACAAAAATTACAATTCTAAAAAAGATTTACTGACACGTAACAAAGCTGGAGTCGTTGGGAAAGTGCGCAGACCCGCCCAGGCTGCAGAGTCGGAATTCGCCTGACGCTTCATTAGGACTGGAGCACTACATGTTGCTGCGGGATTCCGCAGTCTATGGAATACACACAAGGCTTTGGGGTGTATAAAAAATAAAAATTGGTCCAGAAAAACTACACATACACTATATTTCCAAAAGTATTGGGACGCCTGCCTTTACACACACCTGAAATTTAATGGCATCCCAGTCTTAGTCCATAGGGTTCAATATTGAGTTGGCCCACCCTTTGTAGCTATAACAGCTTCAACTCTTCTGGGAAGGCTGTCCACAAGGTTTAGGAGTGTGTCTATGGGAATGTTTGACCATTCTTCCAGAAGCCCATTTGTGAGGTCAGGCACTGATGTTGGAGAGAAGGCCTGGCTCGCAGTCTCCGCTCTAATTCATCCCAAAGGTGTTCGATCGGGATGAGGTCAGGACTCTGTGCAGGCCAGTCAAGTTTGTCCACCCCAAACTGGCTCATCCATGTCTTTATGGACCTTCCTTTGTGCACTGGTCCAAATTAGTTGGTGGAGGGGGGATTATGGTGTGGGGGTTTTTTTCAGGGGTTGGGCTTGGGCCTTTAGTTCCAGTGAAGGGAACTCTTAAGGCGTGAGCATACCAAGACATTTTGGACAATTTTATGCTCCCAACTTTGTGGGAACAGTTTGGGGATGGCCCCTTCCTGTTCCAACATGACTGCACACCAGTGCACAAAGCAATGTCCATAAAGACATGGATGAGTGAGTTTGGGGTGGAGGAACTTGACTGGCCTGCACAGAGTCCTGACCTCAACCTGATAGAACACCTTTGAGATGAATTAGGCTCCATGTACACGGGACGTTGTTAAAAGTCCCTTTGAATGCTGGAATTTTTAGGACGTTTGAAACGTCCGTTCAGTCGCGTTTGTACCCGCGTTTAGCGGGCGTTTAGCGGCGTTTGCGTTTAGAAGCGTTCCTAGAGGTCAAAAAAAATTATTCCCCTTTTAAAATGGAAAAACGCGAACGCTAAACGCGGGTCATCGCGTTCAGGCGCGTTCGGACGCGTTTAGACGCGTTTGTGCGTTTGAAACGCCGGGAAACACACGTTCGAACGCAAATAATTGCGTTCTAAAAAAAGTCCCTGAACGCAACTGCCTGCAAATGACTGTAAACGACCTGGTGTACATGGACAGATAAGATAAAATGTAGATGGGTTCAGGGGCTTCTGAAAAAAACGCCCAACTGCTCCTAAACGACCATTTCCAGCGTCCCGTGTACATGGAGCCTTAGAGCAGAGACTGCGAGCCAGGCCTTCTCATCCAACATCAGTGCCTGACCTCACAAATGCGCAGAATGGTCAAACACTCCTATAGACACACTCCTAAACCTTGTGGACAGCCTTCCCAGATAAGTTGAAGCCGTTATAGCTGCACAGGGTGGGCCAACTCAGTAATGAACCCTACGGACTAAGGCGACTGGAATGCCATCACAGTTCATGTGTGTGTACAGGCAGGCGTCCCAATAATTTTGACAAAATAGTGTACATTCATTCTGTGCCAATGCTGGCAAAATCAAATGTTATTGAGCCAAATCAGTTTTCTTCATTCACAAGTATAGAGTAAATCAGGAAATCACCACATTAAAGCCACTAGATGGAGCTATCATGTTAAATATTATTTCTTCCCTATGATCATCAGCTCCATCTAGTGGCCATAATGCTGACAGGTGACATAATTAGGACACCGTGGTCACCCTGTAACAGGAAGTGACCTCCCTGGCAGGATCAGCAGGGATTATTTAAATGGAGACCGAGGTTCAGATGAGACTGGAGTGACGCGGTTTGGACCCATTTTTCATTGCTGTTGTGGGGGTATTCCTAGCCGCTTGGCCATTGGCCAGTTGGAAGTGGACCAAGAATCCCATCCCATCTATTCAACAGGAGAAGTTCCAATGTGACTGGCAAGCTGTGGCATGCTAGGTATGGAGCTCCCACGGCTGCAACATGTTAGGCGCAGAGGCACCAGCCACATGTGGGAGGAGCTAACCTCTCACTGCTATAAATGATTGCCTGCGTGCTGCCCAATCAATGCTCAGTGGTTTGTCTTGCTGTCTTATCACTGAAATTGGGCACGTGGTTGTGTTTGGCACAACTTATCCTGAAATTAAGTTATTATAACTGATTCCCCCCGTCCGATTTCTGGGCTTCAACTTGAAGATCCAATCAGTGATGGTGCTGGGAGATTGAAAGCCCAAATCCCCCAAAAAAAAAACACACACGACTTGCAAGTGGTAACACTATACACAAGTGGTCACGCTTTAGCACATGGGTTCACAATATATCCCAAGTTGTAATACTATAGCACAAGTGGTCACAATATGGATGCAAGAAGCTCTTGCTATAGTGAGACCACTTGGGCTATTGCATCACACATTTGGTCACGCTATAGCATAAATGGTCACACTATAACCCCAGTGGTCATGCCATGGATGCATGGAGCTCTTAATATAGAGTGTCACACTGTGGCTCAAGTGGTCACACCGTGGCCCAAGTGGTATAGTAAAGTGGTCACACTATAGCCCAAGTGGTCATACGATAGTTTACCAGCTAATACTATAGCCCAAGTGGTCACACTATAGCCCAAGTGGTAGTTCTATAGCCCAAGTGGTAACACTATAGCCCAAGTGGTAGTCCAAATAGCCCAAGTGGTAGTCCTATAGCCCAAGTGGTGACACTATAGCCCAAGTGCTCACACTATAGCCCAAGTGTATAGTATAGGGTTCACACTATAGCCCAATTGGTCAACCTTTAGTACAAGTGATCACATTTTAACCCAAGTGGTCATACTATAGCCCAAGTGATCATGCTAAAATACAAGTGTTCATACTAGAACCAAAGCAGTTACACTACAGCCCAACTGGTAATACTATAGCCCAAGTGGTAATCCTAGCCCAAGGAGTCATGCAATAGCCCAAGGCAGGGGAGGGCTGGCAGCCTTAGGCCTGGGGGGCAAGTTCAGTCAAGTGGCCCATTGAACCATGGAATCAGTTCACCATCCATGCCCACCTGGTTTTTGGACTGACAGCTGTATACAGTGTCTGGCCCCACCATTAATCCAGCCCTGAGTGCGGCCTTTTTACTAGTTTTTACCACTTTTCAGAGTGGCCCGGGGGGCAATTGCCACCCTGCCCCCCTTGCCAGTCCTCCCCTGGCCCAAGGGGTAACACTGAAGCTCAAAGTCTTCTTACAGTGCATTTTACCCTGGGAAAGCAAAACAATTTTTTTTAGACTTTACCGCCAAAAAATTGATTACAACAGGACGTGGAGTGGTCACACTATAACCCAAGTGGTCATACTGTAGCTCAAGTGGTAATACTATAATAAAAGTGGTCAAACGATTAAAAAAAAAAAAAAGCAGTCAACTATATATAAAGTGTTTGTGGGAATTTAAATGAGGCGAATGGGAACATTCACCTCCATCCCTAAATCTGAGACTAAGAAAGGGGGGAGTTTTGGGACTTTATATGAGGCAAATGACACATAGCTTGGAAAAATGTATTGACACACACATAAAGGCATGACATGTTGCAATTTGTTAATACAAAAATGTTGTTTATTATATATATATATATATATATATATATATATATATATATATATATATATATATATATATATATATATATATATATACATATACACACACACACACACATACATACATACATATTATTATTATACAGAATTTATATAGCACCAACAGTTTGCGCAGCGCTTTACAATGTGAGGGAAGACAATACAGTTATGATACAATTCAATACAGGAGGAATTAGAGGGCCCTGCTCGTTAGAGCTTACAATCTACAGACAGAGATATATATATATATATACACACACATACATACCACACACACATCCAGAAGTAACATAAAAGCAATATTATATATACCGTATATAATATATATGCGTGTGTGCATATATATATATATATATATATATATATATACACATACACACACACACACGCACACCTAGATCAGATCATACTAAGCACATTATTGTATCCGTTAATGTAAGCCAATAGTATTAAACAGTCTGTTGAAAATATAGACTATGTTAAAAAAAAACATGGCTGCATCCAATAAGCTTGACGCGTTTCATGGATAGGTTCCACTTCCTCAGGAGCAGATGCAGACGATATCTGTAAAAGACAACAATGAATACCTAATGTTTACCAAAATGGTGAAATTTGACTGGCTGGTATACATTTCTATATATTTATATTATATACATTTTGTCTTTATACATATTTTTTGACTACTATCCATGTATCCCCATTAATCCTTATCAAAACTTCCCCTTTGTTATTCTCAGATTTAGAGATGCACTTCCATCCCCAAATCTGAGAATAAGAAAGGGAAAGTTTTGGGAAAGGCAACACTTAGGATTACTTTTGTTTATTCAAGTCTCTTCAGTATCTTGTATACCTTTACTTTTTCTATCATCTACTTTGGTAATTAAAGTACATCAGGTGTGGATATTTCTTTTTCTTCCACCCTTACTCTTTTTTCACCATTTTGGTAAACATTAGGTATTCATTGTTGTCTTTTACAGATATGGTCTGCATCTGCTCCTGAGGAAGTAGAACTTATCCACGAAACACGTCAAGCTTATTGGATGCAGCCATGTTTTTAACATAGTGTATTTTTCAATTGACTATCTTGTTTTACCTGACGGGTACAATAATGTGCTTAGTGTGATCTAAATATATATGTGTGAATTGCTTTTATATTACTTCTGGATGTATATATATGAAATAAACAACATTTTTGTACGTACAAAATGCAACATATCATGCTTTATGTCTACATCAATAATTTTTCCAAGCTGAGTGTCATGCCTCATAAGTCCCAAAACTTCTCCCTTCCTATTCTCAAGTGGTCAAACTTTAGCCCAAGTGGTCATATTATAAATAACCCAGTGATGGTGAACCTTGACACCGCAGAGGTTTTGGAACTACGTTTCTCATGAAGCTCATGTACTTTGCAGTGTAAAAACATCTGGGGTGCCAAGGTTCGCCATCACTGCTATATCCCAAGTGGTCACACTATAGCCCAAGAGGCCAACCTATAGCCCAAGAGGCCAACCTATAGCCAAAACGTTTGCCAAATGGTCACATTATAGCACTACAAGTCCCACTATAGCCCAAGCGGTATAGTATAGTGGCCACACTATAGCACAAGAAGGAATACAATAGATCAAGTGGTATAGCCCAAGTGGTATAGTATAGTGGCCACACTATAGCACACGTGGTATAGTATAGTAGCCACCCTCTAGCACAAGTGGTAATACAAGAGGCCACCCTCCAGCACAAGAGGCCACACTACAGGCAGTCCCCGGGTTACAAACAAGATGGGGTCTGTAGGTTTTTTCTCAAGTTGAATTTGTTTGTAAGTTGGAACAGGTAAATGTTTTTTAAGTGTAGCTCCAGCCAAAAGAATAATTTTTACATTTTTTGGATAGCACAGGGAAGGGTTGTTGTGGAAACAAGGATTGGTGAGAAAGCTTCAGAGGAGACACCTTTTCCCCATGATAACTTACAGAAGTGAATTTCCCTTCCTAGGGGGAGATTTCCTCTCATTTCCTGTTGCCTTCCTCCTTTGTAAGTAGGAGTCATTTGTAAGTCGGATGTTTGTAACCCGGGGACCGTCTGTATTGCACAAGAGATCACACTATAGCACAAACGGTAATACTATGATAAAAGTGGTCAAACTTTAGCCCAAATGGGTCAAACTATAGTGGAAGTGGTCACACTATAGTCCAAGTGGTAATACAAAAGACCGAGTGGTATAGTATAGTGGTCACACTATAGCACAAGTGGTCACACAAGTGGTCACACTATAGTGCACAATAGTAAAAGTAGTAATATAGCCTAAATTGGTCACACTGTAGCCCAAGTATTAATAATATAGCCCAAGTGGGCATATTAAAGCGCAAGTCATCAAACTATGGCCCAAGTGGTAATACAATAGACCGAGTGGTATAGTATAGTGGTCACACTGTAACCCAAGTGGCCACATTATAACCCACGTGGTCACACTATAGCCCAAGATAGTGCAACTAGTAATATAGCCCAAATGGTCACACTGTAGCCCAAGTATTAATACTATAGCACAAGTGGTCACATTATAACCCAGTTGGTAATAATATAGCACAAGAGGTCACACTATAGCCAACGGCTAATGCTATAGCCCAAGTGGTCATTACAGCACAATTCATCAAACTATTGCCAAGTGGTAATACTAAAATAAAAGTGGTATAATATAGTGGTCATACTAACCCAAGTGGTCACATTATAACCCAAGTGGTCACACTATAGCACACAATAGTACAAGTATTAATATAGCCCAAGTGGTCACCCCTTAGCCCAAGTGGTATAGTATAGGGGTCACACTAACAAGTGGTCAGACTATAGCAGAATTGATAACAGTGTAGTCCAAGTCGTCATGCCGTCGCCCAAGTGGTAACACTATTGCACTATTATTAAGCTTATGATCTACGACAGTGATGGCAAACCTTGGCACCCCAGATGTTTTGGAACTACATTTCCCATGATGCTCATGTACTCTGCAGTGTAGCTGAGCATCATGGGGAATGTAGTTCCAAAACATCTGGAGTGCCAAGGTTTGCCATCACTGATCTACGAGAACACCCAGATCCTTCACCATTGACTCCCCCAGCTGCACTCCCCCTAGTATGTATGATATATTATTTTTAGCTCCCAAGTACATAGCTTTACATTTCTCAACACTAAACCTCATCTGCCACATAGTTGCCCAATCAAACAGTGCATTGAGGTGGGCTTGTAACTTGGAGACATCCTGTAGGGATGTTATTTCACTGCATAGCTTGGTGTCATATGCAAAGACTGAAATTGTACTTTTTATGCCAGACCATATATCATTTATAAATATATGAAAAAGGGTGTCAACATTAAACCTTGGGGTACCCAACTAATAACACTGAATCTGGGGGTACACAACTCTAATACTGAACCTTGGAATACGCCACTAACACTGAACTTTGGAGTACACCACTATAACACTGAACTTTGGAGTACACCACTATAACACTGAACATTACGTTACCCCACTAATAACACTGAACCTTGGGGTACACCACTGATAACCTTAGACCATTCAGAGTAAGAATCATTACCACTACTCTCTGAATTCTATCTTTTTGCCAGTTTTCTATCCATTTACAAACTGATCTTTCCAAGCCTGTAGACGTTACTTTACACATTAGCTGTGTGTGGGGAACTGTGTCAATCACTTTTGCAAAATCCAAGTATACCACGTCCACAGCCACCCCTCTGTCCAAGGTTGTACTTCCCTCCTTATAAAAAGAAATGAGGTTTGTTTGACAACTTCTGTCTTTCATGAATCCATGCTGTCTGTTGCTTAAATGTTTTTTTCCAGCAAGAACTCATCTATGTGATCTTTTATTAAACTCTCCAGTATCTTCCCGACTATAGAAGTTAAACTAACAGGTCTATAGTTACTTGGTAAAGACTTTGTCCCCTTTAAATATATAGGCACCACATTGGCCCTATGCCAATCCAGTGTTACTATTCCAGCAGGGGTCAAGTCCTGGAGAAAAAAAGTGTGGAAACTCACCCAAGATTCTCCCCCCCCCCCACCTCAAAAGTAAAAAAAAAAATATATATATATATATATATAATGTATTGCATTCTTCTTTTTTTGACAAATAAAAAACCCGGAACCAGCTGTTCTGGGTCCCAATCGTTAGAACGGGGCCCAGGATTCTTGGTGCGACATGCTCCTAGTACCGGCTGTTCTGGGTACCGATCTTTAGAGCAGGGCCCAGGATTCTTGGTGAGACACGCTCCTAGCGCAAAGATACGCAAATATGCAGCCTCACTGAAAAAAGCCCAGTTCAATGGGACCACATATTTGCATACTGTCGGCGTGAAGGGGTTAAAGTATAACTAAAGTCAATACTTGGTATTAAGTTTTGGATTGAGTGGAGATGGATTTGAACCCCTGTCAGTTTTTTGCCTTCTCTGACCCTTGTTAAGAAGACTCCCCCTCTCTATTTGTCTTGTTTACCATCATCATTGAAAGAGAAAGAAAAAGAAAATCTAGCTTGTCTACCAGAAAAGTAATAGAAGGGAAATCTTCCACTGGGGTCACTAGTTCTGAAGACCTGGGGGTCCCCAAAGAATTCTGTTAAGGGATTTCCTCTCACTTCCCGTTTGGCTATGGGGCAGGAAGTGAAGGAAATCTATGCAATGGGACACAGAAGGCGAATAAAAAAAATCTGACAGGTTATAATCTTCCCTTACTCTATCCAAAATGGAAAATGTTTTGCCTATAGTTCAACTTTGGGGTCCTTTGACACAGGCAGACTTGGTTTTGGTCAGCGGGGGATCGATCCTCCGATCCCCGCTGAGCAGGCAGATGACAGGCCCATCTCCACTCACTGTGCTGACGGACCCGGCGGAGACCTGCTCTCCTCCATGGGGAGATGGGATGAAAACGAACCACCTGTTTTCATCCGATCCGATTGACGGATGGAAAAAAAATGTTTGACCTTTAAATGTTTCTGCAGTGCCATTACTCCAGTCAATTTCTGGGTCGGCAAAATCCCCCATTATTATCACTGTCCCAACCTTTGCAGCCCTTTCTATCTGTGTAAGGAGCGGAGTCTCCACATCCTCATTAACACTGAGAGGTCAATAACAAACTCCAATGATTAAATTTGTAGTACGCACCCCCATAATGCTTAAGCCTCATCACACTCTTCATCAACTAGGTCCTCTTTCACACTCGCCTTGAGATCACTTCTCACATAGTGACAGACACCCCCCACCTTTACATTTTACCCTGACTTTCTGAAAGAGCCAGGAATATTGATAGTCCAGTCATGTGAAGAGTGAAGCCAAGATTCAGCAATACCAATTAAATCAAAGTTCTTTTTGTGCTCCAAAGTTTACAACTCAACTACAATTTGGCAATGGCAGACTTCTGGCAATGGTGAACAAACCCTTTAATACTTTTTTATTTTGGTACAAAAAGTACAATATCCAATGGTTGTTTGTAACATGGGAACCTTCTTATCACCTGCCATAGCCCTCCTGCCATCTTTGCCCATTCCACCCACCAAAAGGGACTGGGTCACCCCTGTCTGACCCATTTGAATCAAATTCACCCTCCCTCCTCAATCCTAGTTTATGCCCATGTTCACATTGGTCCGTTTTGACATGTCAAGTCGCATGTCAAATTGGAGCCAATTGCCGGCAATGGCACCGGCTGAATCGAGGTGGCGCCAACTTTGCTGCGCTGTACCAATTCCCAAAAGTAGTTTCTGCACTACTTTTGGTGGCTTGGGGGCCATTTCAATAGACATCTGTGCAGGAACTTGCACAGATGTCTATGAAATTGCCCCCGAAGTCAGACTGAAAATGCTGGTTTGAAATTGTGTGAGTTAAGCTGAACTTGCACAATTTGAAACCGGCCTCGGTGTGAACCTAGGCCAAATACTCCTCCAGCCTTCCCATAAACCTCTCCCCAAAGTGTCTAGACCTGCCTGCACTACCCCTACTAGATGGGCTGCTCTCCCGACTGTTAGGGGTAGCAGTGACATCTAGGGCCACCACCTTTGTTTGCCATCCCCACATCTTGACCCAAATTGACAAATCTGTTTGGGTATTCAAACCCAGCGCTGGCCTTCCTTTTTTGTCAACCTCTACCACTCTGACTACAGTAAGCCATCTTCCTGCCTGATCATTCTGACTTACCATGCCACCCTCCACATCAACCCCATTACCCACCTGCTCAGTGAGCTATCTTCCTACCTGATAATCCTGATTTACCACGCCACCCTCCACATCAACCCCATTACCCACCTGCTCAGTGAGCCATCTTCCTACCTGATAATCCTGATTTACCACGCCACCCTCCACATCAACCCCATTACCCACCTGCTCAGTGAGCCATCTTCCTACCTTATAATCCTGATTTACCACGCCACCATCCACATCAACCCCATTACCCACCTGCTCAGTGAGCCATCTTCCTACCTGATAATCCTGATTTACCGCGCCACCATCCACATCAACCCCATTACCCACCTACTCAGTGAGCCATCTTCCTACCTGATAATCCTGATTTACCACGCCACCCTCCACATCAACCCCATTACCCACCTGCTCAGTGAGCCATCTTCCTACCTGATAATCCTGATTTACCACGCCACCCTCCACATCAACCCCATTACCCACCTGCTCAGTGAGCCATCTTCCTACCTTATAATCCTGATTTACCACGCCACCATCCACATCAACCCCATTACCCACCTGCTCAGTGAGCCATCTTCCTACCTGATAATCCTGATTTACCGCGCCACCATCCACATCAACCCCATTACCCACCTACTCAGTGAGCCATCTTCCTACCTGATAATCCTGATTTACCGCGCCACCATCCACATCAACCCCATTACCCACCTACTCAGTGAGCAGAGGACCCCTTTCAAGGTTGTCAGCTCTGCCCAGTGTTGCAACTTGCTCCTCCAGATCTCTAATGTAAGCTCCCAGAAGGGCAACCCGCTCACATCTGTTGCAACGGTATCCATCCTGGAGCAGTTGCTTCTTTACTATTTACATGCAGCACACTGTGCACCAAGCAAAACCTTCAACCTTGCTAGCACTCGTTATCCCAGTTACAATATTAATATTACTTACAAGAAATTTCAGATCTTACTTACAGGTTAGAAGACTCCTGTTTCAAACTCAGTTTTTTAACTCCACTTAGTTAAATTTCCCCCTTTCTCAAAGTTCCAGCAAACAAAATGTGGCAAGCTCAGAGTGAGTTCTGCAGAAAGTTATATACTACTTGTAGCACCTGAAAACAATTAACCACTCCCCTTAATTAGCAGACTGAAGAAAGGAAGGAAAGAAAAAAAATGCTGTTTAAAAAGTGACAAAAAAGGTGTTTTAACCACTTCCCAACCACCCGCCGCCTATTTACTGCAGCAGAGTGGCTCTCCTGCGCAAACCGACATAGGTCTATGCCAGTCGCGCGCAGGAAGCTAGGTGGCGAGCGCGCGCCGCCGCCGGTGTGCTCCCACCCCCACTCGGCAGTGGGGAAGCTGATGCATGGGTCAGGCGGCTCTGATTGCCGCCTGACACCCGCGATCGCTCCCCGCTGAGTGAGAAGGACGGTCGGCTGTTGTAAACACAGCCGACCGCACCTTTCCCTGAAATGATCACAGAGCTCATGTGATCCTTCTATATTGGATCACTGGAGACCCCTGTCCTAAGGCAATCAAATATTCCTGGATCGACATGCTATGAGATTATTACTTATAAATGTTCATTTCCAGTTGTATTCTGAGAAATTGTTAGCCATCGGTATTGAAAGAAGAACAAAAGAGAGAAGAGTCTCTGTGTGTGGAGTCGTTGGAAAATCATTTGATAAGGAGTCACACTTTTGTAGTTGATTTGACTTAAATTGATCATTTGGTTCTACAACAGATCTGTCAGAATGACGCCATCTGATTGGATAAACAGTAATTGACATGTTTGGGGTTTTTAAAGACAGGCTCACACCATACACAGTTGTTGGTAAATTTTTTTCCAATCTGCCAGATCAAATCTGAAACAAATTCTGACTGTTTGCGGCACATATACTGTATAAAACCCGTTATCCTCAGCGAGAGAGATGCCCAGGCTTTAACCGGCGTTAATAGCAGATCTGGCTACCTTTTAGATTGCAAGCTCCTACTGCTCAGTCCCCAGCCCTGTTACTCTCATCTTCAGTTTCTCTGCCCTGAATGCTCTTCTTACGGTGGAATAACTCGCTGATTTACAGACGAATAATCATGATAGAACAGGCTCGCTCGTCGCCCCCGTTGTCAAGTGTAAATCCAGGAACACATTTGCATACATCATTTATATGACGGTATTAAGCCGGGATTATGTCCCTCTGTATTCAGACAAAATCACATTATCCCATTCCGTGTCATTCTGTTGTTTTATAACTGCAGTGGCCGAGATGGACTGCTCTGCCGAATACGACAGCGCTGGAGAGCGCTGCTAATCACCGCGCTTTAAAGAGTCACCGCGGAGGGAGCTGACATTTCGGTGACAGGACGACCATGGTGGCCTTGGGAAGCCATTAACTTCTATTATCTGAGGGGATTTAGCACTGGACTTACTGGAGCTGGTTCTCTAATCACAGTCCTACTCCTTTAGCTGCATTTATTTTAGTTATGGATTGCTGGAACATGAAATCCATCAGCATCAGTTTCCACCCTAGAGGAGCCTCCACTAAAGTCCAGGCCATAGCTAAGACAGACACCCACCCTAGAGGAGCCTCCACTAAAGTCTAGCCCATAGCTAAGACAGACACGCGCCCTAGAGGAGCGTCCACTAAAGTCAAGCCCATAGCTATGACAGACACTTGCCCTAGAGGAGCCTCCACTAAAGTCTAGCCCATAACTAAGACAGACACCCGCCCTAGAGGAGCCTCCACTAAAGTCTAGCCCATAGCTAAGACAGACACTCACCCTAGAGGAGCCTCCACTAAAGTCCAGCGCATAGCTAAGACAGACACCCGCCCTAGAGGAGCCTCCACTAAATTCTAGCCCATAGCTAAGACAGACACTCGCCCAAGATGAGCCTCCACTAAAGTCCAGCCCATAGCTAAGACAGAAACTCGCCCTAGAGGAGCCTCCACTAAAGTCCAGCCCATAGCTAAGACAGACAACCGCCCTAGAGGAGCCTCCACTAAAGTCTAGCCCATAGCTAAGACAGACACTCGCCCTAGAGGAGCCTCCACTAAAGTCCAGCCTATAGCTAAGACAGACACCCACCCTAGAGGAGCCTCCACTGAAGTCCAGCCCATAGCTAAGACAGACACCCGTCCTAGAGGAGCCTCCACTAAAGTCTAGCCCATAGCTAAGACAGACACTTGCCTTAGAGGAGCCTCCATTAAAGTCCAGCCCATTGCTAAGACAGGTGCCCAATGCAGCCAATGCTTGCTGGCGGGCAGATGCTTGAGCTCTTGGGGGGAAGAGGAGGTAACATCCATCCAGAGCCAACCTTGCCAGTTTATGCATTATTCTGCAGATTTGCGTCAGATCGCGCCTGCACATTTGAACATCTTCCTAATGTCTTTGGATTAGACAGCAAGGAGCACTTTCAGGCCAATTAGAGTGGAAGTCAATTCATCCATCTACTGGAAGGGCTTGTGGCTGCTGGAGATAGCAGGAACTGTAAAGGAAACTGACACATGCGTAAATTGAACCTGCATATCGCTCATCGAGGACAAAGCAACACGTTCAAGATAATGGCAACCCCTCCATACATACTCCCATTTTCCTCACTTCCCCACCGCTCCATTCGACTGCAGGGATCATAGAGAAATATCTGGTACTTCCAAGTGTGGAGGAACACGCGGCTCCCCCCCTTCCCACCATGTGACAGCACTGGTGCTAGGTGATTGGCTGCTCAACCACCCAGCACTGTCACAGGGGGCAGGGAACGAGGCCACAGTTGTAAGTTGGAGCTTACACAGGAAGGCTACCCTGAATGACGAGGTCCTAGCAATAAAGGCAAGAATAAAGAATAAAAAAATGTGATATCTATCTATCTATCTATCTATCTATTACACACACACACACAAACAATATTAACAAAAAGTATTGGGACGC
Organism: Pelophylax lessonae; assembly: GCF_965119305.1. Lineage (NCBI taxonomy): Eukaryota > Metazoa > Chordata > Amphibia > Anura > Ranidae > Pelophylax > Pelophylax lessonae. The sequence continues at coordinate 16,016,359 of NC_138778.1, read as the reverse complement.
CTGCCTTTACACACACATGAACTTTAATGGCATCCCAGTCTTAGTCCATAGGGTTCAATATGGAGTTGGCTCACCCTTTGCAACTATAACAGCTTCAACTCTTCTGGGAAGGCTGTCCACAAGGTTTAGGAGTGTGTCTGTGGGAATGTTTGACCATTCTTCCAGAAGCACATTTGTGAGAACAGGCACTGATGTTGAATGAGAGGGCCTAGCTCTAATTCATCCCAAAGGTTTTCTATTGGGTTGAGGTCAGGACAGTGAAGGCCAGTCAAGTTCTTCCACTCCAAACTCGCTCATCCATGTCTTTATGGACCTTGCTTTGTGCACTGATGCGCAGTCATTTTTGAACAGGAAGGGGCCATCCCCAAACTGTTCCCACAAAGTTGGGAGCATGAAGTTGTCCAAAATGTCTTGGTATGCTGAAGCCTTAGGAGTTCCCTTCACTGGAACTAAGGGGCCAAGCCCAACCCCTAAAAAATACCCCCACACCAAAATCTCCGCTCCACCAAATGATTTGGACCAGTGCACAAAGCAAGGTCCATAAAGACGTGAATGCCTGACCTCACAAATGCGCTTCTGGAAGAATAGTAAAAAATGACCATAGACACACTCCTAAACCTTGTGGACAGCCTTCCCAGAAGAGTTGAAGCTGTTATAGCTGCAAAGAGTGGGCCAACTCAAAATTGAACCCTACGGACTAAGACTGGGATGCAAATAAAGTTCATGTGCGTGTAAAGCAGGGGTGGGGAACCTACGTCCCGAGGCCGTTGGTCCGGCCCCCCATGCAGCTGAGTCTGTGTCTCTCAGCTGATCTGTCAGAACGGAGCCAATGCTTCCTGTATAGTTCTGACTCCGTTCTGACAGTCTGAGTGAGTCACTGTGACCAATACAGGAAACATCGCCTCTTCCTCCAGTGCGGCGCCGCTGCTAGCCAGCATTTACCGCCAGCAGCACACACTGCAGTACCAGCCAGAACCAGCAGTACCAGCCAGAGCCAGCAGTACCAGCCAGAGCCAGCAGTACTCACAGCAGTACCAGCCAGAGCCAGCAGTACTCACAGCAGTATAAGCCAGAGCCAGCAGTACCAGCCAGAGCCAGCAGTACCAGCCAGAGCTAGCAGTACCCACAGCAGTACCAGCCAGAGTCAGCAGTACCCACAGCAGTACCAGCCAGAGTCAGTAGTACCCACAGCAGTACCAGCCAGAGTCAGCAGTACCCACAACAGTACCAGCCAGCAGTACCTACAGCACAGTACCAGCCAGCAGTACCCACAGCAATACCAGCCAGCAGTACCCACATCACAGTACCAGCCTTAGCCAGCAGTACCCAAGACAGTACCTACAGCACAGTACCAGCCTGAATCAGCGATACCCACAGCAGTACCAGCTTGAGCCAGCAGTACCAGCCAGCAGTACCCACAGCATAGTACAAGCCAGCAGTACCAGCCTGAGCCAGCAGTACCCACAGCAGTACCAGCCAGCTGTACCCACCAGCAGTACCAGCCAGCTATACCCACCAGCATTACCCGCCAGCAGTTCTTTTCAAAGCTTACCACCACAAAGTCGACTGCGCTCCAGACTGACCGACGCAAACCTGGAAAACCAGTTGCGAGTAGCAACATCATCAATACCAGCTAACATCACACACCTCACCAAAGACAAGTAGTTGCAGCCATCACATTAGGGATGAGTTAATTACATTTTTGACCAAATATAACAGGCACATTTTTAAGTTGATAATTTTGTACGGCCCCCGAATGATTTTATAAATACCCAAATGGCCCTTGGCAGAAAAAAGGTTCCCCACCCCTGGTGTAAAGGCAGGCGTTCCAGTACTTTTTTTTAATATACATATACATATATATATATATATTTATATATATTTTTTTTTTAAATCAAGACAAATAGTTGTAGCATACTCCTATTCTTTATTCAATGCACATAGGATACAAAGTAATAGTGTTGCTTTGTATCCTATATGGATTAACTATTGGACAGAAGTGTGCTGCAATTACTTCTTGTCTTCTGGACTTCGATACAATGGAGGTAGAGATGTGGATTATCCTCCAGTTGTGTGGTCACACTATGGCCCCTACAGTTTACAATGATTCTAATAGACTGTCTGCATACAGTATATATATTTATTTTTTTATAATATATATTACATCTACATAGGAAAAAAAGTAATAATGTTACATTTGTATCCTATGTTGATTGAATAAAAGAAAGAAGTGTGCTGCAACTGTCTGGAATGTATACATCGGAGTTGAAGACATTTCGATATCCTCTTACAGCCCTTACAGGTTAAAGTGCCTCTTATTGAGTGAGTGTGTGTATTTTTTTTTTATTTATATAATAATAATAATAATATTATTATTAATTATTATTATTGTTAGTTTTCCAATATATTTTTATTAATTTTCCAGGAAACTCTCAGGTCACAAACATGCATAACTCGCACACCAATTTTTTTTTTTTTTTTTTTTTTAGGTCAGATCACAATTTTTCTTACGTCAGGTTTTTTTTTTCTTTCAGTGCCGCCATTGTGTTAAATTTACCCCAAACAACAAGAAAATAAATAAATAAATACTCGCTTTCCTAAAAAAATTCATGATTTTTGCACACTCTAAAAAGATTTTTTTTTTTTAAAGTTGTCCGATCACACCACACATGCTACAACCACAAACTAACCAAAATTTCCAATCCTCTAAAGTAAAAAAAAATCTTTACATGTTAATAAATTTATGTTTTTATATATCTGTATTCATTATTGGATGTTTAAGTTGCCTTTAAAGTCCCCCATCCTAGGGGAATTTTTCTGCAAAGTCAAAATAAAAGCAAATTTTAAAAAAAGGAGCAAAACCTTTAAAAAAAATGTTTATAGCTGTCACCAGAATAATGAAACAGTCAGATTATCGAATGTCTGGACCGAAGCGCCCGTGGCCCCTTTTTATAAATTCCTGCGTACGTTAAAGGGGGTGACTGAAGGCCTGATATCTTTCCGACCCTCAGCGGTTTCGTCTATCGTTTGCATTGATTGCGCTGCGCAGGGGCAGGGAGCGCAAGTTGGCGTTGGAGCGCCTCGTCGTCGACCTGGAAAGCTGACCGATAGGCGATTTGTGTGGTTGACTTTGCAGAAATTGGAATTGGTCCTTCCAGTTCTTCTTGTCCATTTGGTGGTGAGAACTGGGGCTGCGATTTGGACCAGGCTGCCCTTTAGTATCCATAAAGGATGGTCTTCGCCGCGCACAGCGGCGCATTCAGGGTTAATGGCAGGCACAGCAGATAGACTGGAAGCAGCCTCAGTGTGTAAGATGCAGAGGAGGTGTAGAAGGGGGGGGGGTGAAGGGGATCCCATTCAGCCAATAACTACAAGCTTCTAATCATCTCCCCCCACGTGCTTTTGACAGCCAAGATACGCCGGCAGGCTATTGGGCCCCCTTCGGCCTATCAGGCTGCGTCAGACCTTACCTTGGCCCTCTGATTGGGCGCGGGCTTTCCCTTTTGTTCTGCCTGGCCTTGCATTGTTAACTGTTCTCTATGGGGAAGCGGTGAGGCTTCAACCAAGAAATGCAGACAGGCACAGCTCTAATGGAACACAACCAGCCGGCCGCCTGGGCATTCAGATTGAGAGCTCCTGTGGCCAGAGATGGCTCCGCCAGTTTTTATCTGCATTTAAGCCGGCGTGCGTTTGCGGCCCCCGAGGAAATCTAAGAAGACTTCGCCGCCTAATGACCGCGGGAACTAAATGCAAACTGTGCCCGGCTTCCAGGGGAAAGGTCCCCAGTGTACCCCAAACCTTGGAAATGACCCCTCAATTTTCCGCACTGATCACCCGCATGGAATTAAAAAAGAAAAAAATTATTTGCGTTGAAAAGTGGACCTGTCATTAAAATTCATATTTCATGGGAACTGGTGGGACGCGTCGGGTTTGTGAAATTCTCTTTTGGAGGATCTCTGCTGTTCCCCAGGTCCCAGCCTTGGCAGCTCAGATCACATGATCTCTGGCTACCAATCATTACTGAGTCCGGTGCCTCCAATCAGCAGTGAGATAAGAGGATCATTAGAAAGAAGGTTTTCACACATTGAAGGGTGCCTCCAATCAGCAAGGAGATAAGAGGATCATCAGAAAGAAGGTTTTCACACTGAAGGGTTAATGCACCCAAAAGTGATATTTTAGTTTTAGGTGGAGCATGACGTTGTATACTGGCGGGGGATTCAATGAAGCTGCTGCGCCACCTTTCTGGTGTTAATCCCTCTTGCTCATAGAATTTGCAAATTTTTATAAAGCCTCTGTGAAACGCTTGGTTCTGACAGTGACTCGAGCACCAAATTCAAAACAAAATACAGACAGATTGCATCTTAGGAAAGTCCAACTTTACATTGGTGTACAGAGAGAGAGAACCTAGGGCAGAGAGATTTTGGGAAAGTTTCGCTCTTGTATTCTAAAAGTGGCGCAGCGTGAGCCAAACTAAGTCTAAGTTCTACACAGGTCCATAGATTTGTCACATTCTGCACCACATGAGAGACACTTTCACAAAATCTGTCTGTGCCAGTCTTTATGAATTCTAGGGAGGTCTCCCAACTATGTTCCTGTCCACCTTGGAGATGGTGGGAACCCCTCATAAAGGGCACAGCAGGTGTACAGACACCAGAACCCAATACAAGGATGGTGGGAACTCCTCATAATGGGCACAGCAGGTGTACAGACCCAGGAACTCAGCACAGGGATGGCGATAACCCCTCATAATGGGCACAGCAGGTGTACAGACCCGGTAATTCAGCACAGGGATGGTTGGAACCCATCCTAAAGGGCACAGCAGGTGTACAGACCCAGGAACTCAGCACAGGGATGATGAGAACCCCTCATAATGGGCACAGCAGGTGTACAGACCCAGGAACTCAGCACAGGGTACATATACATTGCACATTCACATCAGTCCCTGCCCTCAAGGAGCTTACAATCTAAGGTCCCTAGTTCACATTCATACATAGATAGTAGAGCCAATTTTATACAGGATCCAATTAACCTACCAGCATGTCTTTGGAGTGTGGGAGGAAACCGGAGTACCCGGAGGAAACCCACGCAGGCACAGAGAGAACATGCAAACTCCAGGCAGGTAGTGTCGTGGTTGGGATTCGAACCAGCGACCCTCTTGCTGCTAGGTGAAAGTGATAACCACTACACCACTTAGAAGTCATTCATAGGAGGTGAGCGTGGGGTGGGCAGGAGGGGCGGCTGCCCTTGACACTGTGGTATCATGTGAGGTGGGGGGGCACCATAAGGAGATTGGTGGGGAAGGGATTTTGTTTTGAGAAGGGGAATTTGGGGGATGGCAGGGGGGTAAGAACTGTGGGATTTGTGTTAAGAAGGTAAATTTGGGGGGCAGCAGGGGGTGAGAATTGTTCTAGGAGGGAAAATTTGGGGAGGTGGTGCAAGGAGTGGTGATTTTGGGGGGATTTGTGTTGGGAGGGGGTAGGGGGAAGAGGATTTGTGCCAGGAGGGGAGATTTGTGCTATAAAAGTAACATGATAGAGGGGTATTCTTTTTTTGGGTGGGGGCAATTTGAGCTAGTAGGGATGATTGGGGGAATATTTGTGCTGGGGGGGGAATTTGTGGGGGGGGTTATTGCTGGAATTCGGGAGGGGAATTTGCGCTGGGGGGGGGGGGGGATTTGAAGTGGAGACGAGACGATTTGTGCTTTGAGGGGAACTTTGAGGGGTAGAGGATTTGTGCTAGTAGGCAATGAGATAAAAAATCTGTGCAGGGAGGGGTGATTAAAGCAGGGGGGCAGTTTTGTATTTTTTGATTGGGGGGGATTTTTGATTAGGGGGCAGGCGAGCATGCATAATAGTACTCGATTTTTTGGGGGAGGGGATTTTCGCTGACACATAATGCTCATACATCTGGGGGGGGGGGGGTATGTTTGCCCTGGGCTCTAGGTGGCCTTTCCCCGGCGCCAGGTGTTGCCATTGGATTTGACAACATACACGTGGAATCTTCTGCCGTTTATGGATTGTGTCGTGTCATTTTTTTCTCAGCTTTGGATTGCCTTTGATGAATCAATGGCAACATTTTTATTTCGTTTGTATTTATTTGCGCTGCACGGTTTTGTTTTTATTACTTTTTGGCTTTTTGTCGGGGTTGGGGATCTGATTTTTTTCATAGGTTGAGGATGTTGACCAATGTAATTGTCTATTGATGAATGACGCGGTGCCCTGTCCATGAAATAAATATGTCAGATGGGCGTGGCTGTTAAAAATGTCGCCCTGAAAGGTGTCGCAGCTGGGAGGGGCTCTGCATGTCGCTCGCCCGGCTTGTTAAACAAACATGTGAATGTTTATCTCTGTCCCTGCCCCATCCTCAGGGCACGCCGACATCTTCAGAGACACCGCAGATTAATACTGTTCTATTGTTTATTGTCTAAACTGTCTTCAGCCCGAGATCTAAAAATACATCTCACTTCCCTCTATGACAGCGATGGCAGGAGAGCGCAATAGCAACCGCATGACTGAGCGATGGGTGAGTGCAAGCCTTTGGGGACAGGGCGGTGATAGGACACAACACCCAGAATTACCAGCTCAGCTTTGTACAGAAAAATATGTGAATTATAACACCTGGCCTCCTCTTCTCATCCATCCGTCAAATAAAAAGGAGACAAAAATATCATCGAAGTATATTCATTGTGTCTTCTTCTTGAATCTTCTTCCAGATCTGTGCAGTAATCCAGTGTGAGACTTCCTGTAATAAAGACCGCTCACTGCTGTTCTCTCTCCATGTGCAGGGGGACTGGTCTGGTCTCCGCCCACTCCTGTCATTTTCTGAAGGCAGCCTGTAGTGGGTGGAGACTGCTGGGCCCCTCCCACAGCTCTGCTCTCTCTGCTTGTTGCCGGGGTACTGGTCTTGTCCCCACCACCCTAAGTAGTGGGTGGAGCCTGCTGGGCCCCTCCCACAGCTCTGCTCTCTCTTCTTGTGCAGGGTGACGTGTCTTGTCTCCGCCCCTCCTGTAGTTTCCTGCAGCAACCTGTAGTGGGTGGAGATTGCTGGGCCTCTCCCACATCTCTGTTCTCCCTGCTTGTGCAGGGGGGGACTGGTCGTGTCCCTACCCCCTTATGTAGTGGGTGGGGCCTGCTGGGCCCCTCCTACAGCTCTGCTCTCTCTCCTAATGCAAGGGTGACTGGTCTTGCCTCTGCCCCCTCCTGTTGTTTTCCGTAGTGGGTGGGGGCATTCTTTGCCCCTCCCACGGCTCTGCTCTTTCTCCTTTCTGTAGGTTGACTAGCCTTGTCTGTTCCTCCTTGTGTAGTGGGTGGAGCCTTCTAGGCCCCTCCCACATCTTTGCTCTCTCTTGTGCAAGTTGGCTGGTCTTGTCTCTGCCCCCTCCTGTAGTGGGTGGAGCCTTATTGGCCCCTCCCACATCTCTGTTTTCTCTTGTGCAAGTTGACTGGCCTTGTCTGCGCCTCCTCCTGCAGTGGGTGGGGCCTTCTGGGCCTTGTCTGGGCCTCCTCCTGCAGTGGGTGGGGCCTTCTGGGCCCCTCCCACATCTCTACTTTCTTTTGTGCAAGGTGACTGGTCTTGTCTCCGCCCCCTCCTTTAGTTTTCTGCAAGCAGCCTGTAGTGGGTGGAGTCTGCTTGGCCCCTCCTACAGCTCTGCTCTCTGCACAGGCTAGGTACAGCACAGTAATGATGTCACTGTTACTTTTACAAGGTAATATCTGGGTTTGTAAAAGTATTTGGCGCGCACACAGCAGATTTATATCATTTTTTTACTATGTGCATGACCTTTTTTTAGTGCCCGGATTTCAGCATTAAAGTGGAACATACAAGCGTATGAATCCAGGCGTGAATATTCCTGGAATAAAGGGAGGTTGTACGGGGTGGGCGTAGCCTGCAGTCACCAGGGATCAATCCTTTATATATATATATATATATATCATATTCAGAGTCCCAGACAAAACTATCACTCCCAGCATAATGGAACTATGGCGTTGCCGTGGCGATAGCTGGTCACTATAGTAACACTATACCGCTGCTGATTTGGCCCCGGCGGTGCATTTCGGTGATTGCTTGGGTTCAAGCGTAAGGAGCAGAGTAAGTCAGACTCTCTGACTGCCGCTGAACCACAAGGTCCAGCATGGCTTGGGAAGTGTCCTTTAAATAAGAGGTGGCTGTCATTGCATGACAACGCTGCACTTTAAGCAATAAAAGCGCAGACTTATCGCAATGTAGCAAAGGAATCGTTCGCTGTGCCTCTTCTGGTCTCTCTGCCAGACATCGCCCTCTACTGCCCTCGCCAAGAAATGCTATGATGTGATGTCATAGCGCTCCCAATAAACAAACCCCTTTTTGTCCCCCATGTGATAACAATTAAAGTTTAGGGGAAAAAAAAAATGTAATAAAAAAACTAAAGTTACACCCAAATGCTTCAAAGCCCCCTACCTAAAAAAAAAATTGAGCCCCCCCTCCCCCTCCATGTACAAATACGAAGGTAAACAAACGTGTCAGGGAGCCTGCATATGAAAATGATGATTGCGCCACGCGATATATATATATCGCCGCGCATGCCGTAGTGAAATCAATCAGTCTCCAATTATGCACAGATAACTCTAAACTGATGACCTGTAGGCCGCCTATGGAAAATTTAGGGTACCAAAGTAGGTTGTCACGAGCGCACGCAATTTTAAAGGGTAACTCCACTTTCATGGGCGAAAAAAATCAGCAAATAAAGAAAAAACAATATAGTGTATACAAGTGCGACACAAATCATATTGTAATTGAATGTTATTTCAAAATTACATTTCCTTTTCATTCTGCAGCTGTTGTAATTTTCTGAAAATGCAATACAATATGGCCGTCTGGAGCTGTTCTGTACACAGAATGTATACTGACCACACCTCCAGAAACATCATTTCCTTGGGTGATTGGCTCACCAATTTTCCCAGAAGTCTGCACTAAGATAAAAGTCAGTTTTATGGCATCCCCTGCAACAAAAATGTCATTTTTGGTGAGATACTCCCAATAGGAACACCTCTAAAGGGGTGCAGGCCCAGCAGATTTCCTCATTAGAGCCCTGCAGCTGCCACAGCTGATAGCTAATTATGAAACCACTCCCATTAGACCCACTCAGCACAGAGGGCGCAGAGGGGCAAACGGTGGTGCGGTGTGTCACTCTGACTCACCGCATCTCCGATCCCAGTACAGAGCCTATGACGTAGGCTCTTTACCATGTGATCAGCTGTGTCCAATCACAGCTGGTCACATAGTAAATAGGAAATGCCGTTGATCGGCTTTCCTCAGTTCGTGCCTAACAGGCACGAGTAGAGCAGAGCCAATCGGTGGCTCTCCTGATGGGGGGGGGGGGGTCTGTGCTGGTATTCAGAGCATTGATTACCAGTGCAGACCCTTGGGGGGATGCCACTAAAGCCACCAGGGATTGCCCACCCATGGCCACCAGGGAGGCCAATTAGGGGCCCTTTCAGTGCCCTCCTCATCAGAGCTGCCCATGATTGCCATCTACCAGTGCTGCCCACCAGTGCCCTTTATTGCCCAGCAGTGCCGCCTATCAGTGCTTATCAGTGCTGCCTACCAGAGCCCAGTGCCCATCAGTGCCGCCCATCAGTACCGCCTACCAGAGCCTATCAGTGCCCATCAATGCTGCATATTATTGCCTTATTATCAGTGCCTCCTCATCAGTGCCTGTCAGTACGGCCTCATCAGTGCAGGAAAAAACGTATCTATTTCGTTCCGGTTCACACTTGTGCGATGCGGGAAGGCTGCGAATTCGCAGCCTGTTCCCGCATCGCAAACGCACCCCTGGCAGTTCACACTGCCATATGCGATACGCTGGGGGTGTCAATAAGATGTTAACGACACCCCCAGTTTGATCGCATATTGCAGTGCGATCTGACAGTTCGCACAGGATCGGATCGCACAAGTGTGAACCACTGTGCGATCCGATCCTGATGCGGCTAGAAAAAAGGGTCCTGTGCGTCTTTTCTGCGGGTGCAGTGCAAATTTCAGCCATACAAAGTGTATGGCTGAATTCGCATCCGCACATCCGATCGCATGTAATGAAGGAGCAGTGCGCTCTGATATTACATGCGATCGCCGCACTCGCAAGAGTGTGAACCGGCACTTACAAAATTTTATAACAAACAAAAAAACTTTTTTTTTTTTTTCAAACTTTTCAATCTTTTTTTTTTATTTGTGTAGCAAAAAAGAAAAAAAACCTTGCAGGGATCAAATACCACCAAAAGAAAGCTCTATTTGTGGGAAAAAAAATTACATAAATTTGGTTTAGGTACAGCGTTGCGTGACCGCGCAATTGTCATTTTAAAACGCAACAGCGCTATAAGCTGAAAATCGGCCTGGGCAGGAAGGGGGTGAAAGTGCCCGGTATTGAAGTGGTTAAACATATTTAAAAGTGTATCACATGACATAAAATCAAGCATTGATACATAATAAAACCATATGACAATAATACAAAAAAACATGGAACCTATGACCTCAAGGGGCCAATTGTGACACCTTTCCCTAGGTAGGGGGAGTATCTTGGAGAGCCCTAAATGGGGGTTTCTATAGGTAGAGAAAACCTCCGTAGGCCAACTGGATTTAAATCATACTTTTTAAAGAATCTCTGTCCCGCAGCGGCTCCTCCTCTGACCTGCTGTTGATTCATCGACAGTCCCATTCACTTTAATGGGGTGGGTGGTGATGCGGCAGTGACACAACAAGGTGAGGGACGTGGCGGCAGCAGGTGAGTGGATGCCCGCTAACAGGCGCTGCCATGATGGATCTGAAATGACAGGTGCTCTTTAACTGGTTCCCGACAGGCCGCCGGATTTTTACTGCGGCAATGTGGCTCTGCTGCGCAAATTAATGAATTAATTTATTTCAGGTTCTTATATAGCGCTGTCAATTTTACGCAGCGCTTTACATATTTATTCATTGTTCATTCACAACAGTCCCTGCCCTCAAGGAGCTTACAATCTAAGGTCCCTAACTCACATTCATACATACATAGTAGGGCCAATTTTCTACAGGATCCAATTAACCTAACAGCATGTCTTTAGAGTGTGGGAGGAAACCGGAGTGCCCGGAGGAAACTCACGCAGGCACAGGGAAACATGCAGACTCCAGGCAGGTAGTGTCGTGGTTGGGATTAGAACCAGCGACCCTCTTGCTGCTAGGTGAAAGTGCTAACCACTACACCACTGTGCCGCCAAATGAACGTAGGTTTACATCAGTCGCAAGCAGGCAGCTAGGGGGCAAGCACGTGCCGCCGCCAGCGCACTCCCGCCCCCATTTGGCAGCGGGGAAGCCAATGCAGTGGGCAGGCGGCTCCGATTGCCGCCTGACACCCGCGATCGTTCACCGCTGAGAGAGAAGAACGATAAGCTGTTGTAAACACAACCGACCGTTCTTCTACCGGGAATGATCACAGAGTGCCTGTGATACTTCTATATAGGATCACATATCTCTGTGATCATATCACAAGCCACGCCCCCCACAGTTAGAATCACTCCCCTAGGCTCACATTTAACCCCTTGATCGCCCCCAAAATTTTACCCCTTCCCTGCCAGTGTCATTATTACAGTAACAGTGCATATTTTTTAGCACTGATTACTGTAGTAATGTCACTGGTCCCCCCAAAAGTGTCAAAAATGTCAGTCAGGGGTCCGATCTGTCCGCCACAATGTCGCAGTCCCGCTAAAAATCGCAGATCGCTGCCATTGCTAGTTTAAAAAAAAAAACAATAAAATGACATAAATCTTTCCCGTAGTTAGTAGACGCAATAAGTTTTGTGCAAACCAATCAAAATACGCTTTTTGCGATTTTTTGGGGGAGGAATTTCATATAAGAAAATGTGAAAAATATTGTTATTTTTGCAAAATTGTTGCTCTTTTTTTGTTTATAGCGCATGATCAAAAAATCGCACAGGTGATCAAATACTACCAAAAGAAAGCTCTGTTTGTGGGGAAAAAAAAGGACGTCAAATTCGTTTAGGTACAGCGTTGCACGATTGCGCAATCGTCCGTTAAAGTCACGCAGTGCCGAATCGCAAAATAGGCCCTGGTCAGGAAGGGGGGTAAAATCTTCCGGGGCTTAAGTGGTTAATGAGGCGGCTGGTGATGCGGCAGTGACGCAAGGTGAGGGACGTGGCGGCACCAGGTGAGTGGATGCCGCAAACAGGCGCTGCCATGATGGATCTGAAATGACAGGTGCTCTTTAACCACTTCTGGACCGGAAAGTTTTACCCCCTTAATGACCAGGCTTATTTTTTGCAATGCGGCAGTGCGCTACTTTAACTGACAATTGCGCGGTTACTGTACCCAAATACAATTGATGTCCTTTTTTTCCCCACAAACAGAGCTTTCTTTTGGTGGTATTTGATCACCTCTGCGGTTTTTATTCTTTTGCGCTATAAACAAAAAAAGAGCGACAATTCTGAAAAAAGAAATAATATTTTTCACATTCTGCTATATAACATTCCCAATAAAAAAATGTTGATGAATACAGGGGCTGCCATTGCTGACCCTCTGAAAAATGCTAGGTGCATTTGCCTGTCATCCAGCGTGGTCAAATGGCAGCCAGGTACATAGCATTTCCAGAAGGAGACTTATTAATTGGCAGCCAGAATGAGTTTTTCTCAGGAGAGTTCCCCCCCTCCTCTATAAGAAGCCAAATTATATAACGTTGTCAGTCAATCCTCCACCGCAGCGCGAGGAAACATCTGTACAGCGCGCGGCGTCCGCGCAACCTGAAACCCATCGCCATCAGAAAAAGATTACCAGCGCACTTCTTCTCAAAACAAAGTCTTATGTCTGTGGCCTAGTTAGCGGGGGCGCAGCTCCTGGCTAACATTTAACCCCCCTGCCCTAAATAAAGCAAAGGGAGCGCGGCCAGGAACGGGTTAAGTGACCCAAGGTCTGCCGGTGAGCTCGGAGCGCCCTCTGCTGCTCGCTTAGGGGTGTCACACCGCAGCCTTCCATCCTAAGAAAGAGATTTCTGCAATGACAGCGCTAATGTGACAGGCTGGGGGAGGGGGGCATTGTTCATTATCTGGATAAACCGGCTCACATTCCCTTACACAGGTCATTGGCGATCGATGACAGACAGACCCCCACCTGACACTCACCGGGGTCACACACCGTACAATCCCGACATCCCAACCGGTGCAATTCCCACACCCCGACCGGTACAAATCCCGAAACCCCCCGACCGGTGCAATCCCCACATCCCGACCGGTACAATCCCCACATCCCAACCGGTACAATCCCCACATCCCGACCGGTGCAATCCCCACATCCCGACCGGTGCAATCCCCACATCCCGACCGGTGCAATCCCCACATCCCGACCGGTGCAATCCCCACATCCCGACCGGTGCAATCCCCACATCCCGACCGGTGCAATCCCCACATCCCGACCGGTGCAATCCCCACATCCCGACCGGTGCAATCCCGACACCTCGATCGGTGCAAATCCCGACACCTCGATCGGTGCAAATCCCGACACCTCGATCGGTGCAAATCCTGACACCTCGATCGGTGCAATCCCCACATCCCGACCAGTGCAATCCCCACATCCCGACCCGTACAATTCCCACACCCCGACCGGTGCAATCCCCACACCCCGACCGGTGCAATCCCGACCATTGCACCCCGACCGGTGCAATCCCCACATCCTGACCGGTGCAATCCCGACACCTCGATCGGTGAAAATCCTGACACCCCGACCGATGCAATCCCTACACCCCGACCGGTGCAATCCCTACACCCCGACCGGTGCAATCCCCACACCCCGACCGGTGCAATCCCCACATCCCGACCGGTGCAATCCCCACATCCCGACCGGTGCAATCCCCACATCCCGACCGGTGCAATCCCCACATCCCGACCGGTGCAATCCCAACACCCCCGACCGGTACAAATCCCGACACCCCGACCGGTACAAATCCCGACACCCCGACCGGTGCAATCCCGACACCCCGACCGGTACAAATCCCTACACCCCGACCGGTACAAATCCCTACACCCCGACCGGTACAAATCCCTACACCCCGACCGGTACAAATCCCTACACCCCGAACGGTACAAATCCCGACACCCCGACCGGTACAAATCCCGACACCCCGACCGGTACAAATCCCGACACCCCGACCGGTACAAATCCCGACACCCCGACCGGTACAAATCCCGACACCCCGACCGGTACAAATCCCAACACCCCGACCGGTACAAATCCCAACACCCCCACCGGTACAATCCCAACACCCCGACCGGTACAAATCCCAACACCCCGACCGGTACAAATCCCTACACCCCGACCGGTACAAATCCCTACACCCCGACCGGTACAAATCCCTACACCCCGACCGGTACAAATCCCTACACCCCGACCGGTACAAATCCCAACACCCCGACCGGTACAAATCCCGACACCCCGACCGGTACAAATCCCGACACCCCGACCGGTACAAATCCCGACACCCCGACCGGTACAAATCCCGACACCCCGACCGGTACAAATCCCGACAACCCGACCGGTACAAATCCCGACACCCCGACCGGTTCAATCCCAACACCCTCACCGGTTCAATCCCAACACCCCCACCGGTTCAATCCCAACACCCCCACCGGTTCAATCCCAACACCCCCACCGGTTCAATCCCAACACCCCCACCGGTACAAATCCCAACACCCCCGACTGGTACCATCCCAACACCCAGACCGGGTCACCCCAATTTACATCCGCCTTTATTCTTCTAATGAACGCGGACCCAGCATTACATATATATTCATCATAAGTCTGCACATGCTCAGTCATGTGTCCCCCTGCCAGGTATTTAATCCCTCTTACAGAGATCACACGACTCCCCCTGTCTTCATCTGATCTTCTCTCCAGAAGGACGGCACCATCTCTGTTCAGGCATCATCCAGAGGTGACACAATCATATAAACCCTGTGCAGTGTTTACATTTGTCTGACACAGATTGGGCCCTGCTGCAGCCTCTCAACTTCTGACTTCCTACAAGGTTACTTTGTACAGTCTGATCACTGGGGGAGGGGAGACTGAGGAAATGCTTCCTCCTGCTTCTACAAAGTTACAATGTACGGTCTGATCACTGGGGGATGGGAGACTGAGGAAATGCTTCCTCTTCCTTCTACAAAGTTACAATGTATGGTCTGATCACTGGGGGAGGGGAGACTAAGGAAATGCTTCCTCTTCCTACTACAAAGTTACAATGTACGGTCTGATCACTGGGGGAGGGGAGACTGCTGAGGAAATGCTTCCTCTTCCTACTACAAAGTTACAATGTACGGTCTGATCACTGGGGGAGGGGAGACTGCTGAGGAAATGCTTCCTCCTCCTTCTACAAACTTACAATGTACGGTCTGATCACTGGGGGAGGGGAGACTGAGGAAATGCTTCCTCCTCCTTCTACAAACTTACAATGTACGGTCTGATCACTGGGGGAGGGGAGACTGAGGAAATGCTTCCTCTTCCTTCTACAAAGTTACAATGTACAGTCTGATCACTGGTGGAGGGGAGACTGAGGAAATGCTTCCTGCTCCTTCTACAAAGTTACAATGTACAGTCTGATCACTGGGGGAGGGGGGACTGAGGAAATGCTTCCTCCTCCTTCTACAAAGTTACAATGTACAGCCTGATCACTGGGGGAGGGGGGACTGAGGAAATGTATATCATGATATGTCAGGAATTTCTGTTGATCCTGCCACTGCCCTGGTAACTTCCTGTGAACTGAGCTGTCATCAGCTGTCTTCTGTGAGCTAGACAACAACATAGCTCCCAGCTGTCCCGGATTTGGAGGGACTGTCCCTGGTTTGGAAAAAAAGTCCCTCTGTGTCTCATTATATAGTTGTATATAAAATGCAATATTTATCTTCTAAAAAGAGTTTCCCAGCGCTAAACCTTTCGTCCAATTTCTAAATTGCTGCATTTGTAAATTTCAAAAGTCAGTATAAAGGAAAAGTAGTGGTAAAAACAAAGGGGGGGGGGGTAACTAATCTTTGTGTGTGTGTGTGATTCTCCTTAAGGGGGCGTGGCAGGGGGTGTGTCCTATGCCTACATACTTTTCCTAATAGGTGTCCCTCATTCCAATCTCAAAATGTTGGGAGGTATCCACAACACCACTCCCCTTATGTAATGGAACTTTGGGGGGGGGGGGGGGTCTATAGCCTTATGGCATGGTAGGGTGGTGCAGCTCCTCTACAGTACAGTGATTGAGCATTGTGCACTTATGTGAGAGACAGGAGGCCCTGAGGAAGCGGTGATTTCCGTGTAATGCGTCGACCTAAGCTCTCTATTTCGACCAATAGCCATGCATATTTGCAGAGCACAAAGTTTGTTGGTATTATTATGACATTTGATATGAGTTTGTAAACATTTTGTCAGAAATAACATTTCATATTTTTCCATATATATATATATATACAGGGCTTTTTTTCAGCGGGAACGCGGGGGAACGCAGTTCCGGCACCTCCAGCACTGAATGTATGTAATGGCAAAGGGGTGCTGGGCTTTGCTATGGGTGTCTTTTGATGCTGGCTGGTGGGGGATCTATTGTTGCTGGAGGTGATATATTTTTGCGGGGGGTTTATTGTTGCCGGGGAGGTCTACCGTTGCTCCTGGGGACCTATTGCCTCTGGAAGGGATCAATTTTTACAGAGGGGGTCTATTGTTGCTGGGGTTGGTCTTATGTTGCTTGGGGGGGGGGGTCAGTTGTTGCTGAGAGGGATCTACTGTTGAGGGAACCGTCTATTGTAAATGGCTGCTGGAGGATCTATTGATGCTGTCTGTGGGGTGATCTGTTGTTGCTGCTGAGGGTCTATTGTTGTCTGGGGGTATTTTGTTGTGGCTGGTCCATTGTTGCTGGTGGGATCTACTGTTTCTGGGGGGTCCTTTGTTGTTATTTTTCTTCTTTTCTTGTTCTCATTAACAAATCGCATACAAATTACTTAGTACCACAAATGATACTTGATTCTGTATTCTCTAAAAGGGGCAGTACTGGGAGGTGGGTAGAGGGTGGAACCTAGGAACGGTGCTCGGAGGTAGGTAGGGGGCGGAGACAAGGGGTAACCCCAAAAGTGGGAGTTCCTGCACCTATTCTCTAAGAAAAAAAGCCCTGTATATATATATATATATATATATATATATATATATATATATATATATATATATATATGTATGTATCTGCCTGATCACTGGAGGGGTATTTAACCACTTTACGGCCGCCCGCCGCAATACATCCGCTCCCAGGCAAATCGCTGTACATGTACACCGCTCGCTCTTGGGAGTCTAGGGGGGCGAGCGCGTGCCACCGGCGGCGTGCTCCCGCCCCACTCATCAGCGGGGAAGCCGATGCGTGTGTCAGGTGGCTCCGATTGATGCCTGACACCCGCGATCGCTCCCCGCTGAGAGAGAAGGACGGTCAGCTGTTGTAAACACATCTGACCGTTCTTCTCTCTGGAATGATCACAGAGCACCTGTGATCCTTCTATATAGGATCACATGTCTCTATGGTCATCTCAGAAGCCACGCCCCCCCCCAGTTAGAATCACTCCCCTAGGCTCACATATAACCCCTTGATCACCCACAGGGTTAACCTCTTCCCTGCCAGTGTCATTATTACAGTAACAGTGCATCATTTTAGTAGCACTAATTACTGTAGTAATGTCACTGGTACCCCCAAAAGTGTCAAAAATGTCAGGGGTCCAATCTGTCCGCCGCAATGTCGCAAAAAAAAAAATTGCAGATCGTCACCATTACTACTTAAAAAAAAAATAAAATAAAAAAATAAAAATGACATAAATCTTTCCCTTAGGTTAGTAGATGCGATAACTTTTGCGCAAACCAATCAAAATACGCTTATTGCAATATTTTTTACCAAAAATATGTGGCAGAATACAAATTGGCCTAAATGAAAAAATTTTGATTTAAAAAATTTTTTTTTGGGGAATGTTATATAGCAGAAAGTGAAAAATGTTTTTTTTTTTTTTTTCAGAATTGTCGCTCTTTTTTTGCTTATAGCGCAAAAAATAAAAATCGTACAAGTGATCAGATATCACCAAAAGAAAGCTCTATTTGTGGGGAAAAAAGGATGTAAAATTCGTATGGGTACAGCATCGCACGACCGCGCAATTGTCCGTTAAAGTAACGCAGTGCCGAATGGCAAAATAGGGCCTGGTCAGGAAGGGGGTAAAATCTTCCGGGGCTTAAGTGGTTAAAGTCCTACCATTTACTCTTTTGTGCTATATACTTTTAACAAGGGTGACGCCATCCAATGGCACATGTTTTGCCGACCCCCCCCCCCCCCCATACACATCCAACAAATAAACTTCTGATAATAAATTGACCCCCCCCCATAGGGGGACACTCCATTCAATACACTGGCAATGTATGTAAACCCGAAAGCCACAATGTCTTTATTGTACCTACCTGTCCCAATGTTCTCTGTGATGAATGAAGCCAGGATTGGTCACTTCCGGGTTCAGAACTGCTATAGCCAAGCAGCTAATCAAGCACAGTCTGTAGTGGGGGGCAGGGTTCACATTGGAGGTTAAATAGACCCCTGACATCTCCATAAAGATCCCTGATATCTCCATAAAGACCCCTGATATCTCCATAAAGAAGACCTGTCACCTGCTCATGCATTCACATAGGAGGCATGTTGGCCCGCTTATGATAGCAAGTTAAAGAGGAAGTAAAGCACTGCCTTTTTTCTTCTAACCTCCAAAGTAAAGGCATAATGTGTTAGTATGCATTGCATACTAGCACATTATGTGAAACTTACCAGCAAACAAAGCCCTCATTGTCACCTATGGAAGCCACATCCATCTTCACCCGACCCGTCTTCCTTCCGGGAAGACCCGCTGGTCAGGACACAGGGCTCTGAAGAATTGGCTGCCCCAGATATTGCACTCACCAGTTTTAGTAAATCATCCCCACAGTGAGCTCACTCTCTGTATAGATAGCCAATTAGCCAATCACAGAGGCTGCAGATATGTATATACAACTAGCAGGAAAGGGGCAAAGTGTTACTAAACCCAGGAGCCTGCATTCACTATATCTGGTCTCCCCAGAGCCTGCATGCACTATATCTGGTCTGACCAGGAGCCTGCATTTACTATATCTGGTCTCCCCAGGACTCTGAATTCACTATATCTGGTCTCCCCAGAGTCTGCATTCACTATATCTGGTCTCCCCAGGACTCTGTATTCACTATATCTGGTCTCCTCAGAGTCTGAATTCACTAAATTCACTATATCTGGTCTCCCCAGAGTCTGCATTTACTATATCTGGTCTCCCCAGAGTCTGCATTTACTATATCTGGTCTCCCCAGAGCCTGCATTCACTATATCTGGTCTCCCCAGAGTCTGCATTTACTATATCTGGTCTCCCCAGGACTCTGTATTCACTATATCTGCTCTGCCCAGGACTCTGCATTCACTATATCTGGTCTCCCCAGGACTCTGCATTCGCTATATCTGGTCTCCCCAGGACTCTGCATTTACTATATCTGCTCTGCCCAAGAGCCTGCATTCACTATATCTGGTCCCCCTAGGAGCCCGCATTCACTATATCTTGTCTCCCCAGGAGCCTGCATTCACTATATCTGCTCTGCCCAGGAGCCTGCATTCACTATATCTGGTCTCCCCAGCAGTCTTTCATTCACTATATCTGGTCTCCCCAGGAGCCTGCATTCACTATATCTGGTCTCCCCAGCAGTCTTTCATTCACTAGATCTGGTCGCCCCAGGAGCCTGCATTCACTATATCTGCTCTCCCCAGGAGCCTGCATTCACTATATCTGCTCTCCCCAGGAGCCTGCATTCACTATATCTGCTCTCCCCAGGAGCCTGCATTCACTATATCTGCTCTCCCACAGTACACAGAACATGGAAATGCAAATATTGTAGTAAATATAAACTGATAAATACCTTTTCTCATCAACAGTATATAGCAGTCTTGTGACTTCTATCAGTGTCTGGTTAAAGCTTGTAGGAGGAGTTTTCATTCTCCTCTGACTATTCTATGAAGCTGCAGGCCCCTGACTTTCTGTCTGGACAGTGCTGATTGGCCCTGTGTTGAACACAGGCATCCTCCCAAATTAAAAAAAAGAAAAAAAAAAAATTAGCAATACACACCAAACTGAGCATGTGCAGAGTTCCTCCTAGGGCCCTGTTCAATCAGGAGATGGATTGGGGACAGTGGAAGGGAAGAATCAGAGAAGACTGGATTGGGGACAGTGGAAGAATCAGAGAAGACAGGACCAACAGTCCTTTATACACAATACAGAGGATTAACCCCTTAGGTTCCACAGTGAGTATAACAAGCATGCTTTACTGCATATACTGACTGGTTCTGTGGTTGTGGGTTTAGCAACACTAAGAATGGAAAATTAGGTTTTGAAAACAAATCACAAGAATTAAATCCCAAGGACCTTGGGATTCAGACGCTGTGGGCGCGGTTTCAGGATCAACCCGCAATCCAGACCCCGGCCAATCCACACATTACAGGAGAGGACCTGGTGCAAGTCTGGTAATGATGACGTTCAGCTTTCAGTCACCATATTAGAATTTTTTTTTGTGCGTTCCTTTCATGCGTTTATATCTGGTGATATTGTGACAGGTTCAGACCCTCCGGGGACTCAATTCTGTCAGAAACAATCACTCAGTCAAATTATTCCTAATCTTATAATGGCTGATTCTTCTGAGAATCGATTGATTCCTCCCACTATAGGAATTCTCTATAGACGTGAAGGTGATATTCTAGTTATAGGTGGAGTCTGGCGGGATGAGTCAGCCGCTGACATCTTATATGTCTTTATGCTCCAACAGCGAGAACTCCCTCCCAAAATTCCCGGCTCCTCTATTGACATTTATTATAATGACTGTGTGGCCTTTCTCACGGTGACAACAGGAGACGGTTCCTGGGTTTAATCTGCCAATCGTAGCCACCTTAGGAAACCCTTGTGACCGGGTGACAGCACAGGAGCCTGATTGGAAGACAGGAAGCAAGAGCATGCCAGGAATGGGCCTTCAAAGCTGACATTTAACGTGCTGCAGTATGGTGGAAAATGGGCAGACTTTAATGCCCACACGCCGCGCATATGTGCCACCCAGGGCCGCCATCAGGGGGGTACAGCCCATACAGATGTAGGGGGCCCGGGCTTCCCAAGGGGCCCAGTCCGAAGAAATGCCCTTGGCTTCAAGTTGGCTCCTCCTCTTTTGTTCCCTACACTGACAACTAGTCCCGACTCCCGCTGGTGCCACCCGCTGGACTGGCTCCTGACTCCCATCCTGCTGCTGGCCACCGCTGTCAAAATTATTGGTTGCTAGGACCGCCTGGCGTCCTAGCAGCAAATCATATGCATTCACAGGCTCCGCAGAGGAGTAGGATGTAATCTGGTGGTCAGGCCCAGGGGGGGGGGGGGGGAGGCTTAAAGCTGTGTAAGGGGCCCCAAAATTTCTGATGGCTGCCCAGGTGATTAACCACTTAAGCCCCGGAAGATTTTACCCCCTTCCTGACCAGGCCCTATTTTGCGATTCGGCACTGCGTGACTTTAACGGACAATTGCGCGGTCGTGCGAAGCTGTACCTAAACTAATTTGACGTCCTTTTTTTCCCACAAACAGAGCTTTCTTTTGGTGGTATTTGATCACCTCTGCGATTTTTTGATCATGCGCTATAAACAAAAAAAAGAGCGACAATTTTGCAAAAATAACAATATTTTTCACATTTTTTTTTATATGAAATTCCCAAAAAAAAAGTAAAAATCAAATTTTTTTAACATTTTTGGCCAATTTGTTTTCTGCTACATATGTTTGGTAAAAAAAAATCTCAATAAGCGTATTTTGATTGGTTTGCGCAAAAGTTATTGCGTTTACTAACTAAGGGAAAGATTTTTGTCATTTTTTTTTTTTTTTTTTTAACGAGTAATGGCGGCGATCTGCGATTTTTTTTGCGGGACTGCGACGGACAGATCGGACCCTTGACTGACATTTTTGACACTTTTGGGGGTACCAGTGACATTACTGCAGTAATCAGTGCTATACATATGCACTGTTACTGTAAAAATGACACTGGCAGGGAAGGGGTTAACTTTATTGGGGAAGGAGGGGTTAAGTGTGTCCCTAGGGGCGTGTTTCTGACTGTGCAGGGATGTGGCTTTACATGTAACAGCAGAGATCTACGATCCTACATAGCAGGACCGTATGATCTCTGCTGTCACACAGGGAAGAATGACAGGCGGCTTTGTTTACATTAGCCGCCTGCCTTTCTCCCTCTGTAACTGACGATCGCGAGTGACCGGCGGACATCGGGTCCGCCGGTCACTCGCGCTGAGGTGTCCGTAAACGAGCGGGGGCGGCGCGCGCTCGCCCCCTATTGGCTCACAGGCTAGTGACGTACCGGTACGTCACTTTGCCTGCACGGGGCTGACCGCCGCAGTATATGTACTTGCGGCGGTCGGCAAGAGGTTGTACATCTCAGAAAATAAAAAAAACAAACCTGTAAGACAAGGATATAATGAGCTAGTATGCATCGCATTGGGTTGTGCGGTGCTGTACCCAAATAAAATTGATGTCTTTATTTTCCCCACAAATAGAGCTTTCTTTTGGTGGTATTTGGACATCCTCCAGCCAGGAAATGAGGCGGGGCTCTATGTGAATTGCTGCAGCTTCTAATGCACATGGTGAGAGGCTCACAGTGTGCTGTGAAATCAGAGTGAGCCATTTAAGTCCAGAAAAGGAGCCGGTACAACTGTGCAAGACTGAAGGGAAGGCCGGAATTTGGCTTTAATAAACTGGCAGGCATGAAATGGATCTGGTGTGGCACCGGGGGGGGGGGGGGGGGGGTGAGGGGGGGACTGAACCACCATGCACTGCTGGAAAGCTTCAGAAATATACTGGAAGGAATGCTAAAAATGTCCTGTGGAGTTTTAATTTGGAAGTGAAATGTCTGGCAGGGACGGATAACCCTCCTCAGCTCCACCGATGACAGGGGGTGAAGGAGGAGCGCCCAGCCTTTCGCCTGCTGCCATTGTATTAAGTGCCGAGCAAGTACAAACATGTTTTTGCTGAGGTAATGATCCTGTGTGGCTGGGGGGGGGGGGGGGGGGGCAGAGCCAATTTAATGCCAAGGCTGCAGTTCCATGATGGAGGAGGAGGAGGAGGTGGGGGGGCACGCAGGGACATCTGCCATCCACAGGACCTGGTAACATGGATGCTTTGTCTGGAGACAAAGGCCTCCCCGGGAACGGCGTGCTGACTCATCAGGGGGTCGCTCAGGCAGACGCTAAAGACAAAAGCCGGCGTGTGGGTTGGCATTAACCCTGCCTGCGCCGCTGCAGCTGGTCGCAGCAACCACTTCCATTTATAAAGGGCAACTTCGCCACCCGTTTTCACACTTAAATGGGGGGGGGGGAATCTGACTCAGCAAAGGTTTTCCCCCCATGTGTCTGCCCTTCTATTATATTCAACCCAAAACCAGGTTTGTCATATATTGCAGCTTACCGGTCATTAGATGTGGTGACTGCATTTGTTTTCCTTTTTTTCCCACCTCTGTTGTCACCAGCTGATCTGGCCAGTAACACACTTCTTGTATTGGAGCAACCCCCCCCCCCCTTCCACCGCACTCTGGATGAAAGAGCACAGGGGGGCACCTTTGGACGGCAGCCATAGGTGAGCACAGCCTATTGCATTAGGGTGTGTGCACCCCAAAACACGTATGTGCATGTGTATTACAGGCATGCGCAGGGGGGTGTGCCAAGTGTGCCTGGGCACACCCTAATCCCTCTGTGTGGTGCAAATTCCCCCTACTGACTGGGCTTCCCCCTCGTTTTATGCCCCACCACTGCAGTGCTGCTGGCTTCCTTCCCTCCTTTCCTCTCCCCCCCAAAGACAAAGATTGATGTCAGTAGTTTTTATTTTTTAGTTTAGTTATTTTTTTATTTTTTACAATTTTTTTTTTTTAACTTTTTTTTATAATTTTTACAATTCTTTTTTTTATTATTATTTTTACAATTCTTTTTTTATTATTATTATTATTTTTTTACATTCTTTTTTACTATTTTTACAATTCTTTTTTTTTTATTATTATTACAATTCTTTTTTTTATTATTATTTTTTTACATTTGTTTTTTATTATTATTATTTTTACAATTCTTTTTTTTATTATTATTATTATTTTTTTTACATTTTTTTATTTTTACAATTCTTTTTTTTTTATTACTATTTTTTTACATTCTTTTTTATTATTATTGCAATTCTTTTTTTACATTTGTTTTTTATTATTATTTTTACAATTCTTTTTTTTATTATTATTATTTTTTTTACATTCTTTTTAATTTTACAATTCTTTTTTTATAATTATTATTTTTTTACATTCTTTTATTATTATTATTATTACAATTCTTTTTTTATTATTATTTTTTTTACATTTTTTATTATTATTTTTACAATTATTATTTATTTTTTTATTATTACAGTGTTTTTAGGAGTCACTATAGGGAGCTTTGGTGAAATATCAGTATAAACAGGGGGAATCTGCACACGGTGCGATTAGGGTGTGCCTGGGCACACGCCTACGGCAGGATTATCATTCTGGGGCGAAATGGACTAGCAGATTTAGATACACTAACAAATTGAAGCCAAACTCCAGCTCACAGTTACAGCATACAGTTTTTGTTCCTTTTTACAGCGATCTCTGTGCGGTGCAAATTCAGCCATACAGTTTGTATGGCTGAATTCGCACCGCAATCGCACCCAACACGCACAGGACCTTTTTTTTGGTCCGCAGCAAAATCGGATCGCATGGTGGTTGACACTAGTGCGATCCGATTCTGTGCGAACTTTCAGATCGCACTACGATATGCGATCTGATCTGGGGGTGTCGTTAACTTTTAATTGACACCCCCCCACCCCCAGCATTTGCCCATCCTGGTGGTGTAACGGGCTGGTAAGTATGTCGCCTCCTGAACTCCGTTGGGTGCCAGCCCTGGAAATCCTTCCATGGAAAGTGTTACCTTTCACTAGTAAACGTTCTGAGACGTTGTAACCAATCACTTCCTGAAATGTTGGCCGGCATTTATTGAAGCTCCTTCCTGTCCCAGTTGCCACTGCCACCTGACCAGGAAGTGAAAGGGGGCGGAACTGCCAGGGGTGCGGATGCGATGCGGGAACACGCTGTATATTCGGAGCGTTCCTGCATCGCAGAAAAGTTAACCGGGAGAAAAAGAGGGGTAAAAAATGCACTGGAACGCATCAAAAATGCACATGCAGAAAAGCATCCAGACTGCGTTTCTATGATGTGAACTGGCCCTTAGGCTAGGCCAGTGATGGCAAACCCGTGGCACGCGTGCCACAGCTGGCACGCAGAGCTCTCTCTGCCGGCACGCCAAGAGGAAGACTGACCGACCGGGCATCCATTCATATAAGCTGCACTCGCTCCCCATCTAACTACATCTCCCACAAGTCTAGAGCAGGGAGTGACGTGTCCGGGGTGGGCGTGGGGGCAGGGGGTGACGTGTCCGGGGTGGGTGTGCAGAAGAAGAGGCGGCTCCCATGCAGCTCTGAGGCCAGGAGTTGAAGTGCGGAGGGAAAGAGCTGCCTGAGCGGTTGGAAGACACACGCAGACACTGGTGTCAGGTGAGTTTTTGTGAACATAATGTGTAATCATTATGTGTAATGTGTCCCTGGTCCCTCCGGAAGGTTAAAGCTGCTTGATGGGAATGTGGAGGTAAATGGCGCTGCCCAAAAATGTATAATAAATGACTAGATGTGTAAGATGGAGGGAATCGGATCCAATGTTCTTTCTATCACTTAAAATGCACAATAAAAAAGTGAATGCAAAAAAATGAATACCACGATGATAAAGTAAATGGGAGGAATCGGATCCGACACATCTATCAAAGGTAATCACAATATAATAGGTGGAAGGTACAATATTCTCCAAACAATGAAAAAAGATATATATTTATTTACATATATTAAGTTCTTAGAGCCGGTTCACACTATTACGACTTGCCAGGCGACTTGGTCAGCCTGGAAAGTCGTGCACCGTCGGGTCCATTGTGTAGTACAGAACCGGTTCTAATAGGAGCGACACAAGTCGCTCCGACTTAGAAAAGGGTTCTGTACTACTTCGGGGCGACTTGCATAGACATTCATTATATGAAGTCCATGCAAGTCACGCCGAAGTCGCGGTGCAGGCAACTTCACAGGTCGCCCCCAAAGTCGGAGTGACCTAATGTGAACAGGGGCTTAGTGACTCAAAATACATTTAAATAATTCCAGTGGTATGGGGAAACCTATATCAAAAAGTGCTGCAGTGATAAATCTAAGGTGCAAATCCTCAAAGGGATTAATAAGGAAAAAGTAAAGTGATGAAGTGCTAAAGAATCAAGTGGTTGGTGTATCTACCAACATAACTAAAAACCTCGATATTCAGGTTTAATTGCAGTGATGGCACTTTGAAATAAAAAAATTGGTTTTCCTGTTGCAGTTTGGGCACTCGGGCTCAAAAAGGTTTGCCATCACTGGGCTAGGCTCACACCTGTGCGGGCCACGGTGTACGTGGGCACGAGACCCCATTCATTTAAATGGGCTGTTGTGCCCCGCGACACGTAGGAAAGAAGTCCCTGCACTATTTTTGAAGTCGCAGCCTGCAGGTCGCACGTTTCACTGTGCGGGTGGTTGGAGTTGCAGGAATTTGTGAAGGTCCCGCAGCGGCACCACCCGCACAGGTGTGAACCCAGCCTTTCATGTGCGTTCTGGTGCATTCCACTGCGTTTTTAATGCATTTTACCGCATTCCAATACAGCTCAGTGCAAAAAAAAATAAATAAAAATGCAGCATGTTCTATTTCTTTTCCCGGGAACTGGAGTTCACTGGTGTGAACTATGCCATTGGAAACCAAATAATCTACTTTCCATGCGTTTTTTTGATGCAGAAAAAAGAATGCACTGGACTGCATGCGGTGTGAACCGGCCCTCAGGGAAACATTTTTCTTTGCATTTTTCATGCAAGTTAAAAACACAGGAAAAACACATCCGTGTGAAAGGACCCTAATACGGTGCAGCAGTAATTTGCTTTCCTGTAGCCATAGCAGTGGTGGTGTAGATGGAGGATATGGCACCCATGGAAGCCCCCCAAAGATAGACCAAACCCCACCCCCAAGATGAAATGTTCTGAGGCTCCACCGTCACCATCCAGGGGGAAGCAGATATCACTCTCATTTCCTGTGTGTGGCATCAGTTGGGACGATCAGATACAATGTAACAGGAGGAGCTGAAGAAGAAACATTGTATCCAACTGAAGCAGAGGAGGACAAGAATGTAACAAGGCGAGGGACTTCCTGGTTCACCAATTCTGGACAGGAAGGATTTCCCCCCTTAATGACCAGGCCAATTTTTGCGATTCGGCACTGCGTTACTTTAACGGACAATTGCGCGGTCGTGCGATGCTGTACCCAAATAAAATTGATGTCTTTTTTTCCCCACAAATAGAGCTTTCCATTGGTGGTATTTGATCACCTGTGCGATTTTAAAATTGTATGCCATAAACAAAAAAAGAGCGACAATTTGGAAGAAAAAAAAAAAACATTTTTTACATTCTGCTATAAAACATTCCCAAAAAAAAAAAATTTAAAATCAAATTTTTTCATCATTTTAGGCCAATTTGTTTTCTGCTACATATTTTTGGTAAAAACAAAATCCCAATAAGTGTATTTTGATTGGCTTGTGCAAAAGTTATTGTGTCTACTAACTACAGGAAAGATTTATGTCATTTTTTTTTTTTTATAGTAATGGTGGCTATCTGCGATTTGTAGTGGGACTGCGACATTGCGGCGGACAGATCGGTCCCCTGACACTTTTGGGGGGACCAGTGACATAACTACAGTAATTAGTGGATCAGCTTCCCCGCTGCCTATTGGGGGCCCCGTGGATCAGCTTCCCCGCTGCCTTTTGGGGGCCCCGTGGATCAGCTTCCCCGCTGCCTTTTGGGGGTCCCGTGGATCAGCTTCCCCGCTGCCTTTTGGGGGTCCCGTGGATCAGCTTCCCCGCTGCCTTTTGGGGGTCCCGTGGATCAGCTTCCCCGCTGCCTATTGGGGGCCCCGTGTATCAGCTTCCCCGCTGCCTTTTGGGGGTCCCGTATATCAGCTTCCCCGCTGCCTTTTGGGGGTCCCGTATATCAGCTTCCCCGCTGCCTATTGGGGGCCCCGTGGATCAGCTTCCCCGCTGCCTATTGGGGGCCCCGTGGATCAGCTTCCCCGCTGCCTATTGGGGGCCCCGTGGATCAGCTTCCCCGCTGCCTATTGGGGGCCCCGTGGATCAGCTTCCCCGCTGCCTATTGGGGGCCCCGTGGATCAGCTTCCCCGCTGCCTATTGGGGGCCCCGTGGATCAGCTTCCCCGCTGCCTATTGGGGGCCCCGTGGATCAGCTTCCCCGCTGCCTATTGGGGGCCCCGTGGATCAGCTTCCCCGCTGCCTATTGGGGGCCCCGTGGATCAGCTTCCCCGCTGCCTATTGGGGGCCCTGTGGATCAGCTTCCCCTCTGCCAGAGACCTGTGATCCTTAAGAGGATCCCATTACTGAAAAAAAATCCCAAAATTTTTAAACAAAACGTTCTTCATATTTTGCTACTACATTTTGCAAACAGGTAATCTTTCTCCTTCACTGATGGGCAGCACTCGAGGCAAGTGAAGGGCACTGATTGGCAGCATTGATTAGCAGTACTGATGGGCACAAAGGAGACCGATGTCCCTCCTAACAGAAGCCAATTAATGGCTTTTTTCTTTACTTCAAGCTGACAGCGCGGGGGGAGCCAATACCGACTTCTGTTTACTTCCATGATTAGCGGTCATTAGCTCATCACAGGGTAAAGAGCCCGCTGTGATTGGCTCTTTACCCCGATCAGCCAAGTCCCAAGGACTCAGAGATCTCATAGCACGCCGCCCACCCAATCACAGGGGGCACGCAGGCAATGCGAGAACAGACATCCATGTACGCTCCCCCTGGCATTTTAATCCCAGGCTGTCGCCATCTTTCGGCTATATCGCTGGCACCAAGTGTACCTAACCCTCCTGCCCTTTACAGCCAAGGAAACCCGCCATCTTAGCCTTTGATCTACAGCTCTGCTAGTGATGCACATGAGATCAGTATGACACGTACCCATTTGATGTCTTACCAGTTCAGTTAGGAGCACAAGCAACTGACCCCATTCCCATTCATGGCATGCCCCGTTTTGGGAAACACTTGAAATGCTGGGGTTTGGTTCCACTTCAACAAGCCAGCAAAAAAGCCTTGGCAAAATGGAATTAAGCCAGTATTTCTGACCACAATGAAAGGCTCCACCCCCTTTCACTAACTTTTTGGGGGGGGGGACCAGTGACATTACTACAGTAATTAGTGCTAAACATATCCACTGTTACTGTAATAATGACACTGGCAGGGAATGGGGTTAACCCAGGGGTGATCAAAGGGTTAAATGTGGCCCTTGGGGGTGTTTTCTATTTCTGACCACAATGAAAGGCTCCACCCCCTTTCACTTCATGGTCAGGTGGCAGTGGCAACTGGGACAGGAAGGAGCTTCTATAAATGCCTGCCAACATTTCAGGAAGTGATCGGTTACGTCTCAGAATGTTTACTTGTGAAAGGAAAAAAAAAAAAAACTTTCCATGGAAGGATTTCCAGGGCTGGCACCCAATGGAGTTCAGGAGGCGACATACTTACCAGCCCCCGTTACACCACCAGGATGGGCACATTGAAAAAGGTCAGGGGAGGACACTGATTGAAGAGAAGTCCGGTTGATCTTCTGGTCCACCCAATGTTTTGGAAGGAAGGGGGGTGGGGTCTGATTAAAGTTGTAACCCCCCTGAACTTGTTTGTAGTTTGCATTGCCCAAGCCTCCAACCTGTTCACCCCAGAGGAACCCTTCTAAATTGAGAGGTGTCAGGACACCCCTACTAACATTTATCAAGGGGAGGACACTGATGGGAGGAATCTAGTTGATCATCTGGTCCACCCATTGTTTTGAAAGGAAGGGTGGGGAGTCTGGTTAAAAATTGGAACCCCTGAACTTTATAGTTTGGAGGCCTAGTTGCCTAGGCCTCCAACCTTTTCACCCCAGAGGAACCCTTATAAATTGAGGTGTCAGGACACCCCTACTAACATTTATCGAGGGGGGGGTGGACTTCGAGACAAGAACACTGGTGTAGATCTACTGCTGGCTCTGCAAAAAGGGTGTTGGACCTGAACTATGCAAGAACCATTGGAATGGAGGTCAACCCACCACAGATCATGGAACCTGAATATTGATGACCTAACACAGGGGTTTCCAAGCTATGGCCCCTCCAGCTGTTCAAAAACTAGAATTCCCATCATGCCTGTGAATGTCAGTTTTACAATGCCTCTTGGGAAGTGTAGTTCTGCAACAGCTGGATGGCCTTAGTTTGGTGATCCTTGACCTAACCCGTGTTCTCAGTCAGCACCTCCTATGGGGAGAGGAAGTTACAACAGCATTTCACAAGCCTGTCTTGATTGGATATCCAGAGGTGGATGTGGAGAATGTGCACAGATGACAAACCAATCTGATGGAGAAGTGTGGGAAACTACAAAGGCCAATGCAGCCAAAAGTATAACTACAGGCAAAGCTTTCCAGCTGGATAGTGTGGAAGTGAATTTGAGCAGGGATTCCCAAACTACGGTCCTCCAGTTGTTCAGGAACTACAATTCCCATCATGCATGTGAATGTCAGTTGGGATGTGTAGTTCAACAGCTAGAGGGCTGTAGTTTGGGAATCCCTGGATTAGAACTCCTGTTGGGTTTATTGCTGCCTGTGCCCATTAGGGAATCACCCTCATTGTTGAAAGTGAAAGAAAATCCGGGTTGTCCCCAGAAAATAAAGGGGCAAATCTAATGGGGACAGTAGCACAGGTGACCTGAGTGCCCAAGGGATTTCCACTGTTTGGCTATGGGACAGGAAGTGAAGGGAAATCTCCACAATTGGACAAGGCACAAAAACCCAATTCACAGCGGTTATACAACTCTCCCACAAGCTGGCCACACATACAATTCCTTTAGATTCACTTTACACTTGTGTAGTACAAGGGCCAGTTAGAGACTCTAAAAGGGAAATTGTGTACTGTATGGTCACAGTCTTACTCCAACTAAAAAATGTTTTGCCTACAGGTCTACTTAAAAATTCTCCATTCTACCATCAGTAGAGAACACATTTCCTGTGACCCTATGAGAGTAGATTTACTAAGATTGATGCATGTATCTGGATCTGTGCATGGTAGCCAGTTTCAGCAATATAACCTGGAAACCGAAGCACCAGATCTTGCACTGTAAACACCGCCCCTCCCAAATGTGTTACTTGGCCATCTTGAATATGAAGGCTATTCAGAGTAACACCAGGATAAGGATCTTTAAATATTCAGCCAATAAAACCAATGTTGAGATCCTATTGGCTGAAGATCTTCAAGGGTCCCATCTGGTTTTAGCTGAGTGAAGTAAACCCTCCTTTGCACCTATAGGCAAGTCTTACCTAGAGGTACTGCAAATATCTCCTAAACTTGCACAATTTAGGAGATTTACTTTGCATGCAGCCAGTGACATCACTGGCGCATGCGATAGGAATGGCTCATGCTGTTGCTTCAGAGCCCCATGCTGTTTACTATTGGCTCCTGCGTGGGAGTGACGTCATCGGGGCTCCAGCCAATCAGATGGCCGTATGCCACAAACCCGGAAGGGTGACATCACTCATGAGAGGTTGGCACTTGGTTCTTAGTTATATTTCATAATGAGCTAGTATGAAATGCATACTAGCTCATTATGTGCTTTTCTTTCAGTTAAGTTTTTTTTTTTTTTTTTTTTTTTTAATGAGGTTTACCAACCTCTTTAAGCCTCGCAAGTGATCCATGTCCAAATCATGACCTCAGGTGGTGGGGGGGTCAGATGTAATTTCTCTACATTTTACCATGAGCTTTGACTACATGTATCCCAACACTTTTACATGGTATCCCTTAAGAACCAGCTCACTGCATCAAACCCAGGGTTTTGAGGGCAGTTAATATGAACTGTTGCAAAGTCTTATTCAACTTGCCCCCTCCAGCCTAAAGAGGAGTGATGGTGAACCTTGCCACCCCAGATGTTTTGGAACTACATTTCCCATGATGCTCATGCACTCTGCAGTGTAGTGAGCATCATGGGAAATGTAGTTCCAAAACATCTGGAGTGCCATCACTTGGTGTAGAGCAGGGGTGTCCAAACTATGGCCCTCCAGCTGTTCAGGAACTACAATTCCCATCATGCCTAGTTATGACTGAATGTCAGAATTACAATGCCTCATGGGAATTGTAGTTCCTGAACAGCTACAGGGCCTTAGTTTGGACACCCCTGGTGTAGAGGGTGAAATCACCTTCTGGCCAGATCTGAGGTTGAGTAGCCCAACCCTTTGCAAGATCCTGCACTGGGATTGTGATCTGTACCAAGCATTCCCAGGAGAGGTCACCTTCGCTACCAAGTATTTATCCATTTACCCCACAGGTACACCAAGATTTGCACCCCCCCCCCCATATATAACACCCCTGTGATACAAAGGGTTCCCTTTGAGTAACACTGAACAGGCACACAAAGATTTCTATTTACTGCAGCGCTTTATTTTCCTTACACAATGAAGTGTTTTCTGGGAGTTACAATTTGTTTTTAAACTTCAGGATGACTTACAAATTTTGGTTCTTCTACTGTCATGTGAGAACATTAAGGCAACATACAAAAAAATTTACATAAATTAACTCGGATGAATAAATTTACAGGTGTAACTGCAATAAGTTGTAACTTCAGACCCGTTCAATGATGGGAATACAAACTGGGCTAAGAAAAAACAAACTGGTTCTAAGGCCTGGATGCCGTTTTTTTCAATTGTACAAGAAAAAAAGTGGCAAAAAAAAACAGAAGTGATAAATTCCTTCATGAACTCTTACCAGCCTCAGACATGAAATTCTGGAATATTAAGCGCTAAAATTGGTTATCTGGAAGCCTAAACCTCAGATACCCTGTACACATCTCCCACCTCGACTTCCCCGTGACAGCCAGGACCCCCCCAGAGAAGTGTCATTCACAATACTGTCGCAGATCGGCAGCCTTTCACAGAAATGCATTTCTTAGACGTTTATAGCTTAAAGGAGACACCCAAGACGGAATGCCAAGCGGAGTTTGTATTGGAGGTGTGTACAGGGTATTATATGCTAGCACTGACACCACAGGAATAGTTTGATATTGAGAGACAGTTCCAAGTCTTGCATTACAAAAATAAAAGAAAAAATCCCCAACAGGTGACTTTAGAGTGTCTCACATTCTGAGGGCAAGTTCGTTTGGAAGTTGGCTCTATTCCAGTTTCACGAGGCTAGCATGAGGCGTACACATTTGCCGAAGCAAATATTTAACACTTTGAACAACTCATGCAGCAAATGCGATGCATCTGCTAGCAGTCCGTTTAAAAGCATTTGCGGTGGACGATGGATGGGCCGGATTCGTCGTATTCCTGCTTGCTGATCCACATCTGTTGGAAGGTGGAGAGGGAGGCCAAGATGGAGCCACCGATCCAGACGGAGTACTTGCGCTCGGGTGGTGCAATGATCTGAAGGAGAAAAGCTTGTTAGTACCGGTGGAAGGACCAAGAATCACTCCCCAGAAGCCCCTCTTCCAAGAAGACTCTCCCCGTGACAAACCAAGACCCGTTCTCTTCTCCCCCCATGACCAATGCTTACCTTAATTTTCATTGTGCTAGGGGCCAGGGCTGTGATTTCCTTCTGCATTCTGTCAGCGATGCCAGGGTACATGGTGGTACCTCCAGACAGCACAGTGTTGGCATACAGGTCCTTACGGATATCTACATCGCACTTCATGATTGAGTTGAATGTGGTTTCGTGAATACCGCAAGATTCCATACCTATGGGGCAAGAAGTGTAGATGTATTAGTGCATGTACCTTGGCCACCCAAGTCATCTGCTGGGGCTTTGATCATTACAAGTTATTCATCCAACAGTCAAATCAAGCTGGTACCTACCCAAGAAAGATGGCTGGAAGAGGGCCTCTGGACACCTGAACCTCTCGTTTCCGATGGTGATGACCTGACCGTCGGGCAGCTCGTAGCTCTTCTCCAGGGAAGAGGAGGAGGCAGCAGTTGCCATCTCCTGCTCGAAGTCCAGGGCGACGTAGCAGAGTTTCTCCTTGATGTCACGCACGATTTCTCTTTCGGCTGTTGTGGTGAAGCTGTAGCCTCTCTCGGTCAGGATCTTCATGAGGTAGTCTGTCAGGTCACGACCAGCCAAGTCCAGACGCAGGATGGCGTGGGGCAGGGCATAACCTTCATAGATGGGTACTGTGTGGGTAACACCATCACCAGAGTCCATCACGATACCAGTGGTACGACCAGAGGCATACAGAGACAGCACAGCCTGGATGGCAACGTACATGGCAGGGGTGTTGAATGTCTCAAACATGATCTGTGGGAGAGAAGAGACACGGTTACTATAAGCACTAGGCTGGTGCACCCCAAACCATGCTAACATGCCGGCATGCAGGTTAAAAAAAACAAAAATGGTTAAAGTGTAGAAAAAGAACAGAACAAGCAGAAATAAACCAGTGAAACAGAAACCTGAGGCTTCAGGAGGGAAATGCCAGAAGAAGAACAGAGCCCTGGAAACATTGAAAGAAAAATGTGGAGTCTGAGAAATGAGGAATGAGATTGATAAGAAGTCTCCCGTAATGGAGGATATGAGTGCTGAGAGGTGGGAAGAAACCAACCTGTGTCATCTTTTCTCTGTTGGCTTTGGGGTTCAGGGGGGCTTCTGTGAGCAGGACTGGATGTTCTTCAGGGGCGACACGCAGCTCATTGTAGAAGGTGTGATGCCAGATCTTCTCCATATCATCCCAGTTAGTTACGATGCCGTGTTCAATGGGGTACTTCAGGGTCAGGATACCTCTCTTGCTCTGGGCTTCATCACCTACGTAGCTGTCTTTCTGTCCCATGCCAACCATGACACCCTGTGGAGAGAAGGGACAAGCCAGGTTTAGATAAAAGACCTTACAGGCATGAGGGAATCAAGGGACCACACAGCAAGACTGGGGACTGAGATAAGAGACAAAAAGGGAGAAGACAATGACTGCAATCTACACTACAAGGACCATAGGGGGGAGAGCAACCGGTTTACACACCTGATGTCTGGGGCGTCCAACGATTGAAGGGAAGACAGCACGGGGAGCATCATCTCCAGCAAAGCCGGCTTTGCACATACCAGAGCCATTGTCAATGACGAGTGCGGCGATTTCCTCATCCATGTTATCTGTAAAAAAAAAATAAAACTTTATAACATTGCAACATTTACTATTTATATAGTGTACCATAAAGCAAGACTGCAAGCACATTTCATCCTATTAGTTGCCCACCTGCAGGCGGAGCCCACCCTCTGACCAATCACCTGCAGGCACCCTATCCAAGCAACCCCTATCCTATTGGTTGCCCACCTGCAGGTGGAGCCCACCCTCTGACCAATCACCTGCAGGCATCCTATCCAAGCAACCCCCATCATCCTATTGGTTGCCCCCCTGCAGGTGGAGCACACCCTCTGACCAATCACCAGCAGGCACCCTGTCCAAGCAACCCCTACTCCATTGCCTATGGCTGCCAACCTGCAGGTGGCTCCACCCTTACTATTGTATTGGCTGCCCACCTGCCAGCACCCTCCTAATGCAACACCCTGCTCCATTGCCTATGTACTGCCCACCTGTAGGCAAGCTCCGTCCTCCACATTCCCATTGCATTGGCTGCTCACAACCCAATTAGTCATCTACCTGGCAGCACCCCCATTATATTGGAGGCCCTTCTCCCCAATTGGCTGCCAACCTATCACATGCTCCCACCCGATTGCCTGCCCCCCCCTATACAATTCCTGTCAGTTGCCTATTGCCCACCTGTAAAAAAGAGGACACAACCTCCACTGGCTGCCCATCTCCCAGTACCCCCATTGTATTGGCTTTCCCCTGTCACTCACCCTAGGCATGCAACTGCCCCCCCCCCCCCCAAGCTGCCCACCAGTCAGCAACCTCCCACCTGAGTGGTGGACCCCCAATGAATTCAACCCATGCTCAGTTGCCTATTGGCCACCCACCTGCAGGCAGGACCCACCCATGCAACTGTCTCACACCCCACCCCTATTGGTCACCCACCTGCAGGTAGGACCCACCCATGCAACCCTGTCCCACTCCCCTATTGGTCACCCACCTGCAGGCAGGACCCACCCATGCAACCCTGTCTGTCCCCTATTGGCCACCCACTTGCAGGCATGTTCACCACGCCTTTCTAAACCAGTTTGCTGGATTAACATTTAACTATAAAGCCACACGTTTTAATAACTAGCTAAGCCAATCAGAAATAAGCAGGATACAGCTGAAGAACGCATTGATAAAATGCATGCAAAGGGTTAACTATATAAACTGACTAGCAGAGCCAATCAGAAATAAGCAGGATATAGCTGAAGAATGTATAGATAAAATACAAAGGGTTAACTATAAAGCCACACCTGTTTTAAAGTAACTAGCAGAGCCAATCAGAAAAATGCATGATACAGCTTAAGAATGTATTGGTAAAATGCAGAGGGTTGCCCACAGCAACAGCCCAAGCCGGGTGCAGGAACGGTCACTTTAAATTTTGCAATTTTTACAGTAAAACAGCCTTTAGTAGAACTAAAAGTCTCAGCCAGCAAACCCATTCACATCAGCATTGTACACCACTAGAGGCATGCTGGGTCTGTTAGTTCCTCTGCTGAGTCACTGGTTATGAAATAAGAGCCTGTAATGGATCAGTGTACAGCTGATGACTCACCCCACCCCCCTCCCTGATCACTCACTGCAGCGACCTCGCCCTGTTACTTGGCAGTCACTTTCCTGTCTAGAAAGTTCCGACCCCGCCCCCTATACGTCATACCGGAAACAGTCACATCAGCCACGCCCACCGGCCAGTTTGAATTTTTACCTCCCAACCAATCAGCGCATTTTGTGCCCTAATATGGTAGCGACAGGTCCACAGGCCGCGCCCACCCGCTCTGGGCGTGGCGAGCATCACCAAGCGGAGGGGGGGGGGGGGATCAGGCCAGCCGAGAGAAGGGCGTGCCGACCTGGTGACGTAAGCCCGAGTGGAGCCCGCGCACTGACAGCCGCGCCCCGCCCTCCCCCTTCACAGGCCTCGGCGGACAATAGCCGAGGCGGACCACGCCCACCCTGCGGCACCTGTCACCCGGCCACCTCACCGTGACGTACCGAGCGAGCCCCGGCCCGCCATGTTAAAGTTCTTTCACCTCACAGCCGCCATCTTCCCTCCTCGGCACCCGCCCTTTTTACTTCACAGGCACTATACATCGTATAGTGCCACCGAACTACAACACCCAGCATGCACAGCGGTATGCTAGAGTACTAAAGACACCCTAGAACGAGGAGCTGAGAGACTACAAGCGTCAGGGAGCCCACAGGCCGGAACTTGCCTTCAGTCAGAGCCAGCCACACCCGCAGGGGTCACCACAAGCTCAGAACTACAAGTCCCAGTCGCTAATCTCGCGAGAACAAGCAAACTGTCTTCACACAGATCTCGCGAGAACTACAACCTCAGACAAATCTATACAAGAACTACACATTACAGCACACCCCAGCTTTACCTCAACAACCTTTCCTCTCGCGAGAACCCATGAGAAGCGCCCCTCACACCCAAACTTGCCTCAGGTACCCAAGTCTCGCGAGAACTACAACCTCGGACACCCAAACATGCCTCAGGTACCCAAGTCTCGCGAGAACAGCCTCGGACTAACTTCAGACAAATCTACATATTTAAGACTCGCCCAGCTTTACCTCAACAACCTTTCATCTAGCGAGAACTCAGGACAAGCGCCCCTCACACCCAAACATACCTCAGGTACCCAAGTCTCGCGAGAACTACAAAACAAAATTATGACAGGTCTCGCGAGAACTAGATCCACGCGCTTCTCACACACCCATCGAGGAACACCTCCGGCAAGATCTCGCGAGAACTCCAGCCGGCCCGAGCTTTACTTCAGGCAAAGTCTCGCGAGAACTGTTACCGGTTGCACCTTACATTCAATTCTCAACACCTCCAAGTCTCAGCGCGCCTCAGGGAGCAAGTCTCGCGAGAACTCCATCGCCCAAGCTTTACCTCACTCCCAAGTACCGTAAGAGCTACAAAACCCAGCAGATAAGAAAAGTCAATAAAGTATTCCAAGTGTCCCGCTAAGGTCTTCCAGTGCCGCCCGGGGCCCTCCACCCGCCGCCCCCAGGTATCACCGACACCGCCCGGTAGGTGAGGAGAAGGAGGAGGGGGGGGGGGGGGATGGGTTCTAATCTTTTACCTGGTGGTTTGAAGGTTTTCCTGACGCTGGAGAAGTTGGTAGGTGAGGTGCTATCAAGTCCGCTGCCGCCGGCTGAATGAGACTTCTACAAGCGTCCGTTATGGTATTTAACGTCAGCGCGAGGCGGCCCCGCCCCCCAGCGCGCGGACAGAAGATCGCCAAATATGGGCAACTTTGAGATACCGGCTCTGCCATTGGCCGGCGGGGCGGGGAGGGGGAGGCGCCGGGACCTGGAAGGGAGACGCCCATCCTCCTACCCGGAACCCCTGAAGCCGCATGAACGGAGAGAAAGGAGGGGGAGGGGATGGAGAGCTGGGGCCCAGGAGCTGACAATCTACATCCAGGAACCGACAATCTACATTAGGGGGACACAGGAGCTGACAATCTACACCGGGAGGAGGGGGATAGCTGGGGGTCCCAAGAGCTGACAGTCTACACCGGGGGAAGGGGGAATAGCTGGGGGTCCAAGAGCTGACAATCTACACCGGGAGGAGGGGGGTAGCTGGGGGTCCAAGAGCTGACAATCTACATCCAGGAACCGACAATCTACATTAGGGGGACACAGGAGCTGACAATCTACACCGGGAGGAGGGGGGTAGCTGGGGGTCCCAAGAGCTGACAG
This sequence comes from Pelophylax lessonae, assembly GCF_965119305.1. NCBI lineage: Eukaryota > Metazoa > Chordata > Amphibia > Anura > Ranidae > Pelophylax > Pelophylax lessonae. Next base: position 15,977,299 of record NC_138778.1, on the reverse strand, counting down.
TCTACACCGGGGGAAGGGGGATAGCTGGGGGTCCAAGAGCTGACAATCTACATCAGGGGGCCCAAGAGCTGACAATCTACACCGGGAGAAGGGGATAGCTGGGGGTCAAAGAGCTGACAATCTACATAAGGGGGACACAGGAGCTGACAATCTACACCGGGAGAAGGGGATAGCTGGGGGTCCAAGAGCTGACAATCCACACATGGGTCCCAGGAGCTGACAATCTACATCCAGGAACCGACAATCTACATAAAGGGGGCATAGGAGCTGACAATCTACACCGAGAGGAGGGGGATAGCTGGGGGCCCAAGAACTGACAATCTACATCAGGGGGCCCAAGAGCTGACAGTCTACGCTGGGAGAAGGGGGGCAGCTGGGGGTCCAAGAGCTGACAATCCACACAGGGGGCCCAGGAGCTGACTACATCGGGAGGAGGGGGATTACTGTGGGCCCAAGAGCTGACAATCTACATCAGGGGGCCCAAGAGCTGACAGTCTACACCGGGAGAAGGGGGATAGCTGGGTGTCCAAGAGCTGACAATCTACCCAGGCGCTGACTACACCGGGAGGAGGGGGATTACTGTGGGCTCAAGAGCTCACAATCTACATAGGGGGCCCAAGAGCTGACAATCTACACCAAGGAGCTAACAGTCTACACTGGGAGGAGGGGGATTACTGTGGGCCCAAGAGCTCACAATCTACGCAGGGGTACACGGGAGCTGACAATCTATGCAGGTGAGGGGGCCCAGGAGCTGACAATCTATGCAGGTGAGGGGGCCCAGGAGCTGACAGTCTACACAGTGGGACCAGGAGCTGACAATCTACACAGGGGGCCCAGGAGCTGACAATCTACACAGGGGGCCCAAGAGCTGACAAGCTACACCAAGGAGCTAACAGACTACAATGGGAGGAGGGGGATTACTGTGGGCCCAAGAGCTGACAATCTACACAGGTGAGGGTGCCCAAGAGCTGACAATCTACACAGGGGGACACAGGAGCTGACAATCTACGCAGGTGAGGGGGCCCAGGAGCTGACAGTCTACACAGGGGGCCCAAGAGCTGACAGTCTACACAGAGGGCCCAAGAGCTGACAGTCTACACAGAGGGCCCAAGAGCTGACAGTCTACACAGAGGGCCCAAGAGCTGACAATCTACACAGGGGGGACACAGGAGCTGACAATCTACGCAGGTGAGGGGGCCCAGGAGCTGACAATCTACACAGGGGGCCCAGGAGCTGACAGTCTACATAGGGGGACACAGGAGCTGACAATCTACACAGGGGGCCCAGGAGCTGACAATCTACACAGGGGGACACAGGAGCTTACAATCTACACAGGGGGACACAGGAGCTGATAATCTACACAGGGGGCCCAGGAGCTGACAATCTACACAGGGGGTCCAGGAGCTGACAATCTACACAGGGGGCCCAAGAGCTTACAATCTACATGGGGCAGAGGAGCTGACAATCTGCACAGGGGGCCCAGGAGCTGACAATCTACACAGGTGGCCAAGGAGCTGACAGTCGACACAGGAGCTGACAATCTACACAGGGGGCCCAGGAGTTGGCAGTCTACACAGGAGCTGACAATCTACACAGGGGGCCCAAGAGCTGACAGTCTACACCGGGAGGATGGGGATAACCGGGGGTCCAAGAGCTGACAATCTACATATGAGGGCCCCGAACCTGACAATTTACATGGGTGAGGGGGGGCCCAGGAGCTGACAATCTATATCAGGGGGACTCAGGAGCTGACAATAAACATCGCTGAAACTCTGTGAAAGGAGAAGCTTGTTGTTGCCCCTGGCAACCGTGATCCTTCGCTCAGTGTGTCAAACTGGTTGCTATGGGCAAAGGAAGATGTTTACTGTTCTCCTGTTTGTTTAGGTCAGGCCCCCCGGCTCTTCATAGGCCGCAGTGTGACAACGCATGTCACTCATTGTTCATTGCACCCCAGACACACACTATTTATTTTTCTTAAATTCTTTGTTTCAGCCTCATATACTAAAGAAGGATACAAAATAAAAAACAACACTGACATCCTCGGACATTAGAAGCACATTTTTAAATCAAAAAGTTTGACACATAAGAAAGGTGCCGGAGCTGTTGGTACGTTTAGCAGGACAAGGCACATAAGGGCACCACCTGGGGTCACACGCTGCATGGGGAGTAAGTGGACCTAAACATGCCCCCCCCCCCCCCCCCCGATCTGTAAGTTGCAGCTGGTTTTCCGAGGTTTACGCATTGCCACAAAGGTGTGACACCGGCCTATAATTAACCACTTTAAGACCGGAAGGATTTGCCCCCTTCCTGACCAGGCCATATTTTGCGATTCGGCACTGCGTCACTTTAACGGAAAATTGCGCGGTCGTGCAACACTGTACCCAAATAAAATTGATGTCCTTTTTTCCCCACAAACAGAGTTTTCTTTTGGTGGTATTTGATCACCTGTGCGATTTTATTTTTTATTTTTTTTGTGCTATAAACAAAAAAAGAGCGACAATTCTGGAATAAAAAAAACAACATTTTTTTTTTACATTCTGCTATATAACATTCCCCAAAAAAAAAATCAAAAACCAAAATTCTTTAACCTTTTAGGCCAATTTGTTTTCTGCTACATGAGCATCATGGGAAATGTAGTTCCAAAACATCTGGGGTTCCAAGGTTCACCAGCACTGGTCTATGGGAATGTTTGACCATTCTTCCTGTAGCACGTTTGTGAGGTCAGGCACTGATGTTGGATGAGAAGGCCTGGCTCACAGTCTCCGATCTAATTCATCCCAAAGTTGTTCTATCGGGTTGAGGTGCAGGCCAGTCAAGTTCCTCCACCCCAAAACTTGCTCATCCATGTCTTGATAACCTCTGCGATTTAAAATTTTTTGCGCTATAAACAAAAAAAAAAGAGGTTGAAACGCGTCGGGGGCTTCTGTGTCCACTACTTTCAACATCTGTATTTGTATTTATATTGGGGGCCTTCCCATATACATTAATGTCCTCTTGTATGCTTCCATGTTTTTTTTTTTTATCTAAGAGCCGGTTCACACTGGGGCGATTAAGTCGCCTGACAAGTCGCACTCCATTCAGTGCAATGGAATCGTTCTGATCAGAGCAACTCAAGTCGCTCCGACTTAGAAAAAGGTTCTTGCACTTCTTTGGGGGTGACTTCGGATCGGCTTGCATTGACTTCTATTAAAGAAGTAGTTTGCAAGTCATGCTGAAGTAGCACTGCAGGGGGCGGCTTCAGAGTCGGACGGCCCAGTGTGAACCGAGTCTTAAAGGCAGACCGCTGTTCTGTCTTCCAGGGAGTGACCGCTGGTGCCCAGGGGCAAACGCGGCCGCTGGCCCCGCAGATCAGCTTCCCCTCTCGCGAATCGCCACTCCTGAGGAGAGACGTATGGGTAGGACGATTCGCACAGCTGAGCCATCTTGCCGCGGTATATTTGCGGCGGGCGGTCGGCAAGGGGTTAAGAACCCTTTCACACTGAGGCACTTTTCTAGCGCTTTGGCGCTAAAAAAAGCTCCTGAAAGGCTCAGAAAAATCTATTCCCATTGAAATCAATGAATGCTTTCACACTGGGGCGGGGCGGTGAAAAAATCCTGCAAGCAGTGTCTTTGGAGTGCTAAATAAATTGCCTCAAAAATGCCCCTCTCCATTGAAATGAGTGGGAGGGGCCTCAAAAATGCCCCTTTCCATTGAAATGAGTGGGAGGTGCCTCAAAAATGCCCCTTTCCATTGAAATGAGTGGGAGGTGCCTCAAAAATGCCCCTTTCCATTGAAATGAGTGGGAGGGGCCTCAAAAATGCCCCTTTCCATTGAAATGAGTGGGAGGTGCCTCAAAAATGCCCCTTTCCATTGAAATGAGTGGGAGGTGCCTCAAAAATGCCCCTTTCCATTGAAATGAGTGGGAGGGGCCTCAAAAATGCCCCTTTCCATTGAAATGAGTGGGAGGTGCCTCAAAAATGCCCCTTTCCATTGAAATGAGTGGGAGGGGCCTCAAAAATGCCCCTTTCCATTGAAATGAGTGGGAGGTGCCTCAAAAATGCCCCTTTCCATTGAAATGAGTGGGAGGGGCCTCAAAAATGCCCCTTTCCATTGAAATGAGTGGGAGGTGCCTCAAAAATGCCCCTTTCCATTGAAATGAGTGGGAGGTGCCTCAAAAATGCCCTTTTCCATTGAAATGAGTGGGAGGTGCCTCAAAAATGCCCCTTTCCATTGAAATGAGTGGGAGGGGCCTCAAAAATGCCCCTTTCCATTGAAATGAGTGGGAGGTGCCTCAAAAATGCCCCTTTCCATTGAAATGAGTGGGAGGTGCCTCAAAAATGCCCTTTTCCATTGAAATGAGTGGGAGGTGCCTCAAAAATGCCCCTTTCCATTGAAATGAGTGGGAGGTGCCTCAAAAATGCCCCTTTCCATTGAAATGAGTGGGAGGTGCCTCAAAAATGCCCTTTTCCATTGAAATGAGTGGGAGGTGCCTCAAAAACGCCCCTCTCCATTGAAATGAGTGGGAGGCGCCTCAAAAATGCCCCTTTCCATTGAAATGAGTGGGAGGTGCCTCAAAATCACCTGAAAAGCGCCTCAAAAAATGTCCCTCTCCATTGAAATGAGTGGGGGGTGCCTCAAAAGTGCCTCAAAAATGCCCCTTTCCATTGAAATGAGTGGGAGGTGCCTCAAAAAATGCCCCTTTCCATTGAAATGAGTGGGAGGTGCCTCAAAAAATGCCCCTTTCCATTGAAATGAGTGGGAGGTGCCTCAAAAATGCCCCTCTCCATTAAAATGAGTGGGAGGTGCCTCAAAAGCGCCCCAGAATGGTGCCTCAAAAGCGCTAGAAAAGCACTCCGAGTTTTTTGGGTTGTTTTCAGACGCCTTCGTGTGAAACACCTAAAATCACACTGCAAACGCAGCAAAAACGCGTGAGAAATGCGAGTAGGTGCGGATGCGGAGCTGCACAGAGACGGCGGGGATTGGGGGGTAAATGAGCCCTGAAGCGGGGAGACGCACGCTGGCCGCTCTGATCATCAAAGTAACTTTTTAAATAATTATTTCCAAAAACCAGCGCTAAGATGTCTGAATGTGAGAGATTGCAGAGATCCCGGGCCGGATTCCTCGTCCTCTGAGCCGGGGGGGGGGGGGGGGAGCAGCCGCGTCCTTGGACGTTATTCTACAATGCTGGCAACTATGTAACAGAAGGTGTGGTGTCCTCCTATGTTATAGTGTGAGGGGGACGCAGGATACAAGGAAGTGACTTCTCTGCTTCCTCATAACTCTGCAGAGTCTAGAATCCGATTCATTGTCAAAGGGACACAGAGAATGATACTACGGGGGAGGGTACACCTAGAAATGATACTTTGTATACTATGGGGGAGGGTACACCTAGAAATGATACTTTGTATACTATGGGGGAGGGTACATCTAGAAATGATACTTTGTATACTATGGGGGATGGTACACCTAGAAATGATACTTTGTATACTATGGGGGAGGGTACACCTAGAAATGATACTTTGTATACTATGGGGGGATGGTACACCTAGAATGATACTTTGTATACTATGGGGGAGGGAACACCTAGAAATGATACTTTGTATACTATGGGGGGATGGTACACCTAGAAATTATACTTTGTATACTATGGGGGAGGGAACACCTAGAAATGATACTTTGTATACTATGGGGGAGGGTACACCTAGAAATGATACTTTGTATACTATGGGGGGAGGGTACAGCTAGAAATGATACTTTGTATACTATGGGGGGAGGGTACACCTAGAAATGATACTTTGTATACTAGGGGGGGGGGAGGGTACGCCTAGAAATGATACTTTGTATACTATGGGGGAGGGAACACCTAGAAATGATACTTTGTATACTACGGGGGGAGGGTACACCTAGAAATGATACTTTGTATACTATGGGGGAGGGAACACCTAGAAATGATACTTTGTATACTATGGGGGGAGGGTACGCCTAGAAATTATACTTTGTATACTATGGGGGAGGGTACACCTAGAAATTATACTTTGTATACTATGGGGGAGGGTACACCTAGAAATGATACTTTGTATACTATGGGGGAGGGAACACCTAGAAATGATACTTTGTATACTATGGGGGGAGGGTACGCCTAGAAATGATACTTTGTATACTATGGGGGAGGGTACACCTAGAAATTATACTTTGTATACTATGGGGGAGGGAACACCTAGAAATGATACTTTGTATACTATGGGGGGAGGGTACGCCTAGAAATGATACTTTGTATACTATGGGGGAGGGTACACCTAAAAAAGATACTTTGTATACTATGGGGGATGGTACACCTAGAAATGATACTTTGTATACTATGGGGGGAGGGTACAGCTAGAAATGATACTTTGTATACTACGGGGGAGGGTACACCTAGAAATGATACTTTGTATACTATGGGGGAGGGAACACCTAGAAATTATACTTTGTATACTATGGGGGGAGGGTACACCTAGAAATGATACTTTGTATACTACGGGGGAGGGTACACCTAGAATGATACTTTGTATACTATGGGGGAGGGTACACCTAGAAATGATACTTTGTATACTATGGGGGAGGGAACACCTAGAAATGATACTTTGTATACTATGGGGGATGGTACACCTAGAAATGATACTTTGTATACTATGGGGGGAGGGTACACCTAGAAATGATACTTTGTATACTATGGGGGAGGGTACACCTAGAAATGATACTTTGTATACTATGGGGGGAGGGTACACCTAGAAATGATACTTTGTATACTATGGGGGAGGGTACACCTAGAAATGATACTTTGTATACTATGGGGGGAGGGTACACCTAGAAATGATACTTTGTATACTATGGGGGAGGGTACACCTAGAAATGATACTTTGTATACTATGGGGGATGGTACACCTAGAATTATACTTTGTATACTACGGGGGAGGGTACGCCTAGAATGATACTTTGTATATTATGGGGGAGGGTACACCTAGAATGATACTTTGTATACTATGGGGGAGGGTACACCTAGAATGATACTTTGTATACTATGGGGGAGGGTACACCTAGAATGATACTTTGTATACTATGGGGGAGGGTACACCTAGAATGATACTTTGTATACTATGTGGGGATGGTACACCTAGAAATGATACTTTGTATACTACGGGGGAGGGTACACCTAGAATGATACTTTGTATACTATGGGGGAGGGTACACCTAGAATGATACTTTGTATACTATGGGGGAGGGTACACCTAGAAATGATACTTTGTATACTATGGGGGAGGGTACACCTAGAAATGATACTTTGTATACTACGGGGGGAGGGTACACCTAGAATGATACTTTGTATACTATGGGGGAGGGTACACCTAGAAATGACACTTTGTATACACTTTGTATTTGAAGGTGGAAGGAAGAAGGATCCTCTGAGCTGCAGAAGGAATGTTGAGTTCTTCCCATTTCCCCATTTCCTGTGTCAGGGGGTCAGGGCAGGGGGGGGGGGGGTCAGGGCAGGGGATGGGGGGGAGGGGATGAAGGGGGTCACCAAGCAGCAAAGGAAAGCTTTATTTTCTCCATGCACAGGGTGACAGAGGTGGAAGAGGTGACATCCCTCCCTATCACCCAGCCTGTCATCAGGGCCTTACGTTGGGCGCATGTATTTGCCTAATGAGGAGGTGAAATAGAAGTCACAGCGCTGTTTCCTGTTCTCAGAAGTCTCCCCATTTTTTATAGATGATACATTGTACACCGCGCTGCAAATTATTCTCCTACAATTAAAGTGATATCAAACCCTTAACACACTGAGCACAATAATATAAACAATCTCCTGCTCCCTCTGTGCTTCCGACTCCTGCTCCCTCTGTGCTGCCGGCTCCTGCTCTCTCTGTGCTTCCGACTCCTGCTCTCTCTGTGCTTCTGGCTCTTGCTCCCTCTCTGCTGCCAGCTCCTGCTCTCTCTCTGCTTCCGGCTACTGCTCTCTCTGTGCTGCCGACTCCAGCTTCTTCTGTGCTTCCGGCCCCTGCTCCCTCTGTGCCGTCAGCTCCTGCTCTCTCTGTGCTTCCGGCTCCTGCTCTCTCTGTGCTTCCGGCCCCTGCTCCCTCTGTGCTGCTGGCTCCTGCTCTCTCTGTGCTTCCAGCTCCTGCTCTCTCTGTGCTGCCGACTCCTGCTCTCTCTGTGCTTCCGACTCCTGCTCTCTCTGTGCTTCTGGCTCCTGCTCCCTCTGTGCTGCCGGTTCCTGCTCCCTCTGTGATGCCGGCCCCTGCTCCCTCTGTTCTTCCGGCTCCTGCTCTCTCTGTGCTGCCGGCTCCTGCTCCCTCTGTAATGCCGGCCCCTGCTCCCTCTGTGCTTCCGGCTCCTGCTCCCTCTGTGCTCTGGCTCCTGCTTCCTCTGTGCTTCCGGCTCCTGCTCCCTCTGTGCTGCCGGCTCCTGCTCCCTCTGTGCTGCCGGCTCCTGCTCCCTCTGTGATGCTGGCCCCTGCTCCCTCTGTGCCCTGGCTCCTGCTCCCTCTGTGCTCTGGCTCCTGCTCCCTCTGTGCTGCCAGCTCTTGCTCCCTCTGTGCTGCCGACTCCTGCTCCCTCTGTGATGCCGGCCCCTGCTCCCTCTGTGCTGCCGGTTCCTGCTCCCTCTGTGATGCCGGTTCCTGCTCCCTCTGTGATGCCGGCCCCTGCTCCCTCTGTGCTGGCGGTTCATGCTCCCTCTGTGTTTCCGGCTCCTTCTCCCTCTGTGATGCCGGCTCCTGCTCTCTCTGTGCTGCAGACTCCTTCTCCCTCTGTGATGCCGGCCCCTGCTCCCTCTTTGCTTCCGGCTCCTGCTCTCTCTGTGCTCCCGGCTCCTGCTCTCTCTGTGCCGCCGGCTCCTGCTCTCTGTGCTTCCGGCTCCTGCTCCCTCTGTGCCGCTGGCTCCTGCTCTCTCTGTGCTTCCGGCTCCTGCTCTCTCTGTGCTGCCGGCCCCTGCTCCCTCTGTGCTGCCGGATCCTGCTCTCTCTGTGCTTCCAGTTCCTGCTCTCTCTGTGCTTCCGGCTCCTGCTCCCTCTGTGCAGCCGACTCCTGCTCCCTCTGTGATGCCGGCCCCTGCTCCCTCTGTTCTTCCGGCTCCTGCTCTCTCTGTGCTGCCGGCTCCTGCTCCCTCTGTGATGCCAGCCCCTGCTCCCTCTGTGCTTCCGGCTCCTGCTCCCTCTCTGCTTTGGCTCCTGCTCCCTCTGTGCTTCCGGCTCCTGCTCCCTCTGTGCTTCCGGCTCCTGCTCCCTCTGTGATGCCGGCCCCTGCTCCCTCTGTGCTCTGGCTCCTGCTCCCTCTGTGCTGCCAGATCCTGCTCCCTCTGTGCTTCTGGCTCCTGCTCCCTCTGTGATGCCGGCCCCTGCTCCCTCTGTGCTGGCGGTTCCTGCTCCCTCTGTGTTTCCGGCTCCTGCTCCCTCTGTGATGCTGGCTCCTGCTCTCTCTGTGCTGCAGGCTCCTTCTCCCTCTGTGATGCCGGCCCCTGCTCCCTCTGTGCATCCGACTCCTGCTCCCTCTGTGATGCCGGCCCCTGCTCCCTCTGTTTTTCCGGCTCTTACTATCTTTGTGCTTCCGGCTCCTGCTCCCTCTGTGATGCTGGCCCCTGCTCCCTCTGTGCTGCCGGCTCCTGCTCCCTCTGTGCTGCCGGCTCCTGCTCCCTCTGTGCTGCCGGATCCTACTCCCTCTGTGCTGCCGGATCCTGCTCCCTCTGTGCTGCCGGATCCTGCTCCCTCTGTGCTGCCGGTTCCTGCTCCCTCTGTGCTGCTGGCTCCTGCTCCCTCTGTGTTTCCGGCTCCTGCTCCCTCTGTGATGGCGGCTCCTGCTTCCTCTGTGCTGCTGGCTCCTGCTTCCTCTGTGGTTCCGGCTCCTGCTCCCTCTGTAATACCGGCTCCTGCTCCCTCTGTGCTGCCGGCTCCTGCTCTCTCTGTGCTGCCGGCTCCTGCTTCCTCTGTGATGCCAGCCCCTGCTCCCTCTGTGCTGCCGGCTCCTGCTCCCTCTGTGCTGCCGGCTCCTGCTCTCTCTGTGCTGCCGGCTCCTGCTCCCTCTGTGATGCCAGCCCCTGCTCCCTCTGTGCTGCTGGCTCACCATTAGGTGTTGAAATGTGTTTGAAAAGGAAGCGCGCATGCCCCTATGTGGTGCAACGTATGCTACGAAATGCATTGCATTCTGGTCCTGAGCCCCGCCCACATCATCCTGCTCCTGGCTGTGTTCCATGCTCCCTCTGTGCTGCTGACTCCTGCTCCCTCTGTGTTTCCGGCTCCTGCTCCCTCTGTGATGGCGGCTCCTGCTTCCTCTATGCTGCTGGCTCCTGCTTCCTCTGTGGTTCCGGCTCCTGCTCCCTCTGTGATGCCGGCTCCTGCTCCCTCTGTGCTTCCGGCTCCTGCTCCCTCTGTGCTTCCGGCTCCTGCTCCCTCTGTGCTGCCAGCTCCTGCTCTCTCTGTGCTTCCGGCTCCTGCTCCCTCTGTGATGCCGGCCCCTGCTCCCTCTGTGCTCTGGCTCCTGCTCCCTCTGTGCTGCCAGATCCTGCTCCCTCTGTGCTTCCGGCTCCTGCTCCCTCTGTGATGCCGGCCCCTGCTCCCTCTGTGCTGACGGTTCCTGCTCCCTCTGTGTTTCCGGCTCCTGCTCCCTCTGTGATGCTGGCTCCTGCTCTCTCTGTGCTGCAGGCTCCTTCTCCCTCTGTGATGCCGGCCCCTGCTCCCTCTGTGCATCCGACTCCTGCTCCCTCTGTGATGCCGGTCCCTGCTCCCTCTGTTCTTCCGGCTCCTGCTCTCTCTGTGCTCCCGGCTCCTGCTCCCTCTGTGATGCTGGCCCCTGATCCCTCTGTGCTTCCGGCTCCTGCTCCCTCTGTGCTTCCGGCTCCTGCTCCTTCTGTGCTGCCGGATCCTGCTCCCTCTGTGCTGCCGGATCCTGCTCCCTCTATGCTGCCGGTTCCTGCTCCCTCTGTGCTGCTGGCTCCTGCTCCCTCTGTGTTTCCGGCTCCTGCTCCCTCTGTGATGGCGGCTTCCCCTGCATCTCCTCCCTCCTCCTGGGCCAATAGCATGGCTTCTCCTTCCGGCCAATCGGGAAACGGGTCTCAGGTCCTGATTGGCCAGGAGAATCAGTGTGGCAATAGCGAATATTCATTCGCTATTGTCACACAAGTGGGTGGGCTCCGGGCGCAGTGCTCTGCGCCCCAAGCCCACCCTATTTTGAAGCCTATTAGAGCCTCTGGCTCTAATCACGTGCTTCAAAAAAAAAAAAAAAACGCCATTGGAATCCATGCGTCCGGCGCCCTGCATGTAGATTAGGGGGCCAGACGCATGGATAAGGGGGGGGGGGGCCCTGCGCCCCCAATGGACAGGCTGCCACTGTCTGTATATATCCAGAGTCTGCTAAACTCCACCAAGAAGCATGCCTGAGTGCCTTGGACATTTTTGGACTTACGATGGACTTATACCTTATAACTACATTTCCTGCATATTAGATATTATGGCCAAGCCTCTGCGCCTATAACTTCCTTTTCTTATTTGTATTCTGTCCACAGGACAACTATTAGTCGTGAGCTCCACAAATCTGCTCTTTATAGAAGAGTGGCAAGAGCAAAGCCTTTGTTGAAAGAAAGCCATGAGAGTCCCGTTTGCAGTTTGTGAGAAGCCATGTGGGGGACACAGCAAACATGTGGAAGAAGGAGCTCTGCTCAGATGAGACCAAATTTTAACTTTTTGGCCTAAAAGCAAAATGCTATGTGTGGCGACAAACTAACACTGCCTATCACCCTGAACACACCATCCCCACTGTGAAACATGGTGGTGGCAGCATCATATTGTGGGGATGCTGTTTTTCAGCAGGGACAGGGAAGCTGGTCAGAGTTGATGGGTGGAGCCAAATACAGGGCAATCTTAGAAGAAAACCTGTTAGTCTACAAAAGACTTGAGACTGGGGCGGAGGTTCACCTTCCAGCGACCCGAAACATCCAGCCAGAGCTACAAAGGAATGGTTTACATCAAAGCATATTCATGTGTTAGCAGGGCTTTTTTTCAGCGGGAACGCAGGGGAACGCATTTCCGGCACCTCCAGTCTGAATGTATGCAATCGCAAAGGGGTGCTGGGGCCAGTGGGGTGAGCTGAATGGTCTATTGATGCTGGCTGCTGGGGAATCTATTGTTGCTGGGGTGAATCTATTGTTTCTGGAGGGCATTTTGTTTTGGGGGGGTGGGAGGCTACTGTTGCAGTGGAGGATTTATTGTTGCTGGGGGGCTATTGTTGATGGGGGGAGTCTATTGTTGCAGGGGAGGATTTATTGGGGGGGGGATTGTTGCAGGGGAGGATTTATTGTTGCTGGGGGGCTATTGTTGATGGGGGGAGTCTATTGTTGCAGGGGAGGATTTATTGGGGGGGGATTGTTGCAGGGGAGGATTTATTGTTGCTGGGGGGCTATTGTTGTTAGGGGGCTATTGTTTCTGATTGCAGGGGATCTATTTTACTGTTTTTTCTATTGTTGCAGGGGAAGATTTATTGTTGCTGGGGGGATCTATTGTTGGGAGGGGGGGGGGGGTCTATTGCTGCTGATTCCAGGGGATCTATTTTACTGCTTTTCTAGTTATCATTAACAAATTCTATCCAAATTACCTAGAACCACAACATGATACTTGGTTCTGTATTCTCCGAAAGGGGGGTACTGGGAGGTGGCCGGAGGATGGAACCAAGACATCGTTCGGAGGTGGGTAGGGGGCGGAGACAAGGGGTGACTCAGAAGAGGGGAGTACCTGCACCTATTCTTGGAGAAAAAAAGCCCTGTGTGTTAGAATGGCGCAGTCACAGTCCAGACCTAAATCCCATTGAGAATCTGTGGCAAGACTTGAAAATTGCTGTTCACAGACTCTCTCCATCCAATCTGACAGAGCTTGAGAGCTAGAAGAATGGGCAGAAATCTCCTCTCTAGATGTGCAAAGCTGCTAGAGACATCCCCAAAAAGACTTGCAGCTGTAATTGCAGGGAAAGGCGGTTCTACAAAGTATTAACTCCGGGGGGTGAATACAAATGCAGCCACACTTTTCACAGATTTATTTGTAAAATAATTTGAAAACCATTTATCATTTTCCTTCCACTTCACAATTCTGTGCCACCTTGTGTCGGCCTATCACAGAAAATCCCAATAAAATAAATTTACATTTTTGGTTGTAACATGACAAAATGTGGAAAATTTCAAGGGGTATGAATACTTTTTTCAAGGCACTGTATTTTTTCTCTGTTTTCTAAAGGCTGTTTTTTTTTTTGTTTTGTTTTTTTTAACATGTGACCAGCGGCAGAGGACTAGAAGCTCCTCCTGCTTATGTTTCCCTGCGGACAGGCTGGGAGAGAGCTGGGTCATGTGACAGCTAGATATCTATTAGGAGAAAGAGACTTAGATTTTTTTTTTATTCTATTAAAATAATTACATCATCCATATACAGAAATAGGCTTTCTAGGCCAAAGATTGTATATGAATAAACTGACAGTGCTCCTTAACCACTTTCAGACCGGAGGATTTGGCTGCTCAAAGACCAGGCCCTATTTTGAGATTCGGCACTGTTACTTTAACGGACAATTGCGCGGTCGTGCGACGCTGTACCCAAATGAAATTGACGTCCTTTTTTTCCCACAAACAGAGCTTTCTTTTGGTGGTATTCGATCACCTGTGTGATTTTTATTTTTTGCGCTATAAACAAAAAAAGAGCGACAATTTTGAAAAAAATAACAATATTTTTCACATTTTTTTATATGAAATTCTCAAAAAAATTTAAAAATCAAAGTTTTTTAATTTTTTGCGCTGTAAACAAAATAAGAGCGACAATTCTGAAAAGAAAAAAAAAAAAAAACAATATTTTTCACATTCTGCTTTTATGATATTCCCCCAAAAAAAAATTAAAAATCAAAATATTTTAACATTTTAGGCCAATTTGTTTTCTGCTACATATTTTTGGTAGAAAAAAATCGCAATAAGCGTATTTTGATTGGTTTGCACAAAAGTTATTGCGTTTACTAACTACGGGGAAGATTTTTGTAATTTTTTTTTTCTTTTTAACTAGTAATGGCGGCGATCTGCGATTTTTAGTGGGACTGCGACATTGCGGCGGACAGATCGGACCCCTAACTGACATTTTTGACACTTTTGGGGGTACCAGTGACATTACTACAGTAATCAGTGCTATACATATGCACTGTTACTGTAATAATGACACTAGCAGGGAAGGGGTTAACATTACTGGTGATCAGTGGGTTAAGTGTGTCCCTAGGGGCGTGATTCTAACTGTCAGGGGGCGTGGCTTGTGAAGTAATCACAGAGACATGCGATCCTATATAGCAGGATCGCATAGCCTCTGTGATCACTTCAGGGAGAATGACAGAATGTTTACATCAGCCGTCTGTCTTTCTGCCTCAGCTGCGGGAGATCGCGAGTGGCCGACGGCCATCGGAGCCACCGGTCACACGTGCTGGCTCCCCAGCTGACGAGCCGTGGCGGGAGCGCGCCTCCGGCGGCGCGCAATCGCCCCCTAGCTCCACCCAGGCGAGCGTTGTACATGTACGACGCTTTGCCTGGGAGCCCCAGCCTACCGCCGTACAACTGCGGCGGCTGCTGCGGAAGTGTTTAAATATGTTATATAAACAAGGTACCTTTATCCTTTTAGTAAATAGGCTTTCTTGGCCAAAGATTGGCCAAAAGGAGAAAGGGATGGGGAAAGGGGGAGGGCAGGGAAAAGGAGTGGGGCAAGCAGGATTTTCTTGGTACCGTCAAAAAGCATAAATAAATAAGTAAAAACAAAGATCTTTATTACATATAGTATGACAAGAAAAAATTGTCAATCGGTAATGCATTACAAATACTTAAAAAACTATCAGTTCAAGAGGAACAACTGCAGTGAAAATACAACATGTTTCCGGGTTAAAACCTACAGTTGGGCCACACTTTACATATTTCTAGGCTGGAGCCGCTTCTTCAGGAGTTCAAGAACATAAAAGAGAACCTTAGTGCTGCAAGGACAAAATATGTGTAAATATGTAATATGCAAACAATGGCAAATAATACATTTTCCCTATTAAAATAGTTTGGTAGCTATGGAGAACTACAGGCGCTCGCCCTGGCCATCAAGACCAACAGAGATGGAAACTGAAGAGTCAGGGGGCCGCCAATTTAACTTTCCCAAAAGGCGTGTGCGGGCGGGAGTTGATAGATTCAGCCAACCTAAGTGATATAGATGAAGCAATAAAATTCCCTTTATATCATATATGAGTACAGTGCTGTATTTTGGCCTAGGCCAACAAGGCCCAGGCCTAGGGCGGCACTTTGCAAGGGGGCAGCAAAAAAGCCACCCCCCCTCCACCTGAGACTCTATTGGCCACTGGTTGCTAGAGCCGCCTCTCTCACCCCCTCTCTCTCACCCCTCCTCTCTCTCATTCCCCTCTCTCTCTCTCATCCCCTCTCTCTCTCTCTCTCTCTCTCTCTCTCTCACCCCCCTCTCTCTCTCATCCCCCCTCTCTCTCTCTCACCCCCCCTCTCTCTCTCTCATCCCCCTCTCTCTCTCATCCCCCTCTCTCAGCCCACTCTCTCTTACCCCATCTCTCTCTCATCCCCCCTCTCTCTCTCTCACCCCCTCGCTCTATTATCTCCCTCTCTCTCTCACTCCTTGATTCCCCCCCTCTCTCTCTCACCCCCTCTCTTTCATCCCCGTCTCTCTCTCCCTCTCATCCCCCCTCTCTCTCTCCCTCCCTCACCCACCCCCCTCTCTCTCCCTCACCCTTCTCTCTCTCCCACCCCCTCTCACCCCCCCTCACCCACCCCCTCGGGAGATCTCAGGGTTTATGCTGGGACTTGTAGTCCTTCAATTTGGGAGGGAGTCACATCCGTTAAAAAAGGAGTGGGACAAATTTACATAGGAGGGGGGGCGCCCAATTTTAGTCTTGCCTAGGGCAGCACAAAACCAAAATACACCACTGTATGAGTATGAATCCTAGATGAAAGAAAGATGAATAAAAGTGATCTAGATTTGCTCTATACATTCCACACTAGAATCAATAGTAGAGAACCTCTTTGTTTGTATATAGCTACTGTAAATAGGGCAATAACCTCTGAAGAAGTCTCATATGTCGAAACACGTCAGCGCTACGTTATCTGCCATCCGCCATCATTCCAGTACATGCTGATTTTAAGCTGACTTTACTTGGACCCTTGTACCTACTTTAGGATTTTGCTCACTTCTGGTGACACAATTTGGAATCTCACAAAAGTCACTTGAATATTTGTGGATAATCACTATAAGTCACACCACTTCTAAGCAATAATTGCACATGGACGTTGAATATCTGTGGAGAATCACTTCTAGTCACATACTGTGAAGCATTTTTTGCACATGAACTTTATATTTTGCTTTTGCCACCTCACTTTTATTATTGGATTTATGCTTTTTTTCTGATGTTATGTCACTGATGTTTTTTTGAACACTTATCATTTGTGCGTTATTGTTATTTATTGTCTACTTTACATATCATCTTGTCTTGCACTTATTTCATTCATCTGCTATTTGATGCGTCTTTGCACAGTCTCTACTACTTGCCACTTTATGCATTTTTGCACATCATCACTGTGATTTTATGCGATTTTGCACACTATTATTTGTGATTGTATGCTATACCCAGCCGTAGGAGTTTTCCACGGCGTTTTGATATCTTACCATTCTAACTCTATACATCTTCTTGAATACCAAAAAGAAACTAGCCCAGATTCAACCCCTTTATCTTCAATAACAAACAATGAGGGCACAGGATCAAGCGGACAAGCCTCTGATAGTTGGACTGTGCTGATAGTGTTGCTACGTTCGATTGAAGCAGCCTAGATTTAATTAATAGGCCAATTTATTGAGCATTCCCTATGGACTGTTCATGGTTCTTCAATTAAGGGTGTCCTATAGGAGATGGTGGAAAAATAAAATTAAAATAAGTACATTTATATATATATATTGTGACAGGAAGTCAGGTAAATCTGTGGGTGTTGTCACAGACGGGAGATACATTTCTGCCTTGTTTAGACAATTCACCAATTACTATCAGGTGTCGGCTGCAGAGGTAGCCAGAAAGGTTTAAGGACGTTGGAAAGCTTCAGCTATTCAGAATGAGGCAATTAAAGCCTCTATAAGTTATCCAGAAGATGACTACTGATTGCTGCATCCTGAGGCTTTGTCCGTTAAGGAGAGCAGTGAGCTGAGAAAGACTTCTGAAGGTGAGGTGGTGTTGACTTTTTCTGTGTGAAAAGAAAACAAATAGACTATTGGTTTTCTGCTGTATGACCAGCAGTGTCTGCCCAGCAGTAGGTTGGGACAGACTCCATAGGTAGGTTCCTGTGTTGTGAAGGTAGATGCCCCAAGTGGCCAGGGTTTATTTTATGTTTGTTTGATTTATGCTGTTTGGATGCTTGCACTTGTTTCCAGCAAATTGGAAGAATAAACCATAGACCGTTGTTTTCAACCACTCCTCGGCTGTCTCTCTGTGTGACGAACCCACCCAAGGGGACACCCACACCCGCTACCGAGCCAACCCCTTACAATATATATATATATATATATATATATATATATGTATATATATATATATATATATATATATATATATATATATATATATATACGTATAGCCATAGATCATACACAAATCAATAGGACATTAGCCAATATTTGTGCAATATGGTTTAAGAAAAAAATCTAGGTATCCTCAACCCACAATATTTAGAGTCATACAGAGTATATAGCCATGGGAATATTCAAAGTCCTTATGTAATTTGTAGTTGGTTCCTATAGGGAGATATATCACCCTTAATAAATCTGCAGAGTTTTTTATATTTTTTTATTTTCGTCATTTTTCGTTAGTTTAGCAAAAAAAAAAAAAAAAATCCCAGTGGTGTTTAATTACCACCAAAAGAAAGCTCTATTTGTGTGAAAAAATTGATAAAAATGTCACGTGGGTACAGTGTAGCATGACCGCGCAATTGTCATGCTGAAAGCTGAAAATTGGCCTGGGCAGGAAGGGGGTATAAGTGGCCAGTAGGCAAGTGGTTAATAACTGAAGGTGTAATATCCCTTTAAATCACATCTCCATCAGACACCTCGGAGTGTAGATTCTTTCTATAATAGCTTTTCTATCACCTCCATCCCTCGTCTCGTTCCCCCCCCCCCCCTTTCTCCAGTATCTGCATGCCCAGGCAGCTGCAGCAATTCAATTCTCATCCATTCTCAGGAGCCTCTAAACTGCCATTTGATAAATTGATTTCTCTATCGGGGGGCGCCGGGGGGGGGGGGGGGGCTCTGACTTCCTGCGGGCCGCTTTCTCTGTGTCATACACCCCACACAGGTCATCCCTGGGTTCTAGAATGGAGAAGATCAATGAGGTGATTTCAGTAGATGTGTGATCGGACTTTGCCTCCTGAGCTCCCGCACCTTCTACGGACTGGAAATGGAATCAAACCTCATGTGACCCAGCGGCTGTGTGCGAGGCTTTCCCTTCCAGAGAAGGTTGGAGGGTTTATGGTGATCACATGATGGACTTTGTGAGAAAATCACCATCCCCCAGCTTCAGTTATCCTCCTGTTATGGAAAAAAGTTATGTGAAGTCACTTGTATGGATGGCCATACATGGCCTGGTGCAGGCTCGGTCATACACGCCGAGATTTCTCTTCTTCATCTCACGGGCTCAGGGAGGGGAAATCGAAAAGATTCCTCCATCCACACTAAGGCCTCCTTCACAAGGACATGCTACACTGTACATCTATGCAAGGTGTTCCATGCACTCCCATGCAGGCAGTCCTATTTCTGTCATTTGGGACGCAGCAGATGCACAGACCCAGCCGCTGCTCCCAATTAGACACCCACGTGGGTGAGGGGTGCATGGCCCCAAACTCACACTATCTATGAGACGGGTAAAGGAATCGTGCAGCACCCACCCCTGTCAGAATACACTGATCAGCAGCTGCAGCCGCTGATCGAGGAGAATGTTTCCAACGTGTCCCTTCGATTAGAAGTCGATTGTTTGAGTGGGAACAGCCGCACACTAGCACTTTTCCACTGCAAGTACTGGCTCGGCTCTACTCGGCCCTGCTTGGCCCGGTTTGCTTTTCCACTGCTGGTACCGCATGGTACGGTGTTGGAACAGTTTGGTACGGTATGGTTTGCTTTTCCACTAAAGTAATACTAAAGTTAAGTGGGTGGGATAACAACGGGGTGGGTGGGATTCTCTGACCAATCAGTGGCTAGTAGTGACTACATGCAAAGGATTGTGGGATATGGTACTGGGTATGGTACCTCTTGGAACCACAATCGAGGTGGTACTGTTTTTGAGAGCCGTACCGTTCGGTTCCATGCAGTGTAAAAGCGCCGACTTACCGTACCGAACCGTTCCTACACCGTACCATGCGGTACCAGCAGTGGAAAAACACAAAAGCGAGCCGAACCGTTCGGTTCCATGCAGTGGAAAAGCGCCATTTTGATTTGGCCGGTCCAGTAAGGCAGTTGGTGGATTTTCAGCTTAACCAGTTCCGGAAAGAGGGCCACAACGCGGGCCTACTTTGCCAGTAGGGCGTCCATGGACATCCTCCCATGATCGAGCTGCCTGCACATTCCCTGCGGTGCGTAGGCGGCGCTCTCTGTGATCGCTGCGTCCTTTAGACACAGCCAATCATAGATCAGAGTAAAGGTCCAATCACATTGGCCCTTTACCACTTGATCAGCTGTGTTCAGTGACAGCTGATCGCGATGTAAACACAAGTCAGTTATCGTCATTCCTTTCCTCACGCTGACAGCGTGGGGAGAAGAGAGCCGATAACAGGCTTGCGTGAAAGGGACATCTACACTGATAATTAGTGCCCTGATTATCAGTGCAGGCCCAACAGTGCTCGCCAGTGCTACTTATCAGTGAGCACCAGTGCTGCCAATCAGTGCCCACCAGTGCTGCCAGTCAGTGCCCACCAGTGCTGCCAGTCAGTGCCTCCTCATCAGTGTCACCTATCAGTGCCCATCAGTGCGGCCTATCAGTGCCACCTTTCAGTGCCGCCCATCGGTGCCTATCAGTGCAACCCTATCAGTTCCCATCAGTGCCACCTATCAGTTCAGCCTCATCAGTCCCCATCAGTGTTGCCTCATCAGTCCTCATCAGTGTTGCCTCATCAGTCCTCATCAGCGCATATCAGTGAAGGAGAAAACTTACCTGTTTGGAAAATTTCCTTCTCTTCTGGGGACATCACTGGCACTCCTGCCCCCCCCCCCCTGCCTAGTACCCACTATAGCAAGCTGCTTGCTATGGGGGCACTCATGCAGGCTCGCTCCACCATTGAGGTCTACACAGAGCACGGCTCAGCCCCACCCCCCCACTTCCTCCGCAATGGCTGTGATTGACAGGAGACAATGGGTGAGGCTGCTGTCTCTGAGCCATTGAGGAGGGAGAGAGCCTCTGCTTTTGTGCACAGCGCTGGATCAAGATCGGGCTCAGGTAAGTAAAAGGGGAGGCTGATGAGGAGCTTCATGTAGAAGGAATTTTACCCTAAAGTAGAAGTTTAGCCTAAAACAAACTAACTCTAAACCTAATAGCAGCCACATTCTAAAACTAACCTATCTAACCCTGTAAAGCAAATATCGCTATACATACCTTTTCTGAAGCCGATCCGGTCTCCAGTGGCGGATGCTGTGTGCAGGAGAAAGCCGACAACGGTTGGGAAATGCCTGGGAAGTGATGTCACCCATAGAGTTACTATGGGGCTTTCGTTGTCGGCTGCCTCTACTGCACACTACCACACACAGAAGCCACCCCTGACAGCTCAGCGTGGGACTGGACCAAAGCGGCTGCAGAAAAGGTAAGTATAGCGGTTTTTGCTTTACAGGGCTAAATAGATTTGTTTTAGAATGTGGCTGTTGAATAGGTTTAGAGTTAATTCGTTTTTGGCTGAACTTCTACTTCAATGTATAGAATGCATTAAGGTAAAAAAAAATAAACTTTAAGCCTTTACAACCGTTTTAGGAAATGTGTATGGTGGAATCAATCCTGCTGGCAAGTGTATACAGACAGCCTGCACCAGGGGCTGTCTGAGTACCCACACAGTGAGTGAGTGCATCTGATTTGACTGACAGTTTTCCACCTCCTCAAAGTTTGTCCAGCTGGATGGTGCCAACAGAACCAACCACGGCTTGAATTTCAGCTGATTTAGCGTGTATGACGTTCTCCTATAAGATTAGCTCCAGTGTAATAACAAACATTCCAGCCTTGAGAGACTTTTTGCTGAGCCACAGAGGAAACTTCCTGTTCACTAAAACAGGAAATTGCAGGGAATGCCATAATCCAAGCAGCAGGTTATCTGTAATTTTATCTCAAATTACAAAAAAAATAGCCTCTGAAGGTTCTCGTTCATCAAGGTCATGGTATATCTAGTAGTAGTTGTCTCATGGATCCAGGTCATGGTATATTTAGTAGTAGTTGGTCTCATGGATCTAGGTCATGGTAGATCTAGTAGTAGTTGGTCTCATGGATCCAGGTCCTATTAGATCCAGTAATAGCTGGTCTCATGGATCCAGGTCATGGTAAATCTAGTAGTATTTGGTCTCATGGATCCCCGTCAAGGTATATCTAGTAGTAGTTGGTCTCATGGATCCAGGCCATGGTAGATCCAGCAGCAGTTGGTCTTATGGATCCAGGTCATGGTATATATAGTGGTAGTTGGTCTCATGGAACCAGGTAATGGTATATCTAGTAGTAGTTGGTCTCATGGATCCAGATCATTGTATATCTAGTAGTAGTTGGTCCGATGGACCCAGTTAATGGTATATCTAGTAGTAGTTGGTCTCATGGTTCCAGTTCATAGTATATCTAGTAGTAGTTGGTCTCATGGATCCAGGCCATGGTAGATCCAGCAGCAGTTGGTCTCATGGATCCAGGTCATGGTATATATATAGTGGTAGTTGGTCTCATGGAACCAGGTAATGGTATATCTAGTAGTAGTTGGTCTCATGGATCCAGGTCATTGTATATCTAGTAGTAGTTGGTCCCATGGACCCAGTTAATGGTATATCTAGTAGTAGTTGGTCTCATGGTTCCAGTTCATAGTATATCTAGTAGTAGTTGGTCTCATTGAGCCAGGTCATGGTATATCTAGTAGTAATTGCCTCATGGATCCAAGTCATGGTATATCTAGTAGTAGTTGGTGTTATGGATCTAGGTCATGGTGGATCCAGCAGTAGCTGATCTCATGGATCCAGGTAATGATAGATTCAGTAGTAGTTGGCCTCCTGGATCCAGGTCATGGGGTATCTATCTACTAGTAGTTGGTCTCATGGATAGCGGTCATGGTATATCTAATATTATTTGGTCTCATATATCCAGGTCATGGTATATCTAGTAGTAGTTGGTCTCATGGATTGCGGTCATGGTATATCTAAAAATAGTTGGTCCCATCCAGGTCATGGTATATATAACAATAGTAGTTCTCATGGATCCAGGTCATGGTACATCTAGTAGTAGTCGGTCTCATGGATTGCGGTCATGGTATATCTAATAATAGGTGGTCTCATGGATCTAGGTCATGTTTGCGGTATATCTAGTGGTAGTTGGTCACATTCAGCTGGACTTGTTCTGTAATGTTGAAGACATTTCAGAGCTTCTCCAGGCCATTGAGGAAGCAGCTCAAAACTGAAGAAGCGTGAAACATCGGCACTATTAAACAACAAGTTTGGTTGATTATGACTTACTTCTACTAGCTACAAAAAAAAGAAAGGAAATTGCATTTTTGAGGAAGCCTAAATTTTCTTTCAAATGAGGTGCCCAACAAAATGTAGACTGGCTCTGATTTTGTAGACAGTGGAAGTGCTGGAAAAGACACAGATGTGTGAATTTTGGCGCTTACCCTGATGAGGCGTTATTCAATAAACAAGCGTGGAAACAAACAAACAACAGCGTAACACTTCAACAATGTGTGTTTATTTAACATTTGTTTGGGGCGTGAGGTGCTCCTGTTTAGTGTTCCTTTGAGCTTTGTTCCTGCAGTTACAATGTCATACAAATTAGACTCCAGTGCTCCCAATGAACCTGGTCCATATAAAGAATTCTGAGTTGTACTCCAGAGACAAATAAAGTACGCTGAGATTTACACCAGTGCAAAGTAAAGTCACTGGAGCCATACTCCAGGTGAAGGTAGAGTCTGTACAGCCATACCCTGAATGAAGGTAAAATCTGTAGAGACATACACTGGGTGAAGGTAAAATCTGTGGAGCCAAACCCTAGATGAAGGTAGAGTCTTTGGATATATGTAACTAGTTGTGAGTTACTGAAGTCTTGAAGAGTCTGTGTAGCCATACCACGGGTGAAAGTAGAGTCTGTGGACCCATACCCCGGGTGCAGGTAGAGTCTATGAAGGCACGCCCTGGGTGAAGGCAAAGTCCATGGAGTCATACTCTGGGTAAAGGTAGAGTCTGTGGAGCCATACCCTGAATGACGGTAGAGTCCATGGAGCCATACCCTGGGTGAGGGTAAAATCTGTGGAGCCAAACCCTAGCTGAAGGTAGAGTCTTTGGATATGT
Source organism: Pelophylax lessonae (assembly GCF_965119305.1). Lineage (NCBI taxonomy): Eukaryota > Metazoa > Chordata > Amphibia > Anura > Ranidae > Pelophylax > Pelophylax lessonae. Next base: position 15,953,750 of record NC_138778.1, on the reverse strand, counting down.
GTAACCAGTTGTGAGTTACTGAAGTCTTGAAGAGTCTGTGTAGCCATACTACGGGTGAAAGTAGAGTCTGTGGAGCCATACCCCGGGTGCAGGTAGAGCCTATGAAGGCACACCCCGGGTGAAGGCAGAGTCTATGGAGTCATACTCTGGGTAAAGGTAGAGTCTGTGGAGCCATATCCTGAATGAAGGTAGAGTCTGTGGAGCCATACCCTGGGTGAGGGTAAAATCTGTGGAGCCAAACCCTAGATGAAGGTAGAGCCTTTGGATATGTGTAACTAGTTGTGAGTTACTGAAGTCTTGAAGAGTCTGTGGAGCCATACCCAGGGGAAAGTAGAGTCTGTGGAGCCATACGTTGGGTGAAAGTAGAATCTGTGGAGCCGTACCCCAGGTGAAGGTAGAGTCTGTGAAGTCACACCCTAGGTAAAGGTAGAGTCCATAGTGCCAGACTGTGGGGGAAGGTAGAGTCTGTGAAGTCACACCTTGGGTGAAGGAAAAGTCCATGGAGTCATACTCTGGGTAAAGGTAGAGTCGTAGAGCTATACCCCAGGTGTGGAAGAGTCTGTGGAGCCATACCCGGGGGAAGGTAGAGTCCGTGAAGTCACACCTTGGGTGAAGGAAAAGTCCATGGAGTCATACTTTGGGTAAAGGTAGAGTCGTGGAGCTATACCCCAGGTGTGGAAGAGTCTGTGGAGCCATACCGTGGGTTAAGATAGCGTCCATGAAGGGTACAGTTAATACTACAGTATACAAAGACATTTTAGACCAACCTTGAGGTAACAGTTTGGTGAAGACCCTTTTCGGTTCCAGCATGACTGTGTCCCTGTGTACAAAGCCAGCTCCATAAGGACATGGTGTGACCAGTTTAATGTGGAGAATCTCAAATGGTCTGCAGAGAGCCCTGACCTCAGGTGTGTTGGCCAGCAGTCTGCAAACCTTTAACTTTAATATACATGGGAATCCCAGGAGGTCAGCAGTTTGTAGAATGCTGTAACCACCACACGTCATCAACAGTCATTTGTTGGTCAAAGTCCTTTCAGTCACACTTCAATTTAACTTTTTGGCTGTGTCTGCATGCTTCAGATGTTGAGTTGCAGACATACAATTCACTGTTTGTTTGCATTAAGTGGTCAATAAATGGACATTGTTGCCAAAACTGAGCATCCGAGGTACAATACTCAACATCAGGAAGTATGTGTTTGTTTGGTGCAGAGAAAAACAAAGTTACGATCTTTGACTCTATACACCTAAAATTTGGTTCTAGCTTAAGTATAATAATTGGCCACATTAAAACCTCTGTCAGTCATTCAGAATCAGCTGAGGTCTCCTCACTCTCTTCTGCGATAAATAGGAATAGCGTCACTTCCAGGTTTAGAGCTGTCATTGCTCAGCTACTGTAGTCGGGGAAGCAGATAACCAAGCTTAGGGTAGCCATTAATATACCCCAGTGTTTGCATGAAAAGGAACTGTTGCCTGCCCAATGCTTTCACATAGGCGGCTTGTTGGCTTCCTCATGATTAATTAAGTTAAGAAATTTAAAAAAGTTAAAAAGACTAAAATAAATAAAAATAATAATAAATAAAGCACCCTTGTTGCCCTCCACACACACACAAATGCAAACTCACATGTAGGACATGCACATGTATGTAAACGGCGATATTGCCACACGTGAGGTATTGCTGCAAATATGGATACCATCGTTTTGCACGCATTTCACAGGTGCATGCAATTTTAAGGCTTGACATGCTGGGTATATCTATTTACTCAACACAATCCCATCTTGTATATTTTACAAATTGAGTTGTGCAAATATTGTGCAATCTAAAAAAAATTGCAACACCCACAATTGTATTCTCCAGGGCCTCTACTTTAAAAAAAGATATATCATTGTTTTTCTAGCAAACAAAATTGCAGATTTTAAAGTGGAACTTTAGGTAATACATAAAAATGGGCGTACAGGCAGGGCTTTTAATGCAGAGGAGACATGCTTTCTCTCTTCTGCATTGAAATTATCTACCTGCCTGCCCACCCCTGTAGAAATTTGGCAATGCCGAAGCTGATGGAACTCCATGCGTGGTTGTGACGTCATCCCCGCCCACCTAATGAAAGTGGCCGCCGTTCAATATTTGGATGCTGGAAGATGTCAGCGGGGAGCCCCAGGACATCACATTGCTGGAGCCAAGGTGAGTATAATTCCACTTTAAAGCGGAGTTCCGGGCACAAAATCGATCTATTTTTTTTGTGCCCGTCCGCTTGTTCACCTTCACCTGAAACAGAATTGGATAGTTAGGTTTTTTTTTTTTTTTTGTACTCACCTTGTAATTGTAGATCGAATATACTCACCTATTTTTCACTTCCTCCCTCTGCGACGCGGCTCCGCCGTCACTTCCGGGCTTGCAATGATTCCTGGGAGCTGAACGTCATCGCTCCCAGGAATCAATGCGACGGCACCGGCCCCGCTCGTCACTTCCGAGGCGACGCCGCACCGGAAGTGACGAGAGGGGCCGATGCAGGCGCATTCTGGGAGAAGAGGACGCGGAAGAAGACGCGGAAGAGGATCGCGCCGGCTTCAGCTGCCCACAAGAGAGATGGCAACGCTGTGGAAGAAATTTTATAAGTAAGTATTTCTTCTTGCAGGTAAGTGCGAACCGGGACAGATCAGAGGCTAGCCATTGTGGAATGTGCTAGCCCTGACTGTCCCGGGGGTATGTTTATTGAAAAATGGTTTCTGTGCCCGGAACTCCGCTTTAATGTTTATATGAAAACCCAAAAAATTGTTCAGGTAGACAAGTGGTTAAAAATATCAGACTAACGCAAATTACCTCAATTAGTATCGACAATTGTGTTGACATCACCTTGTTAATCCCTTCTTGCCCAGCCACAGCATCCCTGGGTGACCAGAGGCGTAAATAGAACCTTCAGGTCCCCGGTGCAAGAAACCATGAAGGGCCCCCCAGACCCCTGGCCGGGGCCCTTCCCTTCAAGCCTGGGGCTCTTCCCACTGATTCTGGGGCCCTTTACTCTCATTGCTGGACCCTTTCACAAGTTCTGCAGTGGGCTCCCTTCCTGCCATTTTGGGTCCTCCCCACGGTGGTGGAATGCCAGGGCCCAGTCGCAAGTGTGACCTTTACGATCTTGCTAGTTCATCCACATGGTGTCAGTAGTTTTTTATTTTTTGGTATTTTAATTGTATTATTTTTTATCATTTTATTTTATTTTTTTTTCAATGTCACTGACTATGACTCTGTCCATTCAGAAAAGGAAGAAGCTGGTAAACTACATATTTACCGACCCCTTCCTGGTTCTCTATTGTGACATCCTATCCTATCCAGGTGTACAGGGGAGCCGCACATGCCCCCTGGAGCATGGGGCCCGGTTGCAATTGCAACCCCTGCAACCCCTGTAGTTACGCACCTGCCTGGGTCTGTACGCCTGGGAGGATGGGATTGATTGGTCGATCATGTGACCGCTGTGCTTGGCTGTCACAGTGGTCCCGCCAGCTCCTGATCATTAGTACAGACCGAGAGCTGTCTCTGACAGCCCAGTCACTGTGCTGGCAGCATGCAGCGCATGCACGCTGAGCACAGAAAGCTCTGCCACCCATGGACACATATGTGCAGCGTGTGGGCATGAAAGCTCACCATTTTTATATATGCATTACATGGGTGGGTGGAGGTTTAATAGTATCAGAAATTATCCTATAAATGTACAGATGGGGAAGGGGATAGCCGATGGATATGGAGGGTGAAATGAATGGGAAGTGTGGGTCTCATGGGAGTGAGAATGGAGTAGGGGTTGAATTTGGCTCCTCTGAAGAAAGACTCCAGGGACAGATGAGTGGTATTGGACTGTCCTCTGACAAGTTGTGGTGCTGGAAATGACATGGTAATAAATCACCATCTAGTTGTGACCTCTCCGTGACAAGTAGAGAAAACATCCTGGTTTGGGAGCTCTGATGAGCAGTGACCCGTGACCAGTGAGTACAGAGTTCCTGGTTTGAATTATGGTCACACCGTCATGCATCTGAAGACATTATCACACCCATGGTGCAGATTGTAACTTGGCTTACTTGAGGACCTTCCACCTCCCCATCTTTCCCAATTTCCCTTTACCTTAATTTCCTGTTGAATGCTAAATAAGGATTATCACCATCCCATTTTGTCCACCTATAATCCTTCAATCTGCTGCTCAATGCCCAGGTCTGCAGCACCATCTTTTTTTGGGGGTGAGAGCTGGCTGCCTCCTCCCAGTTCTTGCAGCCAGCCATCTATATCTCATACATATGAAGAGAAAGACCTGACACCATGATATATGTGAATTGGGATCTCGTGCAATTTCCCTGCTGAATGAAAGTGCAGCCTCTGGTGCAGTGTGATGTGGGTCTCCTAGAAGGCTGTTACACCATCTCTTTACGTCTAGAGGAAAACCGATTTCGTCTCCAAATACAGAAAGGTTTCTTCACCGTAAGAGCTGTGAAAATGTGGAATAGACTCCCTCCAGAGGTGGTTCTGGCCAACTCACTAGAGACCAGGGAATATCCGATTGACTCTCTGGGGATCAGGAAGGATTTTTTTCCCCCTGCTGTAGCAAATTGGATCATGCTTTGCTGGGGTTTTTTCGCCTTCCTCTGGATCAACTGCGGGTATAGGATTGTGTATATGGGATTGTATGGTTGGGTTTTCAATACTGTTTTTTTTTTTTGGTTGAACCAGATGGACTTGTGTTTTTTTTCAACCTGACTAACTATGTAATTATGTAACCATTCTTGCCTGCGCGAGAATTGAAGAAGGGGGGGGATACAATTAAAAGAAAGGGAAATAAAGATACTTTGGTTGGCTTTTTGATAATGTGGAGGGAGAGGGGGGGTTATTTTTCTTGGAGGTTTCGCTTCTTTAGGGCTCCTTCACACCGGAATGCGGTGCTGGAAATCTGAGTTCTGTGTGTGTGTTTTCCATACCGCACACTGGGCGTGTGTTTACCTGCTCTGGATTGCATGGTACCTCAGTACCATGTGATCTGGTGCAGTGTGTTTTTGAAAAGTAGTGCCTGCACACCTTTTCGGTGCGATCCAGTGTGATTTCAGCCATCAAATGAATGGTATGTTCATGGATGGGGCCATACCCTGGGCGAAGGTGGAGTCTGTAAAGCCATACCCTGGGCAAAGGTGGAGTTAATGGATCCATAGCCTGGGTGAAGTTGGAGTCCATGAAGCCATACCCTGGGTGAAGGTGGAGTCCATGGAGCCATACCCTGAATGGAGGTGGAGTCCATAGAGCCATACCTTGGGTGAAGGTGGAGTCCATGGAGCCATACCCTGAGTGAAGGTGGAGTCCATGGAGCCATACCCTGAATGGAGGTGGAGTCCATAGAGCCCTACCTTGGGTGAAGGTGGAGTCCATGGAGCCATACCCTGGGTGAAGGTGGAGTCCATGGAGCCATACCCTGGGTGAAGGTGGAGTCCTTGGAGCCATACCCTGAATGAGGTGGAGTCCATAGAGCCATACCTTGGGTGAAGGTGAAGTCCATGGAGCCATACCCTGGGTGAAGGTGGAGTCCATGGAGCCATACCCTGGGTGAAGGTGGAGTCCATGGAGCCATACCCTGAATGGAGGGGGAGTCCATAGAGCCATACCTTGGATGAAGGTGGAGTCCATGAAGCCATACCTTGGGTGAAGGTGGAGTCCATAGAGTCATACCTTGGGTGAAGTTGGAGTCCATGGAGCCATACCCTGGATAAGTGTAGAGTCTGTGAAATCATACCCCAGGTAAAGGTAGAGTCTGTGGAGCCATACCTCGGGTGAAGGCAAAGTCCATGGAGTCATACCTTGGGAATCACTCAGGAACCTGATCTGATTCAGGTGTGAAGTTACCAATATTGCATTTTTTTCTCTTGTCTGGTATTTGCTCCTATTTGATGTTTGAAAATTCAGAAGTAAAAACCGAAAGCAGTTAGTGGGGTATGGTGTTTATTTAGGTCAACTGTGTAGAAGGTTAAAGCGGTTCTTTCTTGGTATGTCCATCTGATTTTGTTGATTGACTTTATCTTGGGTTCTATTGATTCAATTTTATTTTCCTGTTTTTGCTGTGTGATTTTACACAGCAAAAACGGGTGTTATTTCAGGTATAAGTTGCTCCTGGGTAGCGAGTAGATGAAAGGTTTAAATGATGCCTGTACAATTTTACATGATAAATATCACAGGCTCGGTTTCGCGTTGACATTGAGCTGTTTGGAAAGTGGCTGGGGGATAAATTCTCCCAATTTAAACTCTGCTGCTGGGATGAAAACATTCTGTCTGCAGTTTGTTTTCAGTGGAGGAATTCCTGACATGCTCTCAGTTACTAGGAAAGGGGGGCGGAGGACGAGATACAAGTTTCCACTGTGGATGGCAGCCTGTGAGAGCCGGCCTGGCAGAGGTTCTCTGATGGTTTTCCTTTATTTGGTTAAATTCATCCTCCCTATATTTGGTTAGGAATTCCGCCACTTGCTCCGAGTCCCATAGGTACCAATAGTCTGACGGAGGCAGGCCTTGGGATGGGTTTATGCAGTAGTAAATATAATGAGGTCATGGTCTAGATCCTTGTGGCCTTATTTAAAGGGTATCAAAAGGCAAAAGATGTTCTGTTATGTTGGATAGAGCAGTTGGATCCCCTCTCAGATTTCTATTGTTGTCTATGTCCTGGCTGGGGAAATGTGCCTTTTCTATTTGCCTTAGTGGCCCTAGTTAAAGCAAATCTCAAGCAAAAACTTTATTTTTTTTTACATTGGATAAGTAGTGTCACAGTCGGGGGGTCAGGCTCGGAGACTAGTAGCTATAGCAGTAGGCTATAGCTTCACTAAAGCTCCTGATAGTGGGGATGGGTGCGTGTTAAACTTAGAACCAGGTCACGGACCTCAGAATTGCCCCACCAGGAGGTGAGCAAACCGGGGTCCAGTAGCAGATATAGCAGGAGGGGATCAAGCTTTGTCAGTATACAAGCCAAAGGTTGGTAACAAGTGGTTGCAGGTTGGGATCAAGCAGAAGCATAGTGGAGGAACAAGCCAAAGCTCGGTAATGAATGGTAGTGAAGATTTGGACAGCAGCAAGAGAGAGACATGAACGAAATATTGGCTGGAGAGAGCACAATAATCTGGCAAAGAGGAAGTGCAGAGACATGGCTTAAAGAGGAAGTAAACCCTCCTCTGCAACTTGTACCTATAGGTAAGCCTATATTAACCACTTTGCTGCTGCTCACTAGAGCTGTACTGCGGCAAAGTGGCTCTTGTAGGTCTGACGACGTAGACCTACGTCGGCAGACCCTCCCCCTTCTAGGCGGCGCGCGCCGCCGGAGGCGGGCTCCCGCTGTATTCAGTCACAGCGGGAGTCGGGCCAGGGGAGGAGCAACGGCGATCGCCGCTGCTCTTCCCCGATCGTCGGGGAATCGAGTGTGGAGATCCGCCCGCCTGTGTAAACACAAGCGGGTGGATCTCCGAAGTGACAGGCAGGGTCAGATTGCAGGGTTCAGCATAGCTGAACCCTGGATCTGTCCTTGTGTCACACAGTCACCTCCCCCCAGCACCAGGCATACATTAACCCCTCCCTCTCCAATAAAATTAACCCCTTCACTGCCAGCGTCATTTTTACAGTAACAGTGCATATTTATAGCACTGATTACTGCAGTAATGTCACTGGTAACCCCAAAAGTGTCAAAAATGTCAGTCAGGGGTCCGATCTGTCCGCCGCAATGTCGCAGTCCCGCAAAAAAAATCGCAGATCGCCACCATTACTCGTTAAAAAAAAAAACACCAAAAAATGACAGAAATCTTTCCCTTAGTTAGTAAACGCAATACCTTTTGCGCAAACCAATCAAAATACGCTTATTGTGATTTTTTTTACCAAACATAGGTAGCAGAAAACAAATTGGCCAAAAATTTAAAAAAATTTAGATTTTTACATTTTTTTTGGGGGGGGGGGGGGATTTCATATAAAAAAATGTGAAAAATATTATTTTTTCAAAATTTACGCTCTTTTTTGGTTTATAGCGCAAAAAGTAAAAATCGCACAGGTGATCAAATACCACCAAAAGAAAGCTCTGTTTGTGAGAAAAAAAGGACGTAAATTTTGTTTGGGTACGGCGTCGCACGACCGCGCAATTGTTAGTTAAAGTCGCACAGTGCCGAATCGCAAAAAGTGGCCCAGACGTAAGACAGCAAAATCCTCCGGTGGTAAAGTGGTTAAACACAACAAAAAGAAAAACGCAAAGGTTGCACTTTTTCTGACATTCTGCCACCGTAGGGAGGAGCTCCAAGACAGCAGGAAGGTGGCCCACTGCAGGATTGTAATAAAGGGTCCCACAATGGGAGTAGAGGACCCCAAGATCAATGGGTAGGGCCCTGGTCAAGGGGTAGGGGGGCCCTTCCTGATTTCTTGCACCGGGGCCCTAAAGGTACTAGTTACGCCTCTGTCCTGAGTGGCTCCCAGTGAGTGCAGGATGGGGACAAGGGAGATGCAGGTGCTTAGGGTTCAGTGCAGATGCCGACACCCCCACTGGATGATCTCCCTGCAAGTAAGAGAGGCAGAGCCAACTACAGTTTGTGGGGAGGTACTATAGCCGACTTCAGCTTAATACAGCAACAAAAGTAAGACATATGAAAGACGGAAGAGCTTTTAGGAGGTGGGAAGAAGATGGGGGGCAGTGGGGGGATGAGTTGCATGCAGAGGTCAGAGCTGAAGAGGGGTGAAAGTGAGATGTGGATGGAGGTTGCAGAGGTAACCAGGTGTGAAGAAGGCTGAACTCTGCACTCTGTGTGTAGCCCCCTGAGCTCTGCAATTTGTATGTAATGCACTCTTGGTATTTATTAATTTATTACCCCTTTAAGACCACACCCACTATTTGATGCGGTTTGGGGTGTGTGTGTGTATGGTGGGGGGAGGGGGGGGGGGTTTGGGGGGCTAGTGGTTGAGTTCCAGTACCTATTTACTGAGAAAAAAAAAAAAAAACCCTGGGAACAGGAAGTGATGAGAAATTTATTTATTTTAGGTTCTTATATAGCGCTGTCAATTTACGCAGCGCTTTACATATACATTACACATTCACATCACTCCCTGCCCTCAAGGAGCTTACAATCTAAGGTCCCTAACTCACATACATACATACATAGTAGGGCCAATTTTTTTTTTTTTTTTTTTTTTATACAGGATCCAATTAACCTATCAGCATGTCTTTGAAGTGTGGGAGGAAACCCACGCAGGCACAGGGAGTACATGCAAACTCCAGGCAGGTAGTGTCGTGGTTGGGATTCAAACCAGCGACCCTCTTGCTGATAGGTGAAAGTGCTAACCACGACACCACTGTGCCACCCAAATGTACCCAATGTGCAATAAAATCTCACAATAATTTTAATCTTTTTTCTCTTCATCCAAAAACTTGAGAATAAAAGTTTTGGTTGGATTAGGGCTTTGAAAGCATGACAGAGAAAACCTAATACGCTACTCCAGGCCCTCAGCCTACTCGGAGCGGCCTCTTCATTAAGGTGTGAAAGGGAAAATGAATATTCCTGATGCTTTATAAGGCCAAGGTTAGTTATTATAGACGGATGACTCCCAGGGTGGCAGTGCTTAATTATCTTAACTAGGGTTTGTGTCATAAGCTATTAGGAGGTGGCCACACAGCCAGGCATGTGACAGCACAGCTTAAGGGCTGGAGAAGTATCGAGGGCCGAGAATACGCATTTCTGGTTCCTCGACTGAACAGCTGTGAACAAAGAGGCCCAACGAGCTTAGTGTCACCACAACCCCAGGAGATCAGATCTCTAATTTACCACTTAGGAAAGCTGTACATTCCTGTGTGTGGCCGGAAATTCTCTCCAGAAGTGATAATAGGTGTAGCGGGACGACTCTCCCTTTCCATTTTTATAGGTTGACAACTTTGCAATAATTTCCATTGGCTATTATTGTTGGCTGGTGCATGAATTGTTATCCGGAGGTACCCCAGATGGTATTATGAATTGGCTCAGGAGCACAGCTTCTTATAATAAAGACTTCATATAGATCCCGGGTTCATGGTAAACATGTATACACAATTAGAAAGCTGTATATGTCCAGGGTGGTCTCAGAATGGATGACTCACCTGTGTTGATGGGCTTTTATTCACTTTAAGCTGTTTTTTCATTCCTATACAGATTTATGAGAACACAAAACCTACACAAAGCTATTCAGAAGGAGGTCAACTGTGCCTAACAATGAATTTACAAGGATCTCAGAAGCTTCTAAAGCCCCATACACACGCGTCGAAAATCAGCAGGGAATTTTCATCCGACGACCGATCTCCCGATTTCCGGCTTGTTAGTATGACGCTTCCAACAACTCCGACTTTTCAGCCGAAAAAAATCTGGTGTGCAGGCTATAAAATTTCTGTCCGCCGTCAAAACACAGCTGATTTTCGTTCAGTCAGTACAGATTTCGACAGGGAAAAATCTAATGAGCAAGACTAGGCATGCTCAGAGAAGAAAGAACACAAAGAAAGCAAACCAACACATGACATCACTTCTGAAGTAGAATTTTGTCGGGCGAGAAAATTCGTGTGCAGTCTAGGCACATTCCAACCAACAAAACACCACTCTGGACAAAAGACGGACGATCGGTCGGCCGATAATCGTTGCGTGTGTACTAGGCTTTAAACTGATGTTAAACTCGCACCTTTATTCAGGGTGTTCAAAGTTGTTATAGAGAGGCCAGTAAACACCTGATTTGGGGTGTTCAACTTTGTTATAGAGAGGCCAGTTTAACCCCAATTTGGGGTGTTCAAACTTGTCATAGAGAAGCCAGCAAACGCCTAATTCGAGGTGTTCAAGGTTGTTATTCAGAGGCCAGTAAACAGCTGAATTGGGGAGTTCAAGGTTGTTATAGAGAGGCCAGTAAACACCCGATTCAGGGTTTTCAAGGTTGTTAAGGGGAGGCTAGTAAACATGTGATTTGGGGTGTTCAAGGTTGTTATAGAGAGGCCAGAAAACACCTGATTTGTGGTGTTCAAGGTTGTTATAGAGAGGCTAGTAAACACCTGATTCGGGGTGTCCAAGGAATTTATGGGGATGCTAGTAAACATGTAATTTGGGGTGTTCAACGTTGGTATAGAGAGGCCAGCAAACATCTGATACGGGGTGTTCAAGGTTGTTATAGAGAGGCCAGCAAACAAGGTTGTTATAGAGAGGCTAGTAAACACCTGATTCGGGGTGTTCAAGGTATTTATGGGGAGGCTAGTAAACATGTAATTTGGGGTGTTCAACGTTGGTATAGAGAGGCCAGCAAGCACCTGATTTGGGGTGTTCAAGGTTGTTATAGAGAGGCCATTAAACAACTGATTTGGGGTGTTCAAGGTTGTTAAGGGGAGGCCAGTAAATACCTGATTCGGGGTGTTCATGGTATTTATGGTGAGGCTAGTAAACATGTAATTTGGGGTGTTTAACGTTGGTATAGAGAGGACAGCAAACATCTGATTTGGGGTGTTCAAGGTTGTTATAGAGAGGCCAGCAAACAAGGTTGTTATAGAGAGGCTAGTAAACACCTGATTCGGGGTGTTCAAGGTATTTATGGGGAGGCTAGTAAACATGTAATTTGGGGTGTTCAACGTTGGTATAGAGAGGCCAGCAAGCACCTGATTTGGGGTGTTCAAGGTTGTTATAGAGAGGCCATTAAACAACTGATTTGGGGTGTTCAAGGTTGTTAAGGGGAGGCCAGTAAATACCTGATTCGGGGTGTTCATGGTATTTATGGTGAGGCTAGTAAACATGTAATTTGGGGTGTTTAACGTTGGTATAGAGAGGACAGCAAACATCTGATTTGGGGTGTTCAAGGTTGTTATAGAGAGGCCAGCAAACAACGTTGTTATAGAGAGGCTAGTAAACACCTGATTCGGGGTGTTCAAGGTATTTATGGGGAGGCTAGTAAACATGTAATTTGGGGTGTTTAACGTTGGTATAGAGAGGACAGCAAACATCTGATTTGGGGTGTTCAAGGTTGTTATAGAGAGGCCAGCAAACAACGTTGTTATAGAGAGGCTAGTAAACACCTGATTCGGGGTGTTCAAGGTATTTATGGGGAGGCTAGTAAACATGTAAATTGCGGTGTTCAATGTTGGTATAGAGAAGCCAGCAAACGTCTGATTTGGGGTGTTCAAGGTTGTTATAGAGAGCCCATTAAACACCTGATTTGGTGGTGTTCAAGGTTGTTAAGGGGAGGCCAGTAAATACCTGATTTGGGGTGTCCAAGGTATTTATGGGGATGCTAGTAAACATGTAATTTGGGGTGTTCAACGTTGGTATAGAGAGGCCAGCAAACATCTGATACGGGGTGTTCAAGGTTGTTATAGAGAGGCCAGCAAACAAGGTTGTTATAAAGAGGCCAGTAAACACCTGATTCGGGGTGTTCAAGGTATTTATGGGGAGGCTAGTAAACATGTAAATTGCGGTGTTCAACGTTGGTATAGAGAGGCCAGCAAACGTCTGATTTGGGGTGTTCAAGATTGTTACAGAGAGCCCATTAAAGGCCTGATTTGTGGTGTTTAAGGTTGTTATAGAGAGGCCATTAAACACCTGATTTGTGGTGTTCAAGGTTGTTAAGGGGAGGCCAGTAAACACCTGATTCAAGGTGTTCAAGGTTGTTATAGTCAGAGGGTCAAGGGGTTTCAAAGGGTTGGCTTATGGGTTTTAGGTTAAAGCACAACTCCAGGAAACGTGAAAATTCTCCCTTGCAGTGGGACTCGATCCTCCGCGTTACTAGACTGGTCCCTTCATTGTCTTCTCCATGCCTAGAGGTCTAAGGTACTGACACCATCAAGACCGATCCAGGAACCATTGGATGTGAGGGACATTCCACTGCTGGAGAATGGGGGAGCGCTGTCTGCTCTGGGGGGGGGGGGGGGTGCGGATCAATAAAGTGAAACCTAGACCTAAACGACCAGTTAACTATTTCTGTGTGGCCACAACCTTACTGGGAGAATTTTCAGATTTGCCGGAGTTCGGCTTTAAAGGTGAACTGGCCCTTTAATCTACAGTGTGATAAGAGGAAATTTACATATAAAACGCCGGTCATGTGAAGGACAGAAGGACGTGAAGTTTTTGCATAACAGAGGACGGCTTATCTTTGCCATATGTCTAACAGTGAAGCCGTATAGGGAACACGGTACAATCCCTGGCCTCATTTCACTGAGCCCCGGGCCAGGTGACTGGCTCACTGTTTTCATGGAATTCCGACTGAGGCAGACTTCATGGATGAACCTGATAAATCAGCTTCTGGTGCACAGAGGAGACCACTTTGCTGTGGCATGCTCATGGCTGCAGTGCAGAAACTCATCAGTATGCAGAGATGGAACCAGGCCTACGCCCTGCCTGGCACCCGGACAAAATCGGTTTCACATCAACATTAGAAAAGAGAGTGCCACTTTCCTGTGTGCTGAGCTGCACCCAGCACCCATTCCACCCACTAATCATTTCCACATCACGGAGCAGCCCGTTTGCCCATCACCCTGCAGCCTAATCCTACTACGACTTCCCCACACCAGAAATAACATCAATGTGCTGATTGGATCCCATTATTTCCATTTATTGCAGTATACACATATAAAATATAACTTTTTTCCTATAGTATCTGCCTATAGCATTAGATGTGCACCCAATCCCTGATAAACTTTGACATTTAGCCGCATGTTTCATTATAATAATCCCCTGGTGATCCTGCCACCAAGGTCCTTCCTCAGGCACTTCCTGTTATTGGGTGACAACACTCAAAAAGTGTCTCTCAGCAGTACTCCTGTGTTGTCACGCTGTCACCCAGTCTTCTAATGGAGACTAGAAGTGGCCGCCTTGAACTCTGGAACTCCTATTGCCATGCCACCCCTCCACCACACCACACAACCTAAATAAACAACGCCAACACCAACTGGAGTTTTAATGACCACAGCAGCCACTTTATTAACAAAAATGTATATATTAAAAGTAACAAAACATCAAAAAAACTGATTGATCTTCAATTATAAACGTATCCAGGAGACTCAAGGCACTTATAGGGAATTTTAATTTCATAGTACCTGCGACAACCCAGGAAGTAGGCCTCCGGCTGCACCACACCAACTCGGAGACAATTGCTGTTAACCTCAGGTACTACCATAAATGTACAAAAATTAGGTAAACCGTACCCAAGACAGGTCCCTATCAATTCACGTTGAGCCTTATGCTCACCTTCTATGACCCCGCCAGCTGCCATGACTGAATGTGCCAACCGAAGGCAATCAACAAAAGGAACAGAAAAATAAAATAAAGTAAGTGAATAAGAGGGAGGGAGGGTGGGAAGATTCCACAAGATTCTGCTGTCCTCCAAATGAAACTCTCCAAGGACCCTCCTGCCTACAACACCCTGAGAACCCCACCCATTCTGTCCAACCACACCAATCACGTAAGTACCCCTACCCAGGGGCGTATCATACAACGCGTTTGCCTTGGGCGGCATTTTTCAGGGGGGTGGCGCTGCCCCCGAGTAGAAGAAACACTATGGGCAGTGGCATCGCTACAGGCAAGCGAGAGGTGCGGACCACACCAAGGTTACTCCCGCCAGAGGGGTGGCATCAGGGGCAGCCACTTACTGACCATTCGGTGACAGGGGAGCAAAGCGGAAGCAGGAGGAGGCAGTGGCTGCAGCTTCCGATCCCAGAAGTTGCTCACTTGGAAGAGCAGGTTGAATTTCTGGGTTGTGATCGTGCCTCGGCAGCCTCACTACACACATCTGGTGAAAAGGGGCTGCGGAAGGTGAGGGTCCGGTGCCATATTTTTGGAGGGGGCGTGGGAATGAGAGAACCTCCTGGTGTAGTATGGGAGGAGATAGGGAAGCCCCCTCTCTCTCACCCCCCATCTCTTTCCCCGCTTTCTCTCTCTCACCCCCCTCTCTCTTACCCCTCTCTCTCTTTCTCTCTCAACCCTTCTCTCTCTCTTCCCATCTTTGAAGAGGTGGAGCTCTTGTGTAGTATGGGAGGAGATAGGGAAGCCCCCTCTCTCTCACCCCCTATCTCTTTCCCCGCTTTCTCTCTCTCACCCCCCTCTTTCTTACCCCTCCCTCTCTCTCTCTCTCATCCCTTCTCTCTCTCCTCCCATCTCTGAAGAGGTGGAGTTCTAATAGGTAGAGGTGGAGCCTAAAGAGGAAGGGTGGAGTTTACAGGTGAAGGGGTGGATCTTAAACAGGAAGGGGTGGGACAAATTTAGATGGGGGGGGCACCCAATTTTAGTCTTGCCTAGGGCAGCACAAAACCAAAATACATCACTACCTCCACCTTCTGCAATCCTTTATATTACCAAAAGTCCTCCCATGCCTACACTCCCTATATAACCCAGTCATATAGGCTACCCATCTATGTGATGTGGTCTTTTACTCCAGGTACAACTTTGCACTTTAATAATCTGCTGTTGTCACCATCACCTCTTGGATGTATATTGAGTAGGGTTGGACTCCGGCGTCTTCGGATTCTAATTCGAATCAGCCTGTGCTATCCCGCCAGGAAGCTGTCACGATGTTCCACCAATCATAAGTGGCCAAGGCATTCCCCACCCCACAGCCGCTGCACATAAATACACCCCTTGTATATATGGGGGGGGGGGGGGGGGCAAGGAATTTCTTGGTAGTGATGATGTCACTGGATCTAAAATAAGGTATGTAATATTTTAATAATGTTATTATGCAGGGGAGGGGGCAGGGAAGGCAAAATATAATCGAATCAAAGTGATAGTAAACTCACATGGGTGATTTTTACCTATAGCTAAGCCTTTAGTAAGGCTTACCTGTAGGTACAGTGAATTTCTCCTAAGAGCCGGTTCACACTGGGGCGACCTGTCAGGCGACTGACAGGTCGCCTGCCATAGAGAAGCTGTGGACCCGTTCTAATAGGAGCGACACAAGTCGCTCCGACTTAGAAAAAGGGTCCGAAACTTCTTTGGGGCGACCCGGAGCGACCTGCATTGACTTAAACGTTATGAAGTCCGTGCCGTCCGCTCCGAGGTCGCGGTGCGAGCTGCGCTCCGCGACTTGTGAGGTCGCCCCGGCAAGTCGGATCGCTCTAATGTGAACCGGCTCAATGTGCCCTGTTTAGAAGATATACACTTTAGCAGCAACCGGTGATGTCACTGATGCATGCGCACTGGGCTCTGAATGGACTGTGCCGTCCATTCAGAACTTTGTGCCCCAGCCATGACTTCCCGGCACATGTGCTGGAGTGATGTCATCGTGGCTCGCCCATTAATTCGGGCCGAAGCCCACGGACCCAGAAGGAAGACCAAGTGAAGATGGAAGCCCCTACAGCAATGACAGTGCTCCGCTGGAGGGCTTCATTGTTAGGTAAGTTGGTCATAATGTGCTAGTGTGCGGTGCATACTAGCACATTATGACTTAAACTGACCGGGGCCCAATTTTTTTTTGTTTTTGAAGTGGTTTACTACTGCTTTAAACTTCATTTTTAAGGCTAGGTACACATCTGTGTTGTAGAATGTGCGTAAATTGCACACATTCCTGCAGCCGCATGCAGCTGCATGATGTGCTGCTTGTAAAAAACATGTGGGGTTGCCATTAACTCCTAATGGCACCCCCACACACCGAAAAATGGGGCGCGGTTTTTCGCATTACAAAAACGTGGTGCCAAAGCACCATGCAGTTTCCATGCAGCTTTGTTTTAAAAAAAGGTTCAGGGACCTTTTTCCTGCAGGAAATGCAGGTACAGCAGCTAATTTAAATGAAAGGGCTGTTACGCTCGCACAAACGCGGCATGCAGAACCGCAATGATGTGAAGCGGTGAGCGCTCCATGCGTCTGCTCATTGATATCTCCAACGTATCAGCAGAGCGGCCGGGAGATGTGAAGTACAGATGGGTGCGGGACTTGTTCTAGGTGTGAGGAGGAGAGTCATCTAACCCTCTCTACGTAAGAACAGTTTCCTGTGTATTTCGAAACCTTCAGTAAATGTGTGAAGTCGTCTGACGGCCTCACTCTTCCACCTACCTCTTCTTTCACTTTATAAGAAGTACAGAGTGTGGTTCATCAATGGGCCTTTGTCATCAGTCACTGGGATGGAGGACTGGGTTGGGACTAGACGTTTGTCTCTGCAAGAATAGAACATGTGAGTCAGTTGTCAGATCAACACAGAAGAATAGCTTTCCTCCATAATTACACAGAGCGCGGATAGTCTCATGAGTTTCCATACCGCAGATAACAGCCAATGAGAATATTACTTGGAAAGCAGTGGGCAACCTGTGATGATGGGGGACAAAAGAGGTAATAAAAAAAATCACACAATATATGATGCAGCCTGGCTCTAGATAGTAATATCTGATCCTGCCAGTAAATACATTGCTCTTCCACTTCCTGTAACAAGGTGACAACGCTGTTCATTCTGCAGTAAAATCGCTCAGCAGTGTTGTCACCCTGTACAGGGAAGTTTTGGATGGGCATCTACTGTATTTTTAGGCTACGTTCACATGTGGGCGTAGTGGATCACGGGCAGAATCACTGTGATTTGCAATGGCACCCCAAACGCTGTGCGATGTTGCCGCGGGACGCATGACGCCCAAAAGAAGCTCTTGTACCTTTTTTAGGCATTGTGTGTCCCGTGATTCTCTGGTCCGACCGTATCTGGAGTATTCTGTCCAGTTCTGGTCGCCAGTCCTCAGGAGGGATGTGTTGGAGCTGGAGAGAGTCCAGAGAAAGGCAACTAAACTGATTAGGGGATTGGAGGACCTTAATTATGAAGAGCGTCTACAATCACTTGATTTATTCTCCCTGGGGAAGAGACGCCTGAGAGGGGACATGATAGCAATTTACAAATACCTCAATGGTGATCTCAGCATAGAAAAAAAGCTATTCAGTCGAAAGGATTGCATGAGGACGTGAGGACATACAATGCGATTAGAGGAGAAGCGTTTTAACCTCAGGCAACGCGGGGGGTTCTTTACTGTTAGGGCTACTAAATTGTGGAATTCTCTACCACAAGAGGTGGTTTCTGCGGGAAGTATGGCTACTTTCAAAAGATTCTTGGACGTACATCTCAAGGATCAGAACATTAAGGGGTATGAGAGATGATTACGGCCACACACACCTACACAGGTTGAACTTGATGGACTATTGTCTTTATTCAACCTCAACTACTATGTAACTATGTGATTGTGGCAGACTGCATCATATATGTCAACATATAAAATATGGATGCTCTATCCTTTTAAGCAAAAAAACTCAATATTGTGCAAAACTTTTTTGAGATAGTGATCTATCTCAAAAGACCATAATGCAACATATAAAACAAAAAACAAGAAAAAAAAAAAAAAAACAATTAATAAATATACATTTTAGTGCCCATTCACACTACCGCGACTTGTCAGGCGACTGGTCAGCCTGACAAGTCGCGGTCCATGCAGTGCTACAGGAACCGTTCTAATAGGAGAGACTCAAGTCGCTCCGACTTAGAAAATAGTTCCTGTACTACTTCGGGGCGACATCGGAGCGACTTGCATTGACATTCATTATATGAAGTCCGTGCAAGTCTTGCCGAAGTCGCGGTGCACGCGACTTCACAGGTCGCTCCTGAAGTCGTGCCGCGGTAATGTGAACCGGCACTTAAAGTATTAGAGCAATTATATATATATATATACATTTGTATTGTTCCACTTTAAAGCTGAATTTGGAAAATGAAAAAAAAAAGACCTACCCTCCACCTTGCCCCTCTTCAGCATCGCCATCTTAAAATCTCTGGCGTGTGCGCACACAGAATGCACTACTGCTATCTTCCAGGTACTGTATCTAAGGTCTGGCAGAGAGCTGCAACACATACGCGCACGCGCGGCAGGATTTCTGCATGTGTGCGCACAAACACTGGAAGCTTCTGGCAGATTGCCACAAAACCACCGGTGATGTTTGTGCGCACATGCACCGCACTAATGCAGCTTAGTAACCCATTGCCTGCTAGGATAGCAGTGACAGAGCAAATCCCAGCAGGCAGCAGGGCCCGGCCTTATCCACACATGATAAAAAATAGAATACAAATTGTTAAAATTTGTGTAATGCCCCGTACACACGTGCAGATTATCTGCAGACTTTTGTCTGCAGACTTACCTTTTCTATGTAGTGCAAGGGCCTGCCGGATTGCATACAAATTGAAAGTGTTTAGGTTTGACCTCATATTATATGGTTTTGGTAAGTCTGCAGACAAAAGTCTGCAGATAATCTGCACGTGTGTATGGGGCATAAGGCTCCTTTCACACTGAGCGTATCCGTCCAAGCGGAATCCACCTGCTCAATGAGGGATCCCTCTGCTAATCCCCGCTGAGCAGGCGGATGACAGCTCCTGTTTGCTTCACTATGCAGAGTGGACACGGACGGCTCTCGCTCTCCTCTATGGGTGGTTGGATGGAAACAGATTGCATGCCCGTTTCCATCCAATTGTCATCCGATCCGACCCACTCGATCCTATTGCCATACGTCTGTTTTCAACGGATTTTGTCAGATCGGATGCCAGGCGGGTGTCAGCGGACAATGGGTCGGTCCAATCGTGTGAAAGGGGCCTAAGAATGAGGGATAAAAAAATAGACTACTGCCTCTTATAAACTCTGATTGCATCATCACTTGCCTGCTGCCTGGGCGTCGCACAGTGATGATGCTGCACACCTGACTATATCTATCACCTGATGGGTTGCAGTTCTTGCCCTTGCGTTTGTGCTCCACGATGTACCTCAGCTAGCAGTCTTTTGTTCTCCGTGTATGACCCTGGCTTGGCTGACGACTTTCCTGGCCCTCGACCCCGCATCGGCAGACGACCCCACATCGGTAAACTACCCGCTTCTGGACTTGACCCCGGCTTAGATGACTACCCACTTGTGGACTTGAGCGCCGCTTGTTCCTGCTCTCACTTCCTCACTCTTGCTGTGGGTTTATTGTTGTTTGCTCCAAAAAAAAGCTTTATTTTACCTGAATTCCTGTGTGGTCTGGTTTCCTGGCACCCTGACAGCAGCCCTTTTTTTTTTTTAACCCAAATTACAGCACAACTACTGGTTTCTCAATGTCTTTTAGTTATCTATTTAGCTATTTAGTTAGCCTGCTTCACTCCATTGGTGTCAGTAGTTGTTTATGTTTTTTTTTTTTTTATTATTTTTTAACATTTTATTTATTTATTTATTTTTACAGTTTTATATTCTTTATTATTTTTTAGGACCCTCATTGGGGGGGGGGGGGGGTGCTTTGGTGAGATATCAGGGGTCTTAACAGACCCCAGACTGTCATTTCAAGAAAGGGGCTGGTGAATTACCAATTTACCAGCCCTTTCCCCTCTTTCCACCCTGACAGATCCCCTGCAGCAGCCGGCGGGCGAAGAGAGAAGCTGGAAGAGCTGTGCGGGGGACGAGGGGGGGGTCTAAACAGATCTCTGATGTTTCACCTTGGAAACAGAGAAATAAGATTGAGGACACAGCCCTCAATCTCCATCTCTGCAGCCTCAGCAGCCCAGAATGTATGGGCAGGAATAACTCAGTACAGAGCTTCCTGTTCATTCATAACCCTGAGGCATAGTACATACAGTTTACTATACCTCAGTTATGAATGCAAAAAAAATAAATAAATTGGTACCGGTCACAGAATCTGTCATTTCAAGGAAGGGGCTGGTAAATTACATGTTTACCGGCCCTTTCCCCTCTCTCCACCTTGACAGATCCCTTGCAGCAGCCGGCGGGCGAAGAGAGAAGCCCGGCAGAGCTGTGCGGGGGACGAGGGGGGGTCTAAACAGATCTCTGATGTTTCACCTTTGAAACAGAGAAAGAAGATTGAGGACACAGCCCTCAATCTCCATCTCTGCAGCCTCAGCAGCCCAGAATGTATGGACAGGAATAACTCAGTACAGAGCTTCCTGTTCATTCATAACCTGAGGCATAGTGCATACAGTTTACTATACCTCAGTTATGAATGCAAAAAAAATAAATAAATTGGTACCGATCACAGAATCTGTCATTTCAAGGAAGGGGCTGGTAAATTACACATTTACCGGCCCTTTCCCCTCTCTCCAACCTGACAGATCCCCCCAGCAGCCGGCGGGAGAGGAGAGAAGCCGGAAGAGCTGTGCGGGGGACGAGGGGGGCTGGGAGAGAGGAAACAGCAGGGTCAGGAGAGAGGAAACAGTTGGGCCAGGAGAGGAGAAACAATGGGGCAGGGAGAGGATAGCAGGACCAGGAGAGAGAAAACATCAGGACCAGGAGATTACAGTGGGACAGCAGGACCTGGATAGGAGGGGAGGCATATAGAGAAACTGATCCCTTCCCCCATTTCCCCCCTACAGCCGCCCCTGCAGCAGCTGCAGGAGATCAGTTTCTTGTTAGGACATGCCGTGGCTGCGCCCTACGCAGAAGTGCACTCCAGACAGCGGCCTAGTTAGCCCAGTGGAAGCGCTGACCCTAGATGGCTGACATGTGTGTTAAAGGGTCATACCGTCTGAAACTACATTTCCACTTTTTGTTAGATGCTGGAGAGGTAAAGTGTTAATAAAGCCAGGAGCCTGCAGTCACTAGATCTGCTCTCCCCAGGAGCCTGCATTCACTATATCTGCTCTCCCCAGGAGCCTGCATTCACTATATCTGGTCTCCCCAGGAGCCGGCATTCACTATATCTGCTCTCCCCAGGAGCCTGCATTCACTATATCTGCTCTCCCCAGGAGCCTGCATTTACAATATTTGATCTCCCACAGTACACAGAACATGGAAATGCAATTGTTTTAGTAAATATAAACTGTTAAATACCTTTTCTCATCAGCAGTATAAACTGTAGCAGTCTTGTGATTTCTATCAGTTCCTGGTGAAGCTTGTAGGAGGAGTTTTTATACTGCACTGAGCTGTCCTATGAGATTGCAGGACTCCTGACCCTCTGTCTGGACATTGCTGATTGGCCCTGTGCTGATCACATGCACTCTCCCAAGAAAAAACAAAAAAACTTTCTAGCAATACACAGCAAACTGAGCATGTGCAGCTTGACTCCAAAGGCTCTGTCTTATTCTGACATGTTTTGGAGTCAGTGGAAGAAGGGGAGGATCTGTGCATACAGGATCAAACAGCCTTTTTACACAATGCACAGGATTAACCCCTTAGGTTCCACAGTGAGTATAACAAGCATGCTTTACTGCATATACAGACTGATTTTACTGTTGTGGGTTTATTAGCATTTTAACGCAACACTTTCTCCAGCCAAATAAGACTTTACTACAAAGGATCCTGGTATTAGTTGTAGGGTTGCTTCAAACCCTCGTGTCGCAGTAACATTTTGGATTTTTTTTTTGGTGTTGCTTGTATACGTATATCACCGTTAATGAAAATCCTTTTAAATTATTATCACATTGAATCAACACTGCAGTCTGTTTGGGATACAAAGGTCCCTTCTTTAGGCATGCATCACTAAGCCCTGCCTGAAGATGGCTCTTTGTGTTCCCAAACCATTCATCTAAGTAATTAGCTAGTGAAGCATTCCCAAGGGGGGTCATGTGACACAAAGTGGCTTATCAATTAAAGTATCACAAAGAGCAGTTATGGTATAGTAACAAAGTGAATTGCTGCATGGTAACTAAGTCTAATAACCTCGTCAAGAGGACCTAAAATATATTTGGTGGTACACATATGTCAAAGAAATCAGATGACCTGAATGACATTTTATTTTCTAAAGTATCATAAACAATTGCTAGTTTTTATTTGATGAAATACTGTGTTCACCTTTTTTTTTTATCCTTTGTTACATCTCCGTGCTGCTGATCTCCCACAGCCTCATTGCAGCCGCTTAAGCAATGGCTGCATGGCATTTCCCTGGACGGGTTTCTTGAGTTGAGAGGGACACTTGTAGCCTCCATGATAGGGTGACAACACAGGAGGACATTTGGGAGCCAGGGACAGAGTGTTGTCACCCTATAACAGGAAGTTCCTGAACTAGGATCACCTGGGATTATTTTAATAAAAGCCGCACATTTTTAAAGACTGAAAATTACTTTTGAAGTGACATTAACGTGTTAAAGTTTATACAATATTTTGGTGATTGGGTTTATATCTACTTTGAATAGTTTTATAGAGTATATACTGTATATATTTATATACATCAGACAAAAAAAGGGACAACTGGGGAAGGAAAAGGGAAACGGAGGGATTGGGTTCCAAAGGAGGAACACTCCCTCAAATGATGGACAGTTGGAAGCTAAGGTTTTACTCTTTGGTGAGAATACTTGTTTTTTTAGGATCAGTTGCAAGCACCAGAACTTCTATGTTGGAGGAAGACAACGCTACCTTTATTGGGGGTTGCAGCTCAGCACTCACTACCATGCCCTGAGATACAGCTCAATGGAAGCTACCTTACTCCAGGGTATCCCTTATTGGAAAACACCTTTCCCCAGAGTATGGCTCAGTGGAATCTAACTTTACCAGGGAGCCAATGTTACACTCTGGTGAGAATATCTATTTTTGGGGTCAGTACCAAGTACCAGCACTGTCACGTGGAAGGAAAAGGATGAAACCCTTACTCAGGGTGCAGCTCAATGCATATTACCTTGCCCCAGAGTAAAACTCAATGGCAAGCTACCTTGCCCCAGTATAAAGCTCAATGGCCACTAGCTTGCCCCAGGGATTGGATCAATGGATGCTACCTTGTCCTAGGCCTAGGGTATGGCTCCATTAATACTAACCACAACCCCCCCCCCCCCCATGGTATGGCTCAATCGATGCTACCATGCCCCAGGGCACAGCTCAATGGTGGATGCTACCTTGACCCAGGCCTAAGGTAAAGCTCCATGGATACTCCCCCCCCCTCCCTCCCCAGGGAATGGCTCAATGGATGCTACCATGTCCCAGGGTACAGCTCAGTGGATGCTACCTTACCCCAGGGTATGGATAACGGATGTTAATTTTCTCTAGGGTGTGGCTCCATGGAAACTACCTTGTTGAGGGTACAGTTCAATAAATGCTGCCTTGCCTCAGGGTATGGCTCATTGGATGCTACCTTTTCCTAGTGTATGGCTTAATGGACGCTACTTTGCCCCAGGGTATGGCTCATGGGACATTACCTTGTACCAGGGTATGGATTTATGGAACATTACCTTGTCCCAGGGTATGGATTCATGGGACGTTACCTTCTCCCAAGGAAGGAAACATGGATGCTACCTTGCCCCAGGGTATGGCTGATGGAACATTACCTTTCCCCAAGGTATAACTCATGGGACGTTACCTTGTCCCAGGGTATGGCTCATGAGATGATACCTTGTCTCAGGGTATGACTCCATATGATGTCACCTTGCCCCAGGGTATGGCTCATGAGATGTTACCTTGTTTCAGGGTATGGCTCCATATGACTTTACCTTGCCCCAGGGTATGGCTCACAGGACTTTACTTTGTCCCAGTGTAGGGCTCATGAGATGGTACCTTGCCCCAGGATATGGGTCATGAGACCTTACATTACCCCAGGGTATGGCTCATGAGATGTCACCTTGCAACCAGGGTATTGCTCATGAGATGTTATCTTGCCTCAGGGAATGGCTCATGAGAACTTACATTACCCCAGGGTATGGCTCATGAGATATTACCTTGCCCCAGGGTATGGCTCATGAGATATTACCTTGTCCCAGGGTATGGCTCATGAGATGGTACCTTGCCCCAGGATATGGCTCATGAAACCTTACATTACACCAGAGTATGGCTCATGAGATGTTACCTTGCAACCAGGGTATGACTCATGAGATGGTACCTTGTTTCAGGGTATGGCTCCATATGACTTTACCTTGCCCCAGGGTATGGCTCACAGGACTTTACTTTGTCCCAGTGTAGGGCTCATGAGATGGTACCTTGCCCCAGGATATGGCTCATGAGACCTACATTACCCCAGGGTATGGCTCATGGGACGTTATCTTGTCCCAGGGTATGGCTCATGAGATGTTACCTTGCCTCAGGGAATGGCTCATGAGACCTTACATTACCCCAGGGTATGGCTCATGAGATGTTACCTTGTCCCAGGGTATGGCTCATGAGATGTTACCTTGCCCCAGGGTATGGCTCATGAGAGGTTACCTTGCCCCAGGGTATGGCTCATGAGACCTTACATTACCCTAGGGTATGGCTCATGGGACATTACCTTGCCCCAGGGTATGGCTCATGAGATGTTACCTTGTCCCAGGGTATGGCTCATGAGATGTTACCTTGTCCCAGGGTATGGCTCATGAGACCTACATAACCCCAGGGTATGGCTCATGAGACCTTACATTACCCTAGGGTATGGCTCATGGGACGTTACCTTGTCCCAGGGTATGGCTCATGAGAGGTTACCTTGCCCCAGGGTATGGCTCATGAGATGTTACCTTGCCCCAGGGTATGGCTCATGGTACAACTAAGCTGCAGTTTAGGTCATACTGATACGATCAGCAGAATCCTTGGACTTTCTCTACAGAGGCGGCATTGCCAACACACAAATATTAGCATGACACATCATTCCTGCCAGTGTCTGCGCCGCTCCTCCTCTGTAGCCAGAGGCATTATACTCCCTATGTAGCAGAGACGGAGGAGCTAATGTGCACTTCAGTATCTGACATGAAAAAATGGTATGTCTGCCCACTGTGTCCTCCAGCTACCAGAGCAAGAAACAAAGAGCAGACTGGAGGATGTGTCGGTTCCATGGTGGGAGCTGAGATTTTTTATGCTTCAGACCTGCTCAGCATTGACCTACTGCACTGACATAAACAGGCCTTGTTCTTTACTTTATATACACAAGGCTGATTGTCAGAATCATGAGAACCGTATAAATAGGCCAGAGTCTTCCCCAACTATGCACACCACCCCCTGCAGGACTCCAGTACAGTACAGAACTGTATGAAAGACTCTGCTGGCCTGTGCAGAAGCCCTGAGAAAATCCTTCTGAAGTTGGCTGTGCTGGCTTTTAAGGCCCCGTTCACACCTGAGCATTTTTAAGCTCGTAAAACGCTCATCTCTGCAGTCTCAAAACGCTCAACAAGCAAAATCCCATTAATTTCAATGGTCCTTGTTCACATCTGAGCATTTTGTCGCCTGAAGCAAAACACTTGAAGCTCAAAAAAGTACATGAGTGTGGGGTGTTCATATTTTCTGAAACGGTGAACACTTTCATAATTACTTTTACATGATAATGGGAGGGGGGAACCAGGGAAAACAAAATATTAGCACATTAAACTTCGTCTTTACGTCCCGGTTCACGCATATGCGATGCGGGGACCCTGCAAATCCACTGCGGGTTCCCGCATCGCATTCAACTCGCAGGCAGTTCACACTGCCATATGCAAATTGCAGGGGATGTCAATACAAAGTGAACGACACCCCCAGATCAGTTTGCATATCGCAGTGCGAACTGTGAGTTCAGACATGAATCAGATTGCATAGGTGTGAACACCCATGCGATCCGATTCTGGTGCAGACCCCAAAAAAAGGGTCCTGTGCGAGTTGTGTCCGAATGCGATGCAAATTCAGCCATACAATCTGTATGGCTGAATTTGCATTGCACAGACATGATTTGCAAAGCAGTGCGCTCCGAATCACATGCAATGTCTGACATCCAGGGCCGGGACAAGGGGTGGTCAGGAGGGACGGCTGCCCTGCGCACTGTGATATGTGAGGTTCGGGGCGCACCCCAAGGAGATTGGAAGGGAGGGGATTTGTGTTGGGAGGGGTAATAAGGGAGGTGGCAGGAAGTTCTAGAAATTGGTCTGGGAGGGAAAATTTGGGGAGGTGTGCTAGGAGTGATAGTTTGGGGGGGAATTTGTATTGAGACGGGAGATGGGGAGGAGGATTTCTGCAACGATTGGAGATTTGGATGGTTTGTGCTAGAAAACGTAATATGGTGGGGGGGGGGCAGAGGTATTTCTGATAGGAGGGAAGACATTTTTTTGGGAGGGGGATTTGTGCTAGTAGGGAGGAATGGGGGCATTTGTGCTAGGATGGGGAAGGGAAATTTGTGCTGGGAGGGGGGATTTGGAGTGTGGGTAGAGGATTTGTGCTAGGAAGTGAAAAAAAAAAATTTGGGGGGGGGGGGGGTTGGGCGCGAATCGTGCTGGGAGCATATCTGGAATGAGAGGATTTGAGTCAAGAATGCAGATTAGCGCTCAGTTTTTTTTTGTTTTTTTTTTAGGGGGGGGGGGGGGATTTTTTCCTGACACATACTGCTCCTAGACATCGCATATGTGTGAACCGGCGCTAAATGGTAAAAATGCCACCATTGCCACACCTTTCCATTAGGAAACACACATTTCTAAATGCTGTATTACAGGAATGGGTTAGTGGTTTCTATTGTGCTTGTGATCAATCATCAGAGGATGAGTTGGGAATCCCTGGCCTCCTGTCTTCATCCATTAACAGTGTGTAAAGATTGTGGATTTCACTGCAGGGCAAACACACCGATGTCCGTTCAAACTTGCACATTGTTTCACAAAATTCTCAACCATTTGAAAACACAAAGGGCTGTAAGGTTGCATTCAGGGCTCCAATTGGTAAAATAAAAGTGGGATTCCCATCACAGATTCAAGCCCCGTACACACGTAGCGATTGTCGGCTGTAAATATTCGGCCGCCGAACGATCGGCCGATTGTCGGCTTGTTAGTATGATGCTTCCGACAACCGACAGCGCATTTTCGGCCGAACAGAATCTGGCATGCAGACTTTAAAATTTTTGTTGGCCGTCACCAGAACGGCCGATTGTTTGCCAGTCAGTACAGAATTCGGCCGACAAACAGCAGATTAGCAAGACTGGGCATGCTCAGAAAAGAAAAAACACACGGAAAGTTAACCATCACATGACATCACTTCTGCAGTCGGCTGTTGTTGGTCGACAAAATTCGTGTGCAGTCTTTAGCACTTTTCAGCCGACAGGACAGCACTAGACAAAAGACGGCCGACCGTTCGGCCGACATTCGGTACGCGTGAATGGGGCTTTACTGAACTAAAGCCTCGTACACACGATCAAATTATCAGAGGAATTTTCGTCCGTTTTTTTGTTGCATGCTAGTCTCATATCCAAAGTGAAGAGGTTACTTTCTTACAAAACTTCTACGAAAGAATTCATCTTCAGAAATGATGTCATGTGTTGAATTGTTTTGTATGTATTCTTTTGTTTCCAAGCATGCGTAGTATGATTTTTTTTTCAGACAAAAACTGTACTAGTTAAACGGAAATCAGATGTTGCGTTGACGTACGATAAAAATTTTATAGCCTGCACATCCATTTTTTGGCATTCGAAAATTCGTAATTGGCTGTCGAAAGCACCATATTAACATAGTTACATTGTAGTTGAGTTTAATGTTGATAAATGTAAAGTTATGCACTTTGGGGCTAAGAATATGCATGCATCATACATACTGGGGGGAGTAGAACTGGGGGAATCCATAGCGGAGAAGGATCTGGGGGAATACATAGCGGAGAAGGATCTGGAGGAATCCATAGCGGAGAAGGATCTGGGGGAATCAATAGCAGAGAAGGATCTGGAGGAATCCATAGCGGAGAAGGATCTGGGGGAATCCATAGCGGAGAAGGATCTGGGGGAATCTATAGCGGAGAAGGATCTGGAGGAATCCATAGCTTAGAAGGATCTGGAGGAATCCATAGCGGAGAAGGATCTGGAGGAATCCATAGCGGAGAAGGATCTGGAGGAATCCATAGCGGAGAAGGATCTGGGGGAATCCATAGCGGGGAAGGATCTGGGGGAATCCATAGCGGGGAAGGATCTGGGGGAATCCATAGCGGAGAAGGATCTGGAGGAATCCATAGCGGAGAAGGATCTGGAGGAATCCATAGCGGAGAAGGATCTGGGGGAATCCATAGCGGGGAAGGATCTGGGGGAATCCATAGCGGAGAAGGATCTGGAAGAATCCATAGCTTAGAAGGATCTGGAGGAATCCATAGCGGAGAAGGATCTGGAGGAATCCATAGCAGAGAAGGATCTGGAGGAATCCATAGCAGAGAAGGATCTGGAGGAATCCATAGTGGAGAAGGATCTGGGTGTTCTGGTAGATCCTAAGCGTAATAATAGCATGCAATGTCAAGCTGCGGTTTCCAAAGCAAGCAAAGTCTTTTCTTGTATTAACAGAGGCATGGACTCCAGAGAGAGAGATTTCATTTTGCCCCTCTACAAATCATTAGTAAGACCTCATTTGGAATATGTAGTTCAGTTTTGGGCACCAGTTCTTAACAAAGGATATCGGGGGAACTGGAGAAAGTGCAGAGAAGAGCAACCAAACTGATAAGAGACATGGAGGAGCTCAGCTATGAGGTAAGATTAGAGGAACTGAATTTATTCTCTCTTGAGAAGAGGAGATTAAGGGGGGATATGATCAAGGAATTTTTTTCCCCTGCTGTAGCAAATTGGATCATGCTTTGCTGAGTTTTTTTCGCCTTCCTCTGGATCAACTGTGGGTATAGGATTGTGTATATGGGATTGTATGGTTGGGTTTTCAATACTGTTTTTTTTTTCTTTTTGTTGGTTGAACCAGATGGACTTGTGTCTTTTTTCAACCTGACTAACTATGTAACTATGTATTAAAGACAATAGTCCATCCAGTTCAACCTGTGTAGGTGTGTGTGGACGTATTCATTTCCCATACCCCTGAATGTTGTGATCTTTGAGATGTACGTCCAAGAGTCTTTTAAAAGTAACCATACTCCCCGCAGTTACTACCATTTGTGGAAGAGAGTTCCACAATCTTATAGCCCTTACTGTAAGGCATGCCCAGAAGCTGTGCAGGGATGACGCGCCTGCACCGGAAGTGACGAGCAGGGCCGGTGCAGTGCATTCTGGGACTCCGACGTCACCGAAGAGGACGCAGAAGAGGACGCGCTGGCTTCAGCTGCCCAAACCTGAGATGGCAGCGCTGGAGAAGAAATTTTCAAGGTAAGTATTTCTTCTAAAAGGTAAGTGCGACCCAGGACAGTACAGAGGCTATCCATTGTGGAATGTACTAGCCCTGACTGTCCCGGGGGTGTTTTTATCTAAATTTCACCCCCGAGGCCGGAACTCCGCTTTAATGCATAAGGATAAAAAACCTTCTGCCTTTGCAGTCCCTTTAGGACTCAGCCCTGGAGTAGAAGGTCTGGTACACACATGCACTGAGAGCTGTAATGTGTTTAGCATGTGATTGGCTTTCTGACACCTTCTGGTGGGGATCCATGGAAAGCAATAAAAATAAATGACCTGCAACATCAAACACGCCCAGACACTGCTGGGCATGTTCACTTTGATGCAACAGAACACATGAAACTGAGCAAAAGACATTGCTTTGGCAGGAGATCTGCATTAAAGAGAGTTTTTCCGATTGCCCATTTATGGCAAAATGATAATATCTGTACCTTGATGAGCTTGTTGGACATCCGTTGCCAAAATCATGGGCATAAAAGCAAACACATTGGGGTTGTTTTACTAAAGGCAAAAAGATTGTGCACTTTGCAATGTGCAGTTGCACTCTGCAACAACAGTTGCCCCAGAGCTTAGTAAATGAGCAAAAGCTCTGCTGACTTCTATCTTCCAATCAATCATGTGCATAAAAAAATGCTGTTTTTTTTTTTTTTACATTTTCCTTGCATGTGAATGAATATTCCTTGCTAAGTGAAGCTTTACATAATTTACCAAGCTTTGGAGCAACTGCACAGTCTATTTGCCTTTAGGCTCCGTTCACATTAGGTCGCTCCGACTTCGGCACGACTTGCACGGACTTCACATAATGGAAGACAATGCAAGTCGCCTCCAGGTCGCCCCGAAGTAGAGGACCCTTTTTCTAAGTCGGAGCGACTTGTGTCGCTCCTATTAGAACAGCTCCTGTACTACACAGTGGGAGCGTGAGGACCGCGACTTGTCAGGCTGACAAGTCGCGGTCCAAGTCATAGCAGTGTGAATGCGGTCCTAGTAAATCAACCCCAAAATCTTCATTGACAAACATTAGCATGTAGAGACATTGTAAACTATTGTGTTTTTCCAACAGTGTGGTATCAGTTTGGTGAAGATTCTTTTCTGTTCCAGCATGACTGTCTTCCTGCGCATAAAGCCAGCTCCATAAAGGCATGGTGTGACCAGTTTGGTGTGGAGGAACTTGAGCATCCTGTATAGAGCCCTGACCTCACCCTACTGAACACCTTTAGGAATGGAATGCCGATGGTGAGTCAGGTCATCTCATCCAACATCAGTACCTGACCTCACAAATGAGCACAAATACCAACAGACACCCTCCAAAATCTTGTGGAAAGTCTTCCGGAAGGAGTGGAGGATGGTATAGCCACGAAGAGGGGTAGCTCTATAATAATGTCCATGATTTTGGAATGGGATGTCCACCAAGGTGTGATGTGTGGAGAAACTGGAATGTCCTGCACAGAGCCTTGACCTTAATCCTACTGATCACCTTTAGGAGTTATTGGGACCCCAATGGTGATTCGGGTCTTCTAATCCAACATCAGTACCTGACCTCACAAATGGGCACAAATACCCACAGACACCCTTCAAATCTTGTGGAAAGTCTTCCCAGAGGAGTGGAGGATGGTATAGCCACAAAGAGGGGTAGCTCTATAATAATGTCCATGATTTTGGAATGGGATGTCCACCAAGGTGCAATGTGTGGAAAGACTTGAATGTCCTGCACAGAGCCTTGACTTTAATCCTACTGATCACATTTAGGAGATATTGGGACCCCAATGGTTATTCAGGTCTTCCCATTCAACATCAGTACCTGACCTCACAAATAGGCACAAATTCCCATAGGCTCCAAAATCTTGCGGAAGCCTTCCCAGAAGAATGGAGGATGGTAAAGCCACAAAGTGTGGCCAACTTCATATTATTGTCCTTGGTTTTGGAATGGAATGTCCAACAAGCTCATACAGTTGTCTGATGTTGAGGTGTCAACATATGTTTAAGTTTCACTAGACGGGGATAAAGTCCAGGAACACTCACAGGACTTGAAACTCTTTACTGAAGACTTCAAAGGCTAAAAACAATTAAAACAGCCCAGACCAAAGACTTGGCCTTGCAAAACTGCAAGAATTTCAAGTAGCGTAAGTGAGCCTGGACTTTATCTCATTTAGTGAGTCTGAAATTCAAATGTTCATGGGAGAACACTGAGATCCATGCCTGTGCATTTGGCTAAACAGTGGGATGTCCTATGGGAACCTCTGGATTGCATAAGCAGATGTCTTCAAACTTCCTTCAACAAATCTTCAGTGCCACACATTTTGTTTATTTACTATTTAGAGTCAATATACGTTTGGCCTTATAGTGTAGATCAGTGTTTCTTAAGCGTTTTATAGTGTAGGAGGAACCCTTGAAATAGTTTTCAGGTCTTAGAGAACCCCTACTAAAAGTGTTCTTTAGAACCTATGGTACATTAACATGATTAGTAGGTCAAAGAGAGTTTTTATTAATGTATAAAGAATGGGGTGTACTTCATTCATACCCCACCCCCTCTCTAAAATTCCAGTAACCATGAAATTAAACAAAAAAATAATAAAGACCAGAAGCAAAGGAGAGACTGTGAAAACTGTGGTGACACCCTATATTGGTGGTCAGTTAAGAAGTGACCCCTTGCATTGGTTGCATCAGGGCTTTTTTCCAGCTGGAACTTGGTGGAACTCAGTTCCACCACCTCTGGCTCAGGCCCTCTGCTCCTTGCTCACCATTATAATGGTAAACACAGAAGTCCGGCTTCTGTGTTTACAAGTGACAGCTTGTCTCCCAATGGCTCTCATAGATCTGATCTTCTGAGCAGACAAGGGAGATGCAGAGCAGATTGTGCTGGGTGTTTGTCTGGGGGAGGTAGGTTTTGGGGTCA
Organism: Pelophylax lessonae; assembly: GCF_965119305.1. NCBI lineage: Eukaryota > Metazoa > Chordata > Amphibia > Anura > Ranidae > Pelophylax > Pelophylax lessonae. Next base: position 15,920,934 of record NC_138778.1, on the reverse strand, counting down.
TAAATGAGTTCCTGCACCTATTTTCTGAGAAAAAAATCCCTGGGTTGCATTGGTGTACTTCAATGTGGACAGGAGATGAATCTTCCACTGTTCTCTTCTCATGGAACTCATGATGACTTCTGGAGGAACCCTGGTTGAGAAAGACTATTGGTAGATGGAGAAGAATGAACTAAGTCATCCACTTTCTTTTTGTGTCTTGGGGGGTATTGCAACGATGATGGAGTTATTCAAGATTATGTCTCATTTTCATCTACATCAGCTCAATTACCTTCCTCAAAATTTATGTAAATATAAAAAGTTACCCCATCCATTGGTGTCAGTGTACATCAGTGTGAATGACAGATCAATCTACCACTGCTCTCTTTTCAATGAACCCCTTGCAACCTATGGAAGGACCCTGGTTGAGAAAGACTATTGGTAGATGGAGAAGAATGAACTAATTAACCCAGTTGCATTTTGTATCTCTGGGGTATTTTGGTGATAGTGGGGTATTTCAAGTTGGAGTCTCATTTCCTCTTCTACAGCAGGCCCATTCCTTCTACATAATATATGTAAATATAAAATGTGACCCCATACATTGGTGTACGTTCAGTGTGGACAGGAGATCAATCTACAAGCTCTCTTCCCAAGGAACCCCTAAAAACTTAAACTTCTGGAAGAGCCCAGGTTGAGAACAGGTAGTGTAGATAGACAAAGATAGACTAAGTCACCCACTAGCTTTTTGCATCTGTGGGGTACTGCAGTGATGGTGGCCTGGTGGGGTATTTCAAGTTGAAGTCTCATTTACCTTTCTACATAATATACGTAAATATGAAAAGTGCCCCAAACATTGGTAGCATTGGTGTACACCAGCGTGGGCAGGACATCAGTATACCACTGTTGTCTTCTCAAGGAAATCCCTACAACTTCTGGTGGACACTGGTTGATAAAGACTGTTGGTAGATGGACAAGAATGAACTAAGTCACTCACTTGCATTTTAAATTTCTGGGGTATTGTAGTGATGGAGGAGCATTTCCAGTTTCATTTCCCCTTCTACATCAGGTCCATTCCCATTCCTCCCATTATCCTCTTCATAACATACGTAAAAGTATAAAAAGTGATCCCATACATTGGTGGCTTTGGTGTACATCATTGTGGATGGGAGATCAATCTACCACTACTCTCTTCTCAATGAACCTGAACAACCTTTGTAAAAACCCAGGTTGAGGACAGGTAGTGTAGACTGAGCAAGATTGACCAAGTCAACTACTTGCTTTTTGCGTCTCTTGAGTATTGCAGTGATGATGGAGTTTTTTTTTAAGTTGGAGTCTCATCTCCCCTTCTACATCAGGTCAAATACCTTCTTCACAAAGTACATAAATATAAAAAGTGACCTCACCCATTGGTGGCATTGGTGTACATCAGTGTGAACAAGAGATCAATCTACCATGGCTCTCTTCTAAAGGAACCCCTAACAACTTCTGGAGGAACTTTGGTTTAAAAAGACTATTGGTAGATGGAGAAGAATGAAGTAAGTCATCCACTTGCTTTTTGTGTCTCTGGGGTATTTCAGGTTTGAGTCTTCTTTATCTTTCTATGTTAGGTCAATTCCCATTCCTCCTAATACCTTCTACATAGTTACATAGTAGGTGAGGTTGAATAAAGACAATAGTCCATCCAGTTCAACCTGTGTAGGTGTGTGTGGCTATAATCATCTCACATAGCCCTGAATGTTCTGATCCTTGAGATGTACGTCTAAGAGTCTTTTGAAAGCCCCCATACTACCCCCAGAAACCACCTCTTGTGGTAGAGAATTCCACAATCTTGTAGCCCTAACAGTAAAGAACCCCCCACGTTGCCTGAGGTTAAAACGCTTCTCCTCTAATCGCATTGTATGCCCTCGAGTCCTCATGCAATCCCTTCGACTGAACAGCTTATTTTCTAAGCTGAGATCCCCATTGAGATATTTTAAAATTGCTATCATGTCCCCCCTCAGGCGTCTCTTCTCCAGGGAGAATAAATCAAGCGATTGCAGACACTCTTCATTACATAATATATATAAATATAAAAAATGACCCCATAAATTGGTGTTCATAAGTGTGGATGGGAGATTAATCTATCACTGCTCTCTTTTCAAGGAACTCCTAACGACTTTTGGAAGAATCCTGGTTGAGAACAGCTAGTGTACATGGAGGAAGATGGACTAAAGCCTCGTACACACAATCAGATTATTGGACACATTTTTGTCTGTTTTTTGGTGCATGCTACTCCCATATGGAAAGTGAAGAGATTACTTTCATATGAAAATTCTCGTACGACAAAATTCTACTTTAGAAGTGATGTCATGTGTTGGATTGCTTTGTATGTGTTCTTTCCTTTCTGAGCATGCCTAGTCTTGCACTTAAGATTTTTTTCCGTCAAAATCTGTACTAATGAGACGAAAATCGGACGTTGTATTACGGACAACAAAAATTTTATAGCCTGCACATCAGGATTTTGTCAGCCGAAAAGTCGGAGTCGGCTGTCGAAATCACCATACTAACAATCCAAAAATCGGCAGATCGGTCGTCGGACAAAATTTCCCTTACGAATTTCTTATCGTGTGTACGGGGCTTAAAGCCTCGTACACACAATCAGATTATTGGACAAATTTCCGTCGATTTTTTTGGTGCATGCTACTCCCATATGGAAAGTGAAGAGGTTACTTTCATACGAAAATTCTCGTACGACAGAATTCAACTTCAGAAGTGATGTCATGTGTTGAATTTGTATGTATTCTTTTGTTTCCGAGCATGCGTAGTCTTGCTCTTACGATTTTTTTCGTGACAAAAACTGTACTAATCAAAGGAAAATTGGACGTTATGTGTGTACGATAAAAATTTTATAGCCTGCACATTCTGTTTTTGTCGTCTGAAAATTTGTAATCGGCTGTCAAAAGCACTATACTAGCGATCCCAAAATCTGGAGAAAAATTTACTTTCCGACTTTCTTATCGTGTGTACGGGCCTTAGGTCACTCACTTAATTTTTGCATCTCTGGTTCATTACAGTAATGGTGGGGGTATAACAAAAGAAGAACTTGCTTTCAGAGGCGTAACTAGAACCTTTAGGGCCGTGGTGCAAGAAACCATGAAGGGCTCCCCGGACCCCTGGCCGGGGCCCTTCCCTTCAAGCCTGGGGTTCTTCCCACTAATCCTGGGGCCCTTTACTCTCGTTGCGGGGCCCTTTTTTACGGTCCCGCAGCGGGACCCTTTCACAAGTTCTGCAGTGGGCCCCCTTCCTGCCATCTTGGGGCCTCCCCACAGTGGTGGAATGCCAGGACCCGGTCACAAGTGTGACATTTGCGATCCTGGAAGTTCACCCACTGGTGTCAGTAGGTTTTATTTTTTGGTATTTTTATTGTATTATTTTTTATCATTTTATTTTATTTTTTTACAATTTCACTGACTATGACTCTGTCCATTCAGAAAAGGAAGGAGCTTGTAAATGACATATTTCCTGACCCCTTCCTGGTTCTCTATTGTGACACATCCCCCTGCAGCAGCCCCAGGAGGAGAGGGAAGGGAGTACAGTGGGGGGGGGGGGGGCAGCACAGTAGGGGGGGGGGGACCAGGGGAGCACACAGGGGCCCAGAGACAGCAGAACACAAGTGAACTGGATAGGAGGGGTGGCGGGGGCAGCATGCAGAGGAACCAATCCCCTCCATTTTCCTCCTGCAGCTACAAGAGGAAAAAGGAGGACAGTGATTTCTCTACATGCTGCCCCTGGCACCCTTCCTATCCAGGTGTACAGGGGAGCCGCACAGGCCTCCTGGAGCATGGGGCCCGGTTGCAATTGCAACCCCAATGCCCCTGTTTGCTTCAAATATCTCTTTGGGACTTCTAAATGCAAACTGATCCCTTCTGGTGTGTATACCTCTAGGCCTGCCATTCCTTATTTCTTTTTTCAATCACCGACCCACACTGGCATTCACATTTGGAATATTTCTTCAACCAGGGCCAGGCACTTAATGCTTCATAGAGCTGATTGTGCAAGAGGAAATGATAGTATCTCGCTGCATATCATAAACACACCACCCTCCTGGCTGCTCACGTTATATGGAAGATTTTGCAGACAGTGTAGGAGGTGACCTGTACACGGGGCATGTATTAAGGGGGTCTGCTCTGAATTCCAGGCTTTGCAGCGGACAGGTAACAACAACCAGCTGTTCCTGGAGGGTTAATCATGAGCTGTTCTGGCAGCAGTTCCATTTCAGCTGTCAGGCCTGAGTCATTGCTGTGCCTGGGGATGGAATCAAGGACTGCAGTTTAGGTGTGGTCACCTGAGCTAGGAGCTGCTTTCATGTCCTTGTATGGTGCTGAGATAGAGAGCCTGGCTTGCAGCATCTTCACCTCCCCTTCCCAGGTACACACCTAGCTCCCACAATGCACCGCCCGAGAACACAAACAAATAGGTGACTGTCACAGGCCAGGGGCGTGCTGTCATACAACCTTGCTGGTTATTGTACTGGATGGCTTGTGTTGATGGTATCATAAAATTTTTACATTTTTTCTGCTGAAGAAGCGCTGGGGAAGTTTTGGGGCTTTTCAGGTCGACTTTGTGAAACTCCACCCTAACATAAAAGAATCACAAAAACTACAATTCCTTCCTATTGTTTAAACCTTATTATTACATTTTGTTTTTATATCTTCTGTAAGGTTCTGTACCTGCAGGTTATTTCCTCAAAGCATTCTCTAAATGGCGTCTGTACCCAGCGACCGACCACCTGTGTTCACAATGCAGCAGGGCAGCTGATTGGCACAGGACCTGAAAGCTAGCGGAGATCACTGTTGTAGCAGCATAGTAGTGGTGTAGTAGCGATTGTCCACTACAATGATTTCCAGCTTCTAGATCAGGGGTCTCCAAACTTCTAATTAAAGGACCAGTTTATTGTCCTTCAAACTTTAGGCCCCTTTCACACAGACGGACTGTTCAGATCCGCCTGTCCGTTTTTTTGGTGGATCTGAACGGTCCCCCCATGCATCCCTATGGGGCATCGGATGTCAGCGGAGACATATCCGCTGACATCCGATCCGTCAAATCTGGACGGATGGAAACCCTATTTTTCATCCGTCCAGTGGATCGGATCGGATGAGAACGGACCGAAGGTCCATTCCCATCCCATTTCCCCATAGAGATGTATGGGGCTCTGACAGCTGTGTTTCCGCACACAGTGCGGAGAACAGCTGTCAATCTCCTGCTCAGCAGGGATCGGCGGATCGATCCCTCGCTGAGATAAATGGAGTCTGTCCAACGGACATACTGTGTGAAAGAGCCCTTAGAGTTGCCAGTGGAAGTAGAAAATGCCCCAGTATCAGTGCTGATTCACACATATGCAATGTCAGACATTGCATGTGATTTGCAGCGCACTGCTCTGCAAGTCACATGTGATGTCTGTGCGTTGAGAATTCAGCCATACAGTTTGTATGGCTGAATTCGCATTGCATTCGGACCAAATTCTGACCTTTTTTTGGTCTGCACCAGAATCGGATTGCATGGGTGTTTACAACTATGCGATCCGATTCATGTCCACACTGACAGTTCGCACTGTGACATCGAACTGATCTGGGGATGTCGTTTCCTTGGAATTTACACCCCCCGCAATTCGCATATGGCAGTGTGAACTGCCTGGGAGTTGAGTGCGATTCAGGAACATGCAGTGGATTCACAGAGTTCCCGCATGACATATGTGGGAGCAGCCATGCCTCAGCCTTGGGAGTAAGAAAATTACAGAGCACCTGTGGTCAGCAGGAGGAGGAATAGTGCCCCATCATTGGTGTCAGTGGGAGGAATAGTGCCCCATCATTGGTGTCAGTGGGAGGAATAGTGCCCCATCATTGGTGTTAGTGGGAGGAATAGTGCCCCATCATTGGTGTCAATGGGAGGAAAAGTGCTCCATCATTGGAGTCAGTGGGAGGTATTGTCCCATCATTGGTGTCAGTGGGAGGAATAGTGTCCCATCATTGGTGTCAGTGGGAGGAAAAGTGCTCCATCATTAGTGTCAGTGGGAAGAATAGTGCCCCATTATTGGTGTCAGTGGGAGGAATAGTGCCCCATTATTGGTGTTAGTGGAAGGAATAGTGCCCCATCATTGGTGTCAGTGGGAGGAATAGTGTCCCATCATTGGTGTCAGTGGGAGGAATAGTGCCCCATCATTGGTGTCCGTGGGAAGAATAGTGCCCCATTATTGGTGTCAGTGGGAGGAATAGTGCCCCATCATTGGTGTCAGCGGAAGGAATAGTGCCCCATCATTGGTGTCAGAAGGAGGAATAGTGCCCCATCATTGGTTTCAGGAGGAGAAATAGTGCCCCATCATTGGTATCAGATTTAGAGCATTTTTACAGCTGAAAAACTCCTCTCAAAACCCGCTAGTTCTGGGGGGGTTTTCCAGTCAGAAAACGCCCCTGCCAAAAACTGCTGATAAAAGCCTATGGGTGCATGGACACATAGGATAACATGCTGGGGAGTTTACTGGGTGCATGAAAAAAAGTCTGACACCAAAAAACAGCAGCTGTAAAACGTCCCGTGTGCATGAGGCCTTAGTGTCCGTATGAGAAATAGTGCCGTGAATCAGTGGGAGGAATGGTGCCCCAAGGGCCAGATAAAGGCAAGCAAAGGGCAGCTTCTGGCCCAGTTTGGAGGCCACAGGGATCCCACAGGTATGGTATATACATAGTTAGTCCAAACTGGAACAATGTAACTATATGTAAACATATCCATACCTGGAATTCTTCTTGAAGCCCAGCCTTGGCATGGTGTGGGAGTTCAGGACCGATGTACCCCAATTTGGCAGTAATTCGCACTTTGCACTGTGACGCCGGCCCCCAACCTCCCGCACAGAGAAGCTCCACATTCTCTAGATTTTTACGCTGTTATCAGATAAGAATTTACAGTTTAATGGCAGATCATAGAGGCAGGACAGAGAAATTCCTATACCCTACTTAGGCAAAAGGGATAAAAGACTGGTATGTGTAAACCCAGAAAATTATGCAAGCCATTGCTGTGAAATGTTGATTGCCATATTGTGTATCTGGAAGACGAGTGACGCAACGTACAGCTATGCAATGTTTCAGTCGCTCTGTGCAGAGCCCAGCCGGCTTTGTTGACTGTATACAAAAATGTAGCTGAATAGTGTAAGCAATTCAATATAATAATGGAGGTGATGCATCATAAATTGTGGTTTCGGTTCTAATAATAACTCGGCATTGTGAATTATTGTATACATTTTAGGCGGGAGGGAGAAAAATAAACCAGTCCTATGGAAACAGTCATCATTGCTGCACCTGAGAGGTGAGCTCACAGCTAGAGACGTGGAGTCAGATATTTGCGATTGGTGATGAAAGAATTGATGGACGTGTAAATCTGTCATGTCTGACAGGTACACCATTTATTTTAACCCATTGCACACCTCCCAACTTTCTGAAATGGGAATTAGGGACACCTATAAACAAAAGTTTGCAGGGACACACACCCTGCCACGCCCCTCTTAACCACTTCTGGACCGGAAGGATTTGTTCCCTTAAAGCGGAGTTCTGGACACAAAATCAACATAATCGATTTTGGGCCATCTGCTTGCTCTTGGTCACCTGAAAAAGAAATGGATAGTTACAATTTTTTTTTTGTTTACTTACCTTGTTATTGAAGAAAAATATACTCACCTTTCTTCCACTTCCTCCCTCTGCGGCCGCGGCCCGCGCAGTCACTTCCTCTTTGCAATGATTCCTGGGAGCTGAACGTCATCGCTCCCAGGAATCAATGAGCCTGCACATGCCCCGCTCGTCACTTCCGGTGCGGGCGCGTCATTCCCTGCTAAACAGCTTCTGGGCATGCCCAGAAGCTGTGGAGGGATGACGCGCCCGCACCGGAAGTGACGAGCCGGGCCGGTGCAGTGCATTCTGGGAGAAGAGGACGCTCTGGCTTCAGCTGCCCACACCTGAGATGGCAGCGCTGGAGAAGAAATTTTCAAAGTAAGTATTTCTTCTAAAAGGTAAGTGCAACCCGGGACAGTACAGAGGCTATCCATTGTGGAATGTACTAGCCCTGACTGTCCCGGGGGTATTTTTAGCTACATTTCACCCCCGTGGCCGGAACTCCGCTTTAATGACCAGGCCATTTTTTGCGATTCGGCACTGCGTTACTTTAACAGACAATTGTGCAGTCGTGCGATGCTGTACCCAAAAACAATTGATGTCCTTTTTTTTCCCCACAAATAGAGCTTTCTTTGGGTGGTATTTGATCACCTCTGCTATTTTTTAAGTTTTTTTAAAAAAAAAATTTAAATTGCTATAAAACAGAAAAAGAGCGACAATTCTGAACAAAAAAACAATATTTTTCACATTCTGCTATATAACATTGCCAAGAAAAAAAAATGTAAAAATCAAAATTTTTTATTATTTTAGGCCAATTTGTTTTCTGCTACATATTTTTGGTAAACAAAAATCGCAACATTTTAAATGGTTTGCGCAAAAGTTATCGCGTCTACTAACTACGGGAAAGATTTATGTCCTTTTTATTTTCCCTAGTAATGGCGGTGATCTGCAATTTTTAACGGGACTGCAACATTGCGGCGGACAGATCGGACCCCTAACTGACATTTTTGACACTTTTGGGGGGACCAGTGACATTACTACAGTAATCAGTGCTAAAAATATGCACTGTTACTGTAATAATGATACTGGCAGGGAACGGGGTTAACACAGTGGGTGATCAAGTGGTTAAATGTAAGCCTAGGGCAGTGATGGCGAACCTTTGCACCCCAGATGTTTTGGAACTACATTTCCCATGATACTCATGCACTCTGCAGTGTAGTTGAGCATCAATGTAGTTCCAAAACATCTGGGGGTACCAAGGTTCGCCACCACTGGTCTAGGGGCGTGTTTTTAACTGTATGGGGGTTGGGCTTTTTGAAATGATCACAGAGACCTGTGTTCCTGTAAAGAAGGATAACAGGTGCTCTGTGATCATTTCAGAGAGAAGAACGGTCGGCTGTGTTTACAATAGCGGACCGTCCTTCTCTCTCAGTGGGGAACGATTGCGGGTGGCCAGCGAGAAGACACAAGAAATCACTATTTTAATAAAATACTTGAGATTACCTAGCGGAGACCCTTATGGGCCATACACACTATACAATTGTCTTTAGATTTTTTCCTTTAGATTTACCAAAACCGTATAATATGAGGTCAAATCTAAACACTTTCAATTTGTATGCAATCAGGTGGGCCCTTGCACTACATAGTTGAAGGTAAAGCCCCGTACACACACACAGATTGTTGGCCGTAAATTGTCGGCCAACGTCCGATCTGCCTATTGTAGGCTTGTTAGTATGATGCTTCCGACAACCAACTGCGAATTTTCGGCCGAAAAAATCCTGGTGTGCAGGCTATAAAATTTTTGTTGGCAAACAAAGAACGGCCGATTGTTCCTCAGTCAGTACAGATTTCGGCAGACAAAAATCAGATCAGCAAGACTGGGCATGCTCAGAGAAGAAAAAACACACGGAAAGTCAACCATCACATGACATCACTTCTGAAGTTGGTTTTTGTTGGCCAACAAAAGTCCAGTGCAAGTCTAGAGCACATTTCAACCAACAAACAACACTGGACAAAAGTTGGCCGTTCAGTTGGCCAACAATCTGTGCGTGTGTACGGGGCTTTACCTTCAACTATGTAGTGCAAGGGCCCACCTGATTGCATACAAATTGAAAGTGTTTAGATTAAATCTAAAGGAAATCTACCAACAAAAATTGTATAGTGTGTATCCAGCTTGAGATTTCTTGTGTCTTCTCCTTCCATACCTGGGATCTCTTCCTGTGGATGAGTGATACCTGGCCCTGGGAGACCCTCTGCTGTCCTGCATATGATCCCTCCTGCCATCTTTTGACCCCCGTGGGGTATAGCTGCTTCTGATCCTGGGTGATTCTTGGGTCAGAGATTGAGGTGAGAGGCTTTAATTTGTGGTGGTGGTGAATTGAAACACATTCCCGGAGGAGTAGCGTTAGACATCTGTGGGATTATTGGGACTCTTTTATCACTATCCAAATTTTTTTACTTGGACACATTACATTATTTCAGCACTTTTTCAGATTCTTCCATCTGATATTTGTTATTTTGTATATTTTTAGTATTTTATGGGTATCTATTGAACATTTATGTTTATTGCACATTCATGTTCTGGCGCAGCACTGTCTTGGTTATTTAATTTATAGGACTAATGGGGAGCCGCTTGACTCCTAAAGCCAGGCGGTTCCTCTCAACTGCAGTGATCTGATCATACATCCTAATGACATCCTGGAGGAGGGGTTTTCTCTGCTAAGCACACCCTCCTGCCTGCATGCCTAAGCTAAGGGCAGATGGATTCCAGGAAGTAAATGCTAATCAGGGATATGCAAACAGTGGCCCCCCAGATGTTGCAGAACTACAAGTCCCATGAGGCATAGCAAGACTCTGACAGCCACAAGCATGGCACCCAGACGCAGAGACATGATGGGACTTATAGTTTTGTAACAGCTGGAGGGCCACAGTTTGCATATCCCTGTGGAATCCTCTGCCCTAAGCCCCAGTTCACACTTATGCGATGCGGGAAGGCTGCGAATTCGCAGCCTGTTCCCGCATCGCAAACGCACCCCCAGCAGTTCACACTGCCATATGCGATACGCTGGGGGTGTCAATGTAATCTTAACGACACCCCCAGTTTGATCGCATATCGCAGTGCGATCGTGCAGTTCGCACAGGATCGGATCGCACAAGTGTGAACCGCTGTGCGATCCGATCCTGATGCGGCTGCAAAAAAGGGTCCTGTGCGTGTTTGCTGCAGGTGCAGGTGTATGGCTAAACTCGCACCGCACAGCCGATCGCATGTAATGAAGGAGCAGTGCGCTCCGACATTACATGCGAACGCCGCAGCCGCATGAATGTGAACCGGCACTTACTCAGGATGGCCACAGCCAGAGATGCGAGGGGGGTGTTTTTCAAAGTGATTTCTCAACAAAATAAAGCATAGAGACATGGATGGATGGGGGAGTTTGCTTTGAATATTAAAAATGAATTAAATATTGTTTTTGGTTTGTGGTGCTCAGATGCAGTTGACATCCACTTTAAGTACGCCCATGTGAACGAGGCCTAAGCCTCGGTTTCCACTAGTGCGGCTACGAAGTCGTGCTACTTCTAGCACGACTTCGTAGCAAAAGTAAACCGCGGCTTCAGTTAGACTTGTCCCTCATATATAGAGGGAAGTCGCGCTCAAAAGTAGTACACGATTTACTTTTGAGGTCGTGGCAACTGAAGCAATGGGTTTCGACTTGCTGTGCGACTTGACATGTGTCAAGTTGCACCGCAAGTCGCACTAGTGGAAACCGAGCCTAAATACACACTATATTACCAAAAGTATTGGGACGCCTGCCTTTACACGCACATAAACTTTAATGGCATCCCAGTCTTAGTCCATAGGGTTCAATATGGAGTTGGCCCACCCTATGCAGCTATAACAGCTTCAACTCTTCTGGGAAGGCTGTCCACAAGGTTTAGGAGTGTGTCTATGGGAATGTTTGACCAGAAATGCATTTGTGAGGTCAGGCGCTGATGTTGAAGAGAAGACCTGGCTCGCAGTCTGCGCTCTATTTCATCCCATACGTGTTCTATGGGGTTGAGGTCAGGACTCTGTGCAGGCCAGTCAAGTTCCTCCCCCCCAAACTCGCTCATCCATGTCTTTATGGACCAGGATCAGGAAAGAGAGAGCCAAGCCTTGTTTTTGTTGTTGAGTATAAAGACTTCCAGTATTATTTGTTTGCATGGATCAAACCAATGGTGGGAATCCCCCAGACATTGTCATTGCTTTGCCTTCTTTTCTATAGATTGGAATTTTATGTTATATTTGATACTTGCCTAGAAATATCCCCAGCACCAGCACCCGGAATGCAGATAATTAGGTTGCGGGTGTGCATGCAGCAATTTCCTTGTGTTATACCGAGTTGTGTTTCCTCATACCTCCGGCTTATGAGGTGTCAAAGTGCTGCCATTCATTTATTACTCATTTGCTGGCTACAAAGGTTTCCATACTTACCAGCTTTATAAATAATCTGAGTATTGCCTGCAATGCTTGGGTTCATTTCTCAGCTACAGGAAGCAGTCGCTGCTTGTTATCGCACACAGATTCTCTGGTAGAAACCTCTGCTGCCAATCAGCAACTGTTCCACCTTCACCCATGCAAAAAGATCATCCACTGTACCTTGAACCTTAAAGCGTTTGTTACCCCAACTCTTCATATTCCTGATATGTGGCTGCTGTACCATGTACTTGTATGAGAGAGTCTCCTGTTCTCTTTGTATTGCTTCCTTTATGTGAAATCCCCAGTGTTCCTCCCAGTGCCTCTGCTTTCCTATTAAAAACTGACCACACTAAGCAGGAGAGCACACAGTGGTCAGTTTTCTAGCCATGCCTGCTCTCCTCCGATGATCAGAGTTGTCCTGACATGCCCCCGCTGCACAGCCATTCACTGGGAAGCTCAGTGTGCTGCTGCTTCTCCTCCCCCAGCTTCAATGCAGCTGAGAACAGAGGGAATTTGCTCACTTCCCCAAAAAGGGTATTTATAATGGTTTTATTTTTTTCCTTATATCTATACACAAATGTTTTGCCTTTCATTTCTTTTTTTTTAAACTGAATGGGTTGTTTTACAAGGTGATCGTTTACAATCACTTTAAGCCAGCTATAAATGGTTCAAATCCTGGCCTGTTCAGCGGGGGCCGGCTGAGACTCAAACCCTGTATAGGCAGGCTGAATATAGCCACACCTCTTTTTTTGATGGGAATGAGAGACATCTGTAAGGTGACTGGCTTTGTCTCCGTCCTCTCCTGTAGTTTTCTGTAGTGGGTGGAGCCCACTGAGTCCCTCCCACAGCTCTACTCTCTCACCTTGTGCAGGGGGACTGGTCTTCTCTTCACCCCTTCCTGTAGTAGGTAGAGCCTACTGGGCCCCTCCCACAGCTGTGCTGTCGCCTTGTGTAGAGTGTCTGGTCTTGTCTCTGCCCCTCCTGTAGTTTTCTGGTGTGGGTGGAGCCTGCTGGGCCCCTCCCACAGCTCTGCTCTCTCTCTCCTTGTGCAGGGTGACTGGTCTTGGTTCCGCCCCCTACTGTAATTTTCTGTAATAGGTGGAGCCTGCTAGGCCCCTCCCATAGCTCTGCTCCTTCTCTCTCTCCTTGTGCAGGGGGACTGGTTCTGTCTCCACCCCCTCCTGTAGCTTTCTGTGGTTGGTAGAGCTTGCTGAGCCCCTCCTACAGCTCTGCTCTCTTTCTCTTTCCTTGTGCAGGGTGACTGGTCTTGGTGCCGCCCCCTCCTGTAATTTTCTGTAGTAAGTGGAGCCTGCTGGGCCCCTCCCACAGCTCTGCACTCTCTCCTTTTGCAGGGGGACTGGTCTTGTCTCCTCCCCTCCTATAGTTTTCTGTATTGGGTGGAGCCTGCTGGGCCCCTCCCACAGCTCTACTCTCTCTCCATGTGCAGGGGGCTGGTCTTGTCTCCGCCCCTCCTGTAGCTTTCTGTGGTGGGTGTAGCCTGCTGGACCCCTCCCACAGCTCTGCTCTCTCTCCTTGTGCAGGGTGACTGGTTCTGTCTCCACCCCCTCCTGTAGCTTTCTGTGGTTGGTAGAGCTTGCTGGGCCCCTCCCACAGCTTTGCTCTCTTTCTCTTTCCTTGTGCAGGGTGACTGGTCTTGGTTCCGCCCCCTCCTGTAATTTTCTGTAGTAGGTGGAGCAATTTCTGTAGTAGGTGGAGCCTGCTGGGCCCCTCCCACAGCTCTGCTCTCTCTCTCCTTGTGCAGGGTGACTTGTCTTGTCTCCTCCCCTCCTGTAGTTTTCTGTATTGGGTGGAGCCAGCTGGGCCCCTCCCACAGTTCTGCTCTCTTTCTCTTTCCTTGTACAGGGTGACTGGTCTTGGTTCCGCCCCTCCTGTAATTTTCTGTAGTAGGTGGAGCCTGCTGGGCCCCTCCCACAGCTCTGCTCTCTCTCCTTTTGCAGAGGGACTGGTCTTGTCTCCATCCCCTCCTGTAGTTTTCAGTAGTAGGTGGAGCCTTCTGGGCCCCTCCCACAGCTCTGCACAGTCCATTTACAGCACAGTGATTAAGTCACACTACTTTTATACAGTAATATCGGGGGATTGCAAAGGAATTTGGTGCACACAAATTCATAGATTTATATTCTCTGGCTCTAACGAGGAATACAGTATATTTCAATGAAAGTTTTTGTGCCTGGAGTTCGCCTTTAAATGAACCTTACAAAGAGTGCAACTATTGTGTATAGAGCTTGGTAGTGCGAGATGGACGTTCAGAGACCAGAATTTCTTGACATGTCTATCTGCAGTTTTACACGTACACTCTAAGGGCTCTTTCACATGGTCTGCATTCAGTTGCGGACCGTTCTCTGCTCAGCGGGGATCGATCCGCCGATCCCCGCTGAGCAGGCGGATGACAGCTCCATCTCCGCTCTGTGTGCAGAGAGGGAGGTGTCAGAGCCCCGCTGCTCTCTATGGGGAATCAGATGCGAGCGGACCGCCTGTCCACTCTCATCCGATCCGATCCGATCCCCAGGACGGATGGAAAATAGGGTTTCCATCCGTCCGGATTTCACGGACAGGATCGGATGCGGATGGCAGCGGGTGTCAGCGGACATGTCACCGCTGACATCCGCTGCTCCATAGGGCTGAATGGGGTATCCGATCAGATCCGCCTAAAAAACTGACAGGCGGATCTGATCGGAACGCCCGTGTGAAAGAGCCCTAAAGCCCCGTACACACGTACTGATTGTCGGCCGACCGATCGGCCGTCTTTTGTCCAGGGCTGTCCTGTCCGCTGAAAACTGCAAAAGACTGCACACGAATTTTGTCGGCCAACAACAGCCGACTGCAGAAGTGATGTCATGTGATGGTTAACTTTCCGTGTGTTTTTTCTTTTCTGAGCATGCCCAGTCTTGCAAATCTGCTGTCTGTCGGCCGAAATCTGTACTGACTGGCGAACAATCGGCCGTTCTGGTGTCGGCATACAAAAATTTTAATGCCTGCACGACAGATTCTGTTCGGCCGAAAATGCGCTGTCGGCTGTCGGAAGCATCATACTAACAAGCCTACAATCGGCTGATCGGTCGTCGGCCGAATATTTACGGCCGACGATCGGTACGTGTGTACGAGGCTTAAGTCTTCTTTCACACGGGAGGTAGTCTGCTCAGCGGGGGAACGATCCGCCGATCCCCACTGAGAAGGCGGATGACAGCTCCGTCTCCGCTCTGTGTGCAGAGACGGAGCTGTCAGATCCCTGCTGTCCTCTATGGGGAGATCGGATGAGAACAGACTGCCTGTCCGTTTTCATCCGATCCGATCTGATCCGATCCTCCAGACAGATGGAAAATAGGGTTTTCATCTGTCCGGATTTGACGGAGAGGATCGGATTGGATAGCAGCGGGTGTCAGCGGAGATGTCTCCGCTGACACCCGCTGCTCCCTAGGGCTGCATGGAGCATCCGATCCAGTCCGCCTGAAAAACTGACAGGCGGATCGGATAGGATCGGAAAGCCCGTGTGAAAGGGGCCTAAGGGCCAGTTCACACCACATGCAGTCCAGTGCGTTTTTTTTTCTGCATCAAAAACACATGGAAAATAGGTTATATGGTTTCCAGTGGCATAGCTTACACCGGTGCTGTCAGTTCCAGTTGTAGAAAAAAAAGAACATGCTGTATTTTTCCTGCACTGAACCGTACTGGAACGTTGCAAAGCGTATCAAAAACACACCGGAATGCATCAAAAATGCATCGGACCCTAGTACAGTGGGAAAAAAAAAAAAACATATGGAACGCATCAAAAACGCAGCAGAACATGTCCAAAAAGGCACATGCAGGAATGCATTCAGAACAGATCTGGAGTGCGTTTTTTCATGCGAACCCAAAATGTTGCCTGTGTGTGTAATGTGACCTTCACACCGTGGAGTAGAGGGGCTTCTCATTGGGCTGTAATGGATGATGGTGCTGGGGACAGTGGGGGGTGGTATGCAGCTGGCATATGCAATCCTGTGCCAGCTGTAATTATTGGCTGCAATGGGAATTGAAGAATCCCAGCAGATGGAATCTATGACATAACGGCATATGACTAAGAAAACAACACAAGAATGCGTCTAAATGATCTGTCTCACAGCCACTGAGCAATGATAGCAAATGGAAGAGGCCCCAAAAACACAAATCCTGATACATTGGATCCGAATACACTGACAGCCCCCTGTATACAGCGCCTGGCATACAAATCCACCTCTCTGGACTTTTTCCACGTTTTTATTGTTACAGCCTGGAATTATAATGGAATTATTTGGGATGTAAATCGCCGATAGTCACAGCGACAAATTATTTCCAAATAAAAACCAGAGAAGTCTTGATTGCATTAGTATTCACCCCCTGTGCTAGGAAACCCCCTAATTAAGCCCGGGAGCAGCCAACTGCCTTCAGAAGTGGCATAATTAATTCAATGGAGTCCACCTGCATGCAATTAGTGTCACATGATCTCAGAATCAGTTCACCTGTTTCGGGAACGCTGCAGGAATATAGTTAAAAGAATAAGTTCACCCTTTAAAAAAGAAATGAACAGGATTTTGCAGGTAACAAAAATGAGTATTTATTATTTTTTCATGCTGCAGTCTGTAAGGCTACATTCACACCAGCAATTAGCACCTCCCCATTCACCATAATGACGAGTCGCCATCGCCAGATGATTTTTAAATTGACCGTTGCCGAGTCGGTGGTGCCTGCAGAACCACCGTGGCTCAAATTTACTCTCATCCAGCCGGCATCATCTGAAATTCTAGCCATCTATAGGAACTTTGAGTTCCGGGCTCAAAAACAACTTTGGCCCATCCGCTTGCTGTGAATGCCCTAAACTTCAAATGGATACTCCCAATTTTTTTTTTCTTTACTTACCTTGTTTTTTAAGAAAATATACTTACCTTCCTTCTACTTCCTCCCTCTGCGGCCGCGGCCCGCACCGTCACTTCCTGCTTGCATTGATTCCTGGGAGCTGAACGTCATCGCTCCCAGGAGTCAATGCGCCTGCACCGGCCCCGCTCGTCACTTCCGGTGCAGGCGTGTAATTCCCTGCTAAACAGCTTCTGGACATGCCCAGAAGCTGTGCAGGGATGATACGCCGGCCCTGGAAGTGACGAGCGGGGCCGGTGCAGGAGCATTCTGGGACCAAGAGGACAAGGAAGAGGACGCAGAAGAGGACGCGCTGGCTTCAGCTGCCCACATCCAAGATGGCAGCGCTGGAGAAGAAATTTTCAAGGAAAGTATTTCTTTTAAAAAGCAAAGCCACAGATCTGGTTTGGAACACATTCTATTATGTTTTAATCATCACTATATATATTTTTTTATAAATAAACTTTTCAAGGTTTTCCATCAAGCCTGCCTGAGTTACATTGTAGACTATGTACCATGGGATAGCGCTGCTGCCCCTCCCCCCATGACCCGGCATCGGCAGACTACCCACTTCTGGACTCGACCCCGGCTTGGATGACTACCCGCTTCTGAACTCAACCACGGTTTGGATAACTACCTGCTGCTGGACTTGACCCCGGCTTGTTCTTGATCCCACTTCTCACTCTTGCTGCAATCAACTGCTTCATTTTAACTGCATCTCCGTGTGGTCTGGTTTCCTGGCACCCTGACACTTGCCAAAATCTCCAACTACATCACTTCCGGTGACACTGCAGCAACAATAGTTGGAGATTTTGATGACTTGGCTGTTTTCCCAGAACACCTCCAGCGTATACACTAAAGGCCCGTACACAAGTAGCGATTGTCGGCCGTAAATATTCGGCCAACGTCCGATCGGCCGATTGTCGGCTTGTTAGTATGATGCTTCCGACAACCGACTGCGACTTTTCGGCCGAACAGAATCTGGTGTGCAGGCTTTAAAATTTTTGTTGGCCAACACCAGAACGGCCGATTGTTCCTCAGTCAGTACAGAATTCGGCCGACAAACAGCAGATGAGCAAGACTGGGCATGCTCAGAGAAGAAAAAAACACACGGAAAGTTAACCATCACATGACATCACTTCTGAAGTCGGCTGTTGTTGGCCGACAAAATTCGTGTGCAGTCTTTAGCACTTTTCAACCGACAGGACAGCACCGGACAAAAGACGGCCGATCGTTCGGCCGACAATTGCTACGTGTGTACGGGGCTATAGGTACACGATATAATGAGTGGACATTATTTAGTCTGCCTGCTAGTAACCAACAACATGGCCGCCTCCAAGACGATGACAACTTTTTTCCTCCTTACCCGATGTTCTGTGAAAAAAGCCAACTCCTTGTGTACCGTAGTGTATACCCTGCCAGAGTTCTGTGAAAACAGCCAACTTGTCGAAAACTCCAATGATTGCTGCTGAAGAGTCACCGAAAGTGACATGGTTGGAGATTTTGGCGAGTTGGAGTTTTCAGCAGAACACCGGCAGGGCCAATAGGTAATTTTTTGCACTTCTCCAACAGATACATCGAAAAACACTTTCAATGGGATATTTATAGACCAGAAAGTAGCAGATAAGAGAAGTTCATTGTTGCGATTTACATACACTTTAATTTTTGTGTTACGATGTTTTGCACTTTCATCTTTAGAGTAAATAAAATTGGAAACATCTCAGTCCAGAATCTGACATTACCAAATATGGAGAGGTCCAAGGAGGAAAATACTTATGCAAAGCAGTGCAGGTAATACAGAGATGAACAGCGGGACCATAAAAGAAGGAGGTGGAGGCGTGTGATGTCTGACAGAGGTATGCTTGTTTTCCTACTTATTGCAGATATAATATATTATGCATATTAGCTCAATGGACTAACACGCAATCATTTATGGAGCAAAGTGCAGTATAACGCATGATACTGATACATTTCATTTATTAGACTGAAGGTACATATATATATTAGGCCTCATTCACACGAGTGTACTACAGCGTACAGCTATGTGGCGAGGCGTTCTTGCCTGCACAGGGATGTACTGGTATGCCATGCATCCTCATACAGGCAGTTCCATTCAAGTCAAATGGAGGAGAATCTTTCAGAAATTGAAATTGCAGACCACCATTAAAGTGTTGCTGAACTCAGGAGCCTGCATTCACTATATCTGATCTCCCCAGGAGCCTGCATTCACTATATCTGATCTCCCCAGGAGCCTGCTGTCACTATATCTGGTCTCCCCAGGAGCCTGCAGTCGCTATATCTGGTCTCCCCAGGAGCCTGCATTCACTATATCTGATCTCCCAGGAGCCTGCTGTCACTATATCTGGTCTCCCCAGGAGCCTGCAGTCGCTATATCTGGTCTGCCCAGGACCCTGCATTCACTATATCTGGTCTCCCCAGGAGCCTGCAGTCACTATATCTGGTCTCCCCAGGACTCTGCATTCACTATATCTGGTCTCCCCAGGAGTCTGCATTCACTATATCTGGTCTCCCCAGGACTCTGCATTCACTATATCTGTTCTCCCCAGGAGCCTGCATTCACTATATCTGGTCTCCCCAGGAGCCTGCATTCACTATATCTGTTCTCCCCAGGAGCCTGCATTCACTATATCTGGTCTCCCCAGGAGCCTGCATTCACTATATCTGGTCTCCCCAGGAGCCTGCATTCACTATATCTGGTCTCCCACAGTACACAGAACACGGAAATGCAGTCATTTTAGTAAACAAAAACTGCTAAATACCTTTTCTCATCAGCAGTATATAGCAGTCTTGTGACTTCTATCAGTGTCTGGTACAAGCTTGTAGGAGGAGTTTTCATTCTCCTGTGACTATCCAATGAGGCTGCATGACCTCTGACCCTCTATCTGGACAGTGCTGATTGGCCCTGTGCTAATCACATGCACTCTCCCAAAAAAAAAAAAAAAATCTCTAGCAATACACACCAAACTGAGCATGTGCAGAGGGCCTCCAATGCTCTGTGCCATCAGCAGATGGATTGGGGACAGAGGAAGAAGGGGAGGATCAGAGGATACAGGACCAAACAGCTTTTTTACAAAATGAGGAGGATTAACCCCTTAGGTTCCACAGTGAGTATAACAAGCATGCTTTACTGCATATTCAGACTGATTTTACTGTTGTGGGTTTAGTAACACTTTAAGTCCCCATTCACACTTGTGCGACTTGCCATACAGCTTTGGATATCAAAATTGCAGGACAGGTCATACCCCATGTTTTCCAATGACAACCATTCATTTATGTGCGACTTGTAAAGTTACATTTTTCTTTTTAATAATAAATATGTCTCTACTTACCTGCACTGTGCAATAGAATGGCACAGAGGGGCCTGCAAAACTCCTCTTCTGGAGTCCCCCAACGGTACCCCTAGCCCCTCCTCTCCGTCCAGTGCCCCCATGGGTAGCTTCTTCCCATGGGGGTACTCATGCGTGCTCATTCCCGAGCCATGTTGCAGCATCCTTTGACATAGACATGGGGACTTGGCCCCGTTCCCTAACCAAAGGCTCACAGTGCCCCAGCAAAGCCAGCGAGATCTGGTGAGGTCTCTAGAGAAGGGGAGAGAAGAGCTGCAGACATGCACATCACTGAATCGAACGAGGGTTTAGGTAAATAAAAGCGGAGGGGGGTTAGGGGGCGAGGGGGCATGCTGATGCCTAAATATTTACCATAATGCAAGGAATGCATTAAGGTAGCAAATGTTTAGGCTTGAGAACCACAGTCGCAGCAAAGGCCATAGACTTCAATGTTAACCCTTAAAAGTTGCGTACTTTAATGTTTTACAAGGGTTGTGTTTTCCCGCACAGGGATGTACAGGTGTTCTGTACTTGTCCATGCAGACAATTCTGTTCATGTCAATTGAGACGCAGTGGCTGCATGGACACAGCTGTTGATCCCAATTTGACAGCCATGCGGGTGTGGGTGCATGGTCTGAATCCAGACAGTATGATTTCAGGCTTCAATTAAAAACCGGCACTTCAGTAGGTAGGTATAGGAATCAGCAAATGGTTACCCTTTAATGGGCAGAGTGACATACAGCCAGAAAAAAAACAAAGAACGTGTTTTGGCACGTTATCGGCCGAAACACATTTTTTTCTGTCTGTACATCGCTCTGCCCAATAAAGGATAAATGTTTGCTGACACCTACCGAAGTGTCGGCTTTTCATTGCAGTATGATTACTGAGATCTCTTAGCCTGAGCACTGGGAGGTTTGGAAGGTGGTTGTAGCGCTGTCTTGTCTGTTTTTAGAATGAGTTCAGGGCCGTGCACTCACACTTGCATAGCTGTCAGATTGAGAGCAGCGGCTGTGTCTGTGCAGACCTTGCAAACCAAATGACAAGAATGGGACTATCTGCACGAGGATGCACGGAACACCTATCCATCCCCATAGTTGCCAATAGAGATGGGCTTGGGCGTGTTTCAGTTGCCATGTGCCAGATCCTGCCAGGAAGCCGACACTGCACTGCGCTAATCGCGGGCAGTGAGACATTTCACGATCCGCAGCTGAACAGATTGGGAAATGTCTCAGTGCCTTTGATTAGCGGTGTGCAGTGTCGGCTTCCTGGCGGGATCGGGCACATGGGAATTCAAACATGCCCCAGCCCATCTCTAATTGCCAGCAGTTCAGATTTTCTCAGGACATTAACGGAGTTCAGACCTTGTCCCGGTCTGACCGTATCCAGGGAAGAATCACATAAAACTGGCTTCGTCCCGGGACGACCGCAGCTTCCACCAGTAAAAACATGGCTGCGGGCCAACTTTTGAATTGCACATGCGCTGCTCGGGCAAGCTTGACAGTTCGGGTTCAGGCAAGCTCGGCCGTTCGGGGCTCCGGCGGGAGGCGCATGCACAATGACATCATGGTGCCACCCTGAATTAAGTTGGCATGCCCCCCGAACCACTGGTGAATAAAGCAGGCGGGCTGTGGGCGGAGGAGTCCAGGGACCGACCGGGACATGGCAGGTGAAACCGACTGGGACACGACAGGACTGAAGGTGATTATCACCCCATCTTCTCTGTACACCTCCTATATCTCTCTGTGCTGTCAGCAGTGTCCTTAGTCTCTGACCCCATTTCCCGTATCATATCCGCACACTCTCTGACCATCTCCTGTAGCATGTCCGCACACTCTCTGACCATCTCCTGTAGCATGTCCGCACACTCTCTGACCATCTCCTGTAGCATGTCCACACACTCTCTGACCACCTCCTGTATAATGTTTGCACGCACACTCTCTGACCATTTCTTGTATCACGTCTGCAGTCTCTGACCATCTCTTGTATCTGTTTGATGGGATCTGCCTGGGGGGAATGGTGTTTGGAGTATCTTTATCTGCTGATTGTTAAACTTTCTGGCATACACGTATTGCTATTGTGGTGTAGTATCTGGACCTGCTGTCCTTCTATCCCTCTTTCTTTCCTTCCTTCCTTCTCTCTCCTTCCCTCCCTATCTCTTTTTTTCTTTCTGTCTCCCTCCATCCCTCTTTCTTTTTCTCTCCCTCTTTCTTTCTCTCTCTCTCTTCATCCCTCTCTTCCTTCTCCCCCCATTCCTCTTTCTTTTTCTCTCCCTCTTTCTTTCTCTCTCTTCATCCCTCTCTTCCTTCTCCCTCCATTCCTCTTTCATCTCAGACTCTAACCACATACCCTTTAACCACTTTACCGCTGAGTACCGTAGTACTACTGCGGCAAAGTGGCTCGTTATCGTCTGACGACGTAGTACTACGTCGTCAAACACTCCCCTTGTGGGCGGCGCTCGCGCGCCGCCGGAGGCTCGCTCCCGCTGTTTTCAGTCACAGCAGGAAGACGGGCCGGGGAGGAGCAGCGGCGATCGCCTCTGCTCTTCCCCGATCATCGGGGATCTAGTGTGGAGATCCGCCCGCCTGTGTAAACACAAGCGGGCGAATCTCCCAAGTGACAGGCAGGGTCAGATTGCAGGGTTCAGCATAGCTGAACCCTGGATCTGTCCTTGTGTCACACAGTCACCTCCCCCCCCACACGTCAGTAAGCACCAGGCATACATTAACCCCTCCCTCTCCAATAAAATTAACCCCTTCCCTGCCAGTGTCATTTTTACAGTAACAGTGCATATATATAGCACTGATTATTGCAGTAATGTCACTGGTACCCCCAAAAGTGTCAATGTCAGTCAAGGGTCCGATCTGTCCGCCGCAATGTCGCAGTCCCGCAAAAAACATCGAAGATCGCCGCCATTACGCGTTAAAAATAAAACACCAAAAATGACAGAAATCTTTCCCTTAGTTAGTAAACGCAATAACTTTTGCGCAAGCCAATCAAAATACACTTATTGTGAATTTTTTTACCAAACATAGGTAGCAGAAAACAAATTGGCCAAAAATTTAAAAAAATTTTGATTTTTACATTTTTTTGGGGGGAATTTCATATAAAAAAATGTTAAAAATATTGTTGTTTTTTCAAAATTTACGCTCTTTTTTTGTTTATAGCGCAAAAAGTAAAAATCGCACAGGTGATCAAATACCACCAAAAGAAAGCTCTATTTGTGGGAAAAAAAGGGCGTAAATTTCGTTTGGGTATGGCGTCGCACGACCGCGCAGTTGTCAGTTAAAGTCGCACAGAGCCGAATCGCAAAAAGTGGCCCAGACGTAAGACAGCAAAATGCTCTAGTGGTAAAGTGGTTAAGCTACACGTGCTGCATTTTTCCTGCTACAACTAGACCACACCTACAATTGAATGCCACACCCCTAATTAAAACAATACCCCGCCTACAGACCAAAAAGTTTTACTATACATTTTTTGAAAATGTTGGCAATTATGCATCCTTTTGCGAGCAAACATGGCCCTTGCATAGGTGTAGGCTGTAGTACACCCACATGCAGGAGGCCTTCATAATGGTCTTCCAATTGTACAAAGATTCTTCACAAATATCTACGTTCACAAGTATGAAGAGGCACCGCTCAGCAGAGGCATCTGGCCCCAGCCTGTCTCAGATGGAAATAATTGCAATAGGCTGGGAAAATCCATCCTGACCAATCAGTTGTTAAGCCTCAGAGTTGTATAAAGTACTCGAAACCCATACTTGAGTAAAAGTACAAGTGTTCGATCAAAAAGTGACTTGAGTAGAAGTACTAAAGTATTCAACATTTTTTGTACTTAAGTATTGCAAGTCGTTTTTTTTTTAATTTTTGCTACTCAAGTACTGAAAGTAAAAGTAGAAGTACTGTGTTATGTAGTTATTAAAGAAAGAAGTCAAAAGTTTGAACATCATATTGTTTTTTATTATTTCAAATGCAGCTTTTATTTATACATACAGTAGCATTTATTTTCGTATGCGCTGATAATACACATGTTTTGAGCTTCATGAAACCTGCCATCTACTGTTCTGGCAGTGGTAATTTTTATAATTGTAACGAGTAACTATGCAGCACAAAAAAAAATATCGGAGTAGAAGTATTGAAATCATTGAAAAAATGTAGTGAAGTAAAAGTGGAAGTAGGAGAAAAAAATTATACTCCAGGAAAGTACAGATACCGCCTTTCGGTACTTAAGTACAGTAGTGAAGTAGTTCTACTTAGTTACTATACATCTCTGTTAAGCCTGTAAATGTTTGTCCAGCAGCCACAACAGGTGAAACTGTTCTTGCGTCTGACACATTAAGCCAAAACCATATTGGTTGTTTAGAGAATTTGTACATTAAGGTGGACAGGTGGGGGGTAAGGTGAACGGGTCGGGGAGGGGGGGAAGGTGGACAGGTCGGACGGGGGGGGGGAGATAAGGACAAATCAGGGGGATGAGGTGGACGTGTCGGGGGGATAAGGTGGATGGGTCAGGGGAATAACGTGGACGAATCAGGGGGATAAGTAAAGCAGCCATAACAAATTCCTCACAGTTCAGGCTCCAGCACAGCTTTCCTGTTCAATGGCATTTGTTCCCGCCGGTAACAGAGTGGGGTAAGGTGGACAGATCTGGGTGAATAAAGTGGATTGATCGTGGGGGGGGGGGGGGGGTAAAATGAATAGATCAGGGGGTGGATAAGGTGGACGGATCGAAGGGGGGGGGTGTTTTAAGGTGGACAGTTGGAGAGCAGGGGGGGGGGGTTTAAGGTGGATGGATCGGCAGGATAAGATGGATGGATTGGTAGGGGGAATAAAGTGAACGGATCGGGGGGGATAAGGTAGATGGATTAGGGGGAGATAAGGTGGACAGGGGGGGGTAAGGTGAACGGGTCGGGGAGGGGGGGAAGGTGGACAGGTCGGGCGGGGGGGAGATAAGGACAAATCAGGGGGATAAGGTGGATGGATCAGGGGGATAATGTGGATGGGTCAGGGGGATAACGTGGACAAATCAGGGGGCATAAGGTGGATGGATCAGCGGGATAAGGTGGACGTGTCGAGGGGGATAAGGTGGACGGGTCAGGGGGATAAGGTGGATAGGTCAGGGGGATAAGGTGGATAGGTCAGGGGGATAGGGTGAATGGATCAGGGGGATAAGGTGGATGGATCAGAGGGATAAGGTGGATAGGTCAGGGGGATAACGTGGACGGATCAGGGGGGATAACGTGGACGGATCAGGGGGATAAGGTGGATGTGTCTGGGGGATAAGGTGGATGTGTCGGGGGGAAAAGGTGGATGGATCAGGGGGATAAGTTGGACGGGTCAGGGGGGATAACGTGGATGGATCAGTGGGATAAGGTGGATGGATCAGGGGGATAAGGTGAATGGATCAGTGGGATAAGGTGGATAGGTCAGGGGGATAAGGTGGACGTGTCGGGGGGATAAGGTGGACGGGTCAGGGGGATAAGGTGGATAGGTCAGGGGGATAAGGTGGATGGATCAGAGGGATAAGGTGGACATGTCGGGGGGATAAGGTGGACGGATCAGGGGGGATAAGGAGGATGGATCAGGGGGATAAGGTGTACATGTCGGGAGCATAGGGTGGACGGGTCAGGGGGATAACGTGGACGGATCAGGGGGGATAAGGTGTAAGGATGGGGGGGGGGGTAGGGATCAGCTTGTTGTTTTGAAAAAAGAATTTATCGGAATCGAGAAAGCTTTCACAAGCTGGGCACACAGGAAGCTGTGCAGGGGATGGGGATGGAGAACGAAGGTGCTGGGAGGGTGCTGAACACGACCATCAAGCAGGAAGCGACTGCTAAATAGAGGAAGAGAAACAGAAAATGAGGAAATTCAAGAAAAGCTGCAGGTTACACAATATGAGAAGTTTACTCAACTGATATGTGATAATTCTCTACAGCTGAACAAAAAATCCAAATAAAAGGAAACTGGAATGGCTGGTGTTGGAATGCCGGTTTAACCCATTGGGAGCTGTAGATGAGATCGCCAGGCATATACAGAACCTCCCATCTGAAGCGCTACCCAAGGGCCGCATATGTTACCAGGTTCTTTCCCACTTTAGTGCAGAGGCAGCCAGGCACATAGCAACACTCCATACACTCTGGCCCATTGATCAGTCTTGGGGTTTGTCTTTTTCTGTATTTTATTACCTACAGGGATTAGGGAAGGGATCTGGGGTGGTGCGGGATGTTCCAAAAGCTGGGACACAAGTATCAGAGGACAATCATCCAAACAACAGCAGCGCAGTTTCTTTCCACTCACAGCTGGGGACCGTGAAATATTTGGCAAATCAGATGCAGCAAAACTGGAACCATCTTCAGGGTCACGGCTGGTGACCTTGAAGCTGCTTGTAGTGCAGATATGGCTAGACTGGAACAGTCTATGGGTTCACGTCTGGGGACCATGAAGCAGCTTGTAGTGCAAATATGGCTAGACTGGAACAGTCTATGGGTTCACATCTGGGGACCATGAAGCAGCTTGTGGAACAGATATAGCTAGACTGAAACAGTCTATGGGTTTATGGCTGGGAACCATGAAGCAGCTTGTAGAACAGATATGGCTAGACTGAAACAGTCTATCTGTTCACGGCTGGGGACCATGAAGCAGCTTGTGGAACAGTTATGGTTAGACTGGAACAGTCTATGGGTTCATGGCTGGGGACCATGAAGCAGCTTGTAAAACAGATATGGCTAGACTGGAACAGTCTATGGGTTTAAAGCTGGGAACCATGAAGCAGCTTGTGGAACAGTTATGGTTAGACTGGAACAGTCTAAGTTCAGGGCTGGCGACCATGAAGCAGCTTGTAGAACAGATATGGCTAGACTGGAACAGTCTATGGGTTTACGGCTGGGGACCATGAAGCAGTTTGTAGCACAGATATGGCTAGATTGTAACAGTCTATGGGTTCACGGCTGGGGACCATGAAGCAGCTTGTAAAACAGATAGGAGGCTCTACTCACACAACTCTGGAACTAGATCAGTCCACAGGTTCAGCCTCTTGTATGTAGCTCGGTATCTGGTCCCATGGGTGCCAAGGGCAGACAGCTTCATCCTTCCTCAGCTCACTGATCCATCCTTCTTAGGGCTCCATCTATTTACCAGCTCTCCCAGCCATCATTTGAGCACACCTCCTGAGGGATTGGCTGGGCCCTGCTCAATATTCAGGCTGGTCATTTAAATCTGTCCTTCAACTCCAGAAACTTCTTCTAGAGGCAGAGAGAAGCAATCAAACCCCTATCCAGTGCAGCTCTGAGCAGACCAGAATAAACAATAACAAATTGCTCCTCTGGCTACAGCAGGAGCTAAAAACTACATTTGGAGGGCGCTACACATCCATTCCCAAATTCAATCCTCTCAGTGCAGTGCATTACAGAAAAGTGTGCATTATCTTTACATGTACTTAGCTTTGATGCACTGTAAAGGGGGGGGGGGGGTTCAAACAAATTACCCCAATGAAATGACAAAAACAATGTAGGGAGCATTCTTCCCACTGACCACCAATGTAAGGTGAATTCTCCTTAGTGACCACCAATGTAAGAGACATTCTTCCCACTGACCACCAATGTAAGGGACATTCTTCCCACTGACCGTCAATGTAAGGAGTATTCTCCTTAGTGACCACCAATGTAAGGGACATTCTTCCCACTGTTCACCAATGTAAGGAGTATTCTCCCCAATTTTGTTTATTAAAAGTCTTGCAATCAATAAGCATAAAATCAATATACATAAATAAATATATACATATTTACATGAAAAGGGGGGAAAAAAAAAATACATAGCAAATTCTGCTCTCAAATAAAGACTGCCTTTACAGCAAAAACAAAACTCACATCATGAAACACATCATTACCGGAAAAAATTATCTTAATAAGACTCACACCACCACACCAGACATCAAACCTGCGAGGTCAAGAAACAAAACCACTCCCATTATGCATGCAGCCCTTCTTCAAAAATGAAGATATTAACTAACAAAAGCTAAGGGCGTGAAAGAAATAGCATAGGAAAAAAGCTTTTCACCCAGAGATGGACAGTTCACCAAAAGCAGGTCTGATATTCCTCCACGCCCTTATCCAGACCGCTCGAGGCTTCCTGCCCTTCTCAAGACCCCGAATCTTCCCAACCTCACCCAGAATATCGTACACCACCACCTCGACAGGGAGGACTTTCTTCCGCAGGGTAATCTGGCACCGTGCATTCCACGTGAAGTAACGGACAACTATACTAACTAGAAAAAGTGTATCCAAATCAAAATCCCAGCGAGTCGGGAATGCCCCGTACACCCACTCCGCATAACTCATGCGATAGAGAAAGGGGATGCCTAGAGCCCTCCCCACCCTTTTATACACCTCTATGTTAAAGGGACACTGGAGCAAAAAGTGGTCCATAGACTCCACTTTACCAACACACTCCGCTCTAGGACAATCCCGATCATCCACAGGGCGATGCTTCAGGTTCCCTCTCACATAGAGCCTTCCATGGAAAGCGAGCCAGGCTTGATCCCTAAACTTCAAAGGGATTCTTCCTAAGTTAATTAAACGCAACCCCTCCCTCATTACGGGGCCTGGGCAATCCCTTAAGGTCAGCGACACACTGAAAGCAGAGCCCAAAATCCTCTTCTCCAGAAGCTTTCTGGGGAGGGACTTGATATCCCCCACTGTCACCTGCCACTGCCTAAGTATTTTCAGACACGGGGCAACATAAGCCGGAAGCTTGCCATGTCGGACTCTCAGACTTTTCACTGGCCCGCCATCTTCCCAGCATCGCAGAAAAGGCCTAAACCAAGATTGAAAAATACCCACCCATCCCGGCGGGGTCTCTGCTAACATATTACCAAGATTATACTTTAAAAAAAGCAGAGAAAAGAAAACTATAGGGTTGACCATTCCTAGACCACCCTCCCGCCTGGACAGGTAAGTTACATTGCGTTTGATCAGGTTCAGCCTATTTCCCCATAACAGTTGGAAAAAGCAGCTGTACACCCTTGCATAGAGAGATTCTGGCAAGATACAGACAAAGCTGACATATAAAAAGATTGGGATCAGGTAAGTTTTAATCAAGTCAACCCTTTCCCTCAAGGAAAGTTTCCATTTCTTCCAGCTTGCCACCTTGGCATTGGCATTCAACAACCTGCTTTCCCAATTTCGATGACCATAGTCACCAGGACCAAATTTGATGCCCAACACTTTAATTTCCTGCTGGGGCTCTGGGAAGGCATCCGGAAGTTCGAAGCTTTCACCCTCCTCACCCATCCAGAAAACTTCACTCTTTTCATGATTGATTTTAGAGCCAGAAGCCTCAGTGTACTGCTCTATCACAGAGACCACCTCCTGCGCCTCCTCCATCCCAGAGATAATAACAGACACATCATCGGCATAGGCCACGACCTTCAAAGGTGGCACACCAGCAATGCCCAAAGGCACCCCACACAACGATCCACTCTCTAACCTTCTTATGAAGGGGTCGATTGCGAATACATATAGCAGGGGGCTCAAAGGACACCCCTGGCGCACACCAGAGCCAACCTCAAAAGGCCGTCCAACCCAACCATTAACAAGTGGGAAGCTCTCAGCCCCTTTATACAATGTTTTCAGCCAATCAATAAACCTCCCCTGCAGGCCGTATCTACCAAGTAGCAAATACAGGTACTCATGATTGACTCGATCAAAAGCCTTCGCCTGATCCAATGCCAGCAAGTACTTTCTCCATTCAGCAGCCCTGCATCGCTCCAAAGCCTCCCGGACAGCTAAAATTGCTGAAAAGGTACTTCTGCCCTGGACCGAGCAGTGCTGATGATTGGACAACAAATCGCCTGCTACTGACGACAAGCGCCAAAAAAGAATCTTCGCCAAGATCTTTCTATCAACATTGAGAAGACTGATGGGGCGCCAGTTCTCAATTATTGAGGGGTCTTTACCTTTTGACAGAAGAATCACAGCGGATTGCCTCATGGAGGGAGGGAGAGAACCCTCTTCTAAACAGCTGTTATAAACCTCCGCTAAAAAGGGAGCCAGAATGGACTTAAAACACTTGTAAAATTCAGCTGTCAACCCATCTGGCCCAGGCGACTTTTTGGTAGCCAGCTTCTCTATAGCACGAACTACCTCATCAGCTGAAATTGGTTCTGTCAAATCCATCAAAGGCAATGTATCATTTCCCAATCCTGGAGTAGAATCCAGAAAGCTTTCCATCCTGTCCCGACTAAGGTCCTTTCTTCCCAGAAGGTCTGCGTAATATGACCTGAAGATCTCCAGGATCCCTGATCTGGACTTAACCAGGGAACCCGTACTATCCCTCAGACCTATGACCGTCTTAACTGCTATGCCTTGCTTACAGTTCTGGTAAGGATCAGGAGAGTGATATTTCCCGTAATCTCTCTCCAGAACCAAGGAGGCATGCCGGTCGTATTGACACTTCCTAAGAAGAAGCTTTACCTCCGAGATCTCCCCTGGATCTCCTCCATACGAGACAAGACGATCAAGCTTCCTCCGCAAATGCTGGTAGGCAATATACATACCAAGCTGCTTCTTCTTACTTATGGCCTTGAAAAGTCCAATCGCCCTTTGTTTCACAAGCTCCCACCACTCTGACTTACTGCTGCAAAAGTCCAGAATAGAAACCTGTGCCTGAAAAAAATCCTCAAAGGATTGTCTTACCTCTACATCTTCCAGGAGAGCCGAATTCAGTTTCCAGGTACCCCTTCCCCTGGGTGGAGTGTCCGAGGCATTCAGAGTCACAGACAGCATACAGTGGTCAGAGAACTCCACCGCCCTCAACTCAGGAGCCGAGAAAGCAGAGTTCTCCTTTAAAAAAAACCTGTCTATCCTACTCTGACTATTCCCTCTCTGAAATGTGAATCCCGTGCTGCCAGGGCAGTGCTTAATGTGCACATCTACCAGGCCTGCTTGTCTAACCATATCTCTAAGAAAAACGCTATCATAACCCAGCCTGTCTATGGAGACCCTCCTGTCTTCAGGCCTAATTATGGTGTTAAAGTCACCTCCAAAGACAACCTGCTGGGATGTAAAAAGGAAGGGCTTGATCTTTGTGAAGAGGCATTTCCTGTCCCATTTTGACTGCGGTCCATAGATATTGATCAGGCGCAGGTCCTGCCCCCTAACAGAGATGTCTAAGACCATGCATCTCCCCATTTCTACCTCAATTACCCGCCGGCACGTTACCATATCGGTTTTAAAAAGAACCGCAACTCCGCTGCAAGGCTCAGCCGCAAGAGACCAAAAGGAGGGACCGCATCTCCACTCCCTTTTTGCTAGATGGACATCGGCCAAAGTATTGAGCCAGGTCTCTTGCAAAAATAAAATCTCAGCATCAAACTCACTGAGCAAAAATAAGGCAATATCACGAGCTCTTGCAGATTTCACGCTGGCGACATTAATGGTCGCCACCCTTATCAGAGCGGGCACTGCCATCAGGATGATTGGGGTAGTCGTTTCTTAACCTCCACCACACTCTCATCACCCGAGACAGCTCTTTTTACACTATGTGACTCCCCCTCATCCATAGATGAAATGGATAAATCGGATACTAACTCCTCCCCTGATAACACAGAAAATGAATTGCCAAGAGGAACCCCTCCTGGCTCTAACTGTAAGGAGGAAACAACCGCTTTACTGGTTTTCCTCTTTTTCTTTTTCTTCCTCCTTGTCCTCTCCCACCCCTCCTCATCCGAATCCTCCACAACAGAGGGTGAGACATGGGACATGGACACCCCTCCCTCAACCCCATCGACCCCACCACCATCCAGCACCCCTGCACCCTCTTGGCCGCGTTTGCGGTGTCGAGAGACAGGGACTGGAGGTGGAGTAGGCCGAGGGGGAAGATCCACTATACCCGCCCCCCCAGCAGCTTCCGCTAGTCTGGAGGATCTACGCACAGTAGATGTAGAAACAACAGGAGGGACAGACTCAGGGACCACATCACCAGGGGAAACAAAATCTGACACAACAGACACAGGAAGGACAGACTCAGGGACCACCTCACTAGGGGAAACAGAATCTGACACAACAGACACAGGAGGGGCAACAACAATTTCCTCTCTAACTTCAGCTGCTTCATCTTCTTTATCAAGCCTCTGCAGCTCAGTCTCCAATCCTGGCAAGTTATGCAGTGCCTCTGGGCACTGGCTATATGGATGACCCAGCTGCTGGCACAAATTGCACCGAATCTGGGTGCATTCTCTGGCCAAATGGCCTAAATCCTGGCACAGTGAGCACTTCTTGTGGGTGCAGGACGATGCAAAGTGGCCTTTATCACCACATTTATTACACACCTTAGGCTGACCTTGGTAGAAAATGGTCAGCCTATCCCTACCCAGAAAGGCTGAGCAGGGAAGGTGCTGAACTACATCGCCCAGCACCCCCAATTTTAGTGACACTGTCCAGGCCCCTGTCCATATCCCATGCTCATCAAGGACCTTCCGCAGTGGAGTGAGGACCTCGCCATATCGGCGTAGCCATACTAATAAATCAGCCTCTGGTATGGATTCGTTACGCACCAAAATGGTCACTGATTTTATCAGAGGCTGCCTTGAGATCACTTTTGGCACCAAACCACTCCACTGCTGAAGGCCCTTGCACCTCCTAAATCTCTCCCAGAAGAGATCCAAACTTTCAGGTTTTACAAACGACAAATCAAATTCATAACTCCCCACCGGGCAAATTAAAGCAAAAATATCACAAGCTTTAAACCCCATTTCCAAAATCAACTCAGCCACCCTCCCCCTTACTGGTGGAGTTCCATCCCCCACCCACCTCAACTGTACCACATTCCTCCTCCTATACCCACCAAACCTCCCTGAATTTTGACTAATAACAGAATTCCCACCACCCACCCTGGTGTGACTCCCCAAAGCTGAAGCATAGCTTCCAACATTCCTCCCAGCAGAAAATCCATCAGTTTTTTTTAAATTATCTGACACACACTTAGCAGATAACGATTGCACAGATTCGGGATTGATCTGTGCAATCAAATCTTTCCTCTGCTGAGCAGGAGGAGAAATGTCATTTTTATTTTTCCCAGCATTACTAACCCCTTCACCACCACCCACCACATTCATTGCTTTAACATTAATGTCATTTTTTATACTTGCTGGGATATTTATTTTTGCTGTTGTCTTCACAGCAGAATCCATAGCTGCTGCTGCACTGGTAAGAACTCCAGCTGACATCTTCTCTTCCACTGGGACAGAGTTTTCAGTTGTAGAAATGGCATCCTGTTTTAACACAGCAACAGGTGAAACATTGCAGGTAACTTCCATAGCTGCTTCCACTACACTTCCAGCACTATGTTGATCCCCTCCCCCACCAGAAATCAGCTGGTCAATTAGCACTAGAAGACTGGGAGGCTCAGGTGAACATGAATCAGGCTCTTTGGAGCTGGCAGCCATTTTGCTTGCTGTGGGACTACTGGTCTCAGCCAGACCAGCAGAATCCATGCCTGGGGTGTTAGATGCAGATCCATCCACATGCATCTGATGGTCCGGGGATTCCACGGTCAGGGATTTTCCCTGCATGTCTGTACTGGTTGTGTTCACAGCAGAATCTCCAATAGGTAGCTGTAGGCAGAGCTCCTTCTCACCTGGGACACCATCCACTACAGCAGGTGGGGCAGACATGTTGGATGGCAGCATGGTGTACTGGGATTTCTCCACCAGTACTGGCTTTGCTGGTTTGTATCTCCTCTGCCCATCCTCAGGGATTTCTGATGGATCATCAGTGAATGCAAACTTATCTGCTCTCAGGGGGGACTCCATCTCCTGGATGAATGTCAGGGATCCATGTCCACTCTCAACCCCCTGGCTGGTTGCCGCTGGCGATTCCCAGTTCTGGCATGGGGGGAGAGGTGCAGAGGCAGATGGAGCCGGGTCATCCGTTACCTGAGGCTGCTGATCCACAGAACTTGCTGATGCTTGGCTGGCAAATCTCCTCTCATTGTCAAATTTTTCTTTAAATGCTCCACTTCTATCTTTCAACTTTTCCAACAATAAAGATTGTTTCTTTACCTTATCTTCCAGATCCTGTAATTCAGGCTTCATGGCTGTACGATTTTTACTCCAGGCCTGGCAGTATTTGGCTCTGAAGGATTTGTGTTCAGTCTTCAAAACTTTAAGTTTTTCTTCAGCTCTTCCAATCGCCCTAAAACGATTGATGACCTTCTGGCTGAAGACATCTGCATTCTCACCAGGGCCTGGACCCACAGACAGGTCCTCCACCTCCTCCTCACTAGGCCCCGTGTCATCAGGGGGATCCCTCCCAGGGCCTCCCCCAGGATCAGGCATTGTTCCTGGGCCAAGCTAGCAAGCAAGGCCCAGGCTTGAAAAGGGCTGGATCTCACAGAGAGCTCCTTGGGTGTGTCCTCCTCCTTCTTCCCACTGACCACCAATGTAAGGAGCATTCTTCCCACTGACCACCAATGTAAGGGGCATTGTTCCCACTGACCACCAATGTAAGGGACATTCTCCCCACTGACCACCAATGTAAGGGGCATTGTTCCCACTGACCACCAATGTAAGGGACATTCTTCCCACTGACCAGCAATGTAAGGGACATTCTTCCCCCTGCCCCCCAATAAATTGGTTTTGGAAGGGTTCCCTAAGACCTAAAAATTATTTCCAGGGTTCCTCTGGGACATGAAGGTAGACGTAGTCCGCTTTATCTCATGCTGTGGAGGATTCTGTAGATCTCCTCTATGATGTAATAGGAGAACACTGTCAGTTCTTTGTCTTTTGGCTCCATGTACAATAGACAAGGCCCCGTGTTCTGGGGATGGGGAAGTCACTCTGCCAGTGGCTCACAGTTGCAGCCGAGACGCCATGAAGTGGCATTTGGTTTGTCGGAGGAACAGGTGGAAGGTTTCAGCCGCAGCCTGGGGGCATCTCTGAGGTCTCCTCTCGCTGACCAGCTGTTGTTGGAACCAGACCAAGCAGCCAGAGGGGGAGAGAATGTTTCTGCCTTTGCGTCATCAGATTCAATGTTCTGCTCTCTTTGTACGAGTAGAAAAAGAAGAAAGGTTGACCGCACAACACCAGAAGCTTGAATGAAGTGAAGTCCTTTATTTACGTAAGCCAAACACGAACAGGATACATGGGATACAGGTAGATGCGTTTCACACGTGTCAAACTGGCTTGTTCACTACAATGAAGGTGTCAGTAAGCCACAGCGGCCACCACTTTGATGATTAACCCCACCGAGGTTGGCTTTCATTAACCCCTTCATACCTGCCATACTCCTATATTTGGTAGAATGGAGTGGGCCTTATTCCATGCTGCTCTGGGGTACACAGCCTAATGCAATAATCGCATAAACATTTGTCATCCTCTCACCAAGGTGCTTGGCGATGGTCTTGTAGCCCATTCCAGCCTTGTGTAGGTCTACAATCTTGTCCCTGACATCCTTGGACAGCTCTTTGGTCTTGGCCGTGGTGGAGAGATTGAAATCTGATTAATTGATTGCTTCTATGGACAGGCGTCTTTTATACAGGTAACAAGCTGAGATTAGAAGCACTCCCTTTAAGAAAGTGCTCCTAATCTCAGCTTGTTACCTGTACAGCCACTTGCCGACCGCCTGCCGCAGTTGTATGGCGGCAGTCTGGCGCTCCCAGGCAAAGTGCCCTACATGTACGGCGCTAGCCTGGGAGGAGCTAGTGGGCAATCGCGCGCCGTTGGCCGCCGGCCACTCGCAATCTCCCGCTGCAGTGAGAAAAGGACAGACGGCTGATGTAAACACAGCCGTCTGTCATTCTCACTAAAGTAATCACAGAGGCTATGCGATCCTGCTATGTAGGATCACATGTCTCTGTGATTACATCACAAGCCACGCCTCTCACAGTTAGAATCACGCCCCTAGGGACACACTTAACCCCTTGATCACCAGTAAAGTTAACCCCTTCTCTTCCAGTGTAATTTATACAGTAACAGTGCATATTTATAGCACTGATTACTGTAGTAATGTCACTGGTACTCCCAAAAGTGTCAAAAATGTTAGTCAGGGGTACGATCTGTCCGCCGCAATGTCGCAGTCCCGCAAAACAAATCGCAGATCGCCACCATTACTAGTTAAAAAAAAAAAAAACAATAAAAATGACATAAATCTTTCCCGTAGTTAGTAAAGGCAATAACTTTTGCGCAAACCAATCAAAATACGCTTATTGCAGTTTTTTTTTTTTTTACCAAAAATATGTAGCACAAAACAAATTGGCCTAAAATGTTAAAAAATTTTGATTTTTACATTTTTTTTGTGAGAATTTCATATAAAAAAAATGTGAAAAATATTATTTTTTCAGAATTGTCGCTCTTTTTTTGTTAATAGCGCAAAAAATAAAAATCGCACAGGTGATCAAATACCACCAAAAGAAAGCTCTGTTTGTGGGGGAAAAAAGGACGTCAATTTCGTTTGGGTACAGTGCTGCACCAACGCGCAATTGTCCGTTA
Organism: Pelophylax lessonae; assembly: GCF_965119305.1. Classification (NCBI taxonomy): domain Eukaryota; kingdom Metazoa; phylum Chordata; class Amphibia; order Anura; family Ranidae; genus Pelophylax; species Pelophylax lessonae. The sequence continues at coordinate 15,884,164 of NC_138778.1, read as the reverse complement.
AAGTCACGCAGTGCCGAATCGCAAAATAGGGCCTGGTCTTTGAGCAGCCAAATCCTCCGGGGCTAAAGCGGATAGAGACAGAAATATTGCTGTTTGATAGGGGATCAAATACTTATTTCACATTTAAAATACAAATCAATTTATAACTTTTTTGAAATGCGTTTTTCTGGATATTTTTGTTGTTATTCTGTCTCTCAATGTTAAAATAAACCTCTCTGTTTTCACCTTAAATTCTGAAACTGTCTAAATGGTATTTTTTGCTGACGAGCTATGCTGGGAAAGTTTGGTTTTATTGGGGGGAATTCTGGCCACCAGTAGGAAGAAAGAAGCCTTTGTGTGTGATCACAGCTGATTGCCAGTAAACAACTAAATACAGAGAAAATACATTTATTTATTGGAGCCATTTCACCTGCCAAAGAATTTCTACCCTATCCTGAGGTTTACACAGCTCTGCCACACAGGCCGGGGGGGGGGGCTTGGGTTGGGGGGGGGGGGTTGGGGCTGATTTCTCTTTGCTCCACTTTCACTGACATGACTGGACAGAAGGATGCTACAAACTGATGAGCTCATCTCTCTGTCACTCTGCTCTCTCCTCTCTTTAGCATGCTTTTTGTGCTGCTTCTCCCTCCCCTCTCTGAGCTCTGCTGTACAGGGACTGCAAGAGGATAATACCAAGTCAAATTTGGGTACCTAATCTACTTGTGCTATTAATATTCTATGTATGTTATTAACCTGTAACCCCCCCCCCCCCCCCCACCCACCCGTGTGGACATCCAAAAGGCATCTTGAATGTGATGTCAGCAGCCCCGACAGAGGCACAGCTGTCGCTCAGGTGACACTGTAGTATTCCCTTTTATGCCGTGCCACCCAAAACACCCAAGCACACCCCATCCAGTGCATGTTCAGCCCCCCCCCCCATGCTACACAGCCTTACTGGTGGTTATGGTGCAACAGGCTGCCAGCATCGTAGCAACCAATGATGCTGTGTGGCTTGGACACCAGTATTCTAGCAACGCCAGCATCCTAGCAACCAGTGATGATGTGTGGCCTGGACACCAGCATCCTAGCACCTAATGATACTGTGTGACCCAGGCACCAGCATCCTAGCAACCAATGATGGTGTGTGGCCCGGACACTAGCATCCTAGCAACCAATGATGCTGTGTGGCATGGGCATCAGCATTCAAGCAACCAATGATGCTGTGTGACCCAGACACCAGCATCCTAGCAACCAATGATGTTTTGTGTGGCCCAGATGCCAGCATCCTAGCAACCAATGATGTTTTTTGTGGCCCAGATGCCAGCTTCCTAGCAACCAATGATTCTATGTGGTCCGGACGCCAGCATCCTAGCAACCAATGATGCTGTGTGACCCAGCCACCAGCATCCTAGCAACCAATGATGGTATATGGACCGGACACCAGCATCCTAGCAACCAATAATGCTGTGAGGCCCGGATGCCAGCGTTCAAGCAACCAATGATGCTGTGTGGCCTGGACACCAGTATCCTAGCAACGCCTGCATCCTAGCAACCAATGATGATGTGTGGTTCGGACACCAGTATCCTAGCACCCAATGATGGTGTGTGATCCAGGCAGCAGCATCCTAGCAACCAATGATTGTGTGTGGCCCGGACACCAGCATCCTAGCAACCAATGATGCTATGTGGCCCGGAAGCCTGCATCCTAGCACCCAATGATGCTGTGTGACCCAGGCACCAGCATCCTAGTAACCAATGATGGTGTGTGGACTGGACACCAGCATCCTAGCAACCAATAATGCTGTGAGGCCCGGACGCCAGCATTCAAGCAACCAATGATGCTGTGTGGCCCGGACACCAGCATCCTAGCAACCAATGATGTTTTGTGTGGCCCAGATGCCAGCATCCTAGCAACCAATGATGCTGTGTGACCCGAACACCAGCATCTTAGCAACCAAGGAAGCTGTGTTACCCAGATGCCAGCATCCTAGCAACCAATGATGCTGTGTAGCCTAGACACTAGTTTCCTAGCAACCAATAATGCTGTGTGGCCTGGACGCCAGCATCCATGCAACTAATGATGTTGTGTGGCCTGGACACCAGCATCCTAGCAACCAATAACAGGAGGATGGACACCTCAGGCATCCTCCACACCCAGGAAATCACTGTATAAGGCTTAATGGACACAGACGTTTGCTCGCTTGGCACGGGTGCCATTAAGAAAACACTTTTCATCCTCTCTGTGAATGCAAAGCGTTCAATGATTGGATGAGTTGGAGAATGTGACGTTACCTTCCCGCCTCTCTCCACCTTATCCAATCATAAAGCACTTTGCATTCATTGAGAAAATGCGAGGTGTTCTCCTAAAGGCACCCATGCTGAGGCGACCTCCTGTATTCCCTAAGCAACAGGGCAGCTACCTGGCACGGGACCCAGAAGCTAGTGAAGATCATCGTAATAGCAAACAAATAGGTGACTGTCACAGGCCGGGGGCGTGCTGTCCTACAACCTCGCAGCTTCTCACTTTGGAAGGCTTTGTGTTGATGGCATCATAATATATATATTTTTTTTTTCACTGAAGAGGCACTGAGGAAGTTTTGGGGCTTTTCAGGTCGGCATGATTGTGAAACTCCACCCTAACATAAAAAGATCACAAAAAATAAACCTTATTAATAAATTTAATTTCATATCTTCTGTACCTGCAGGTTATTTCTAAAAGCATTCTCTAAATGGCGCCCGTGCCCAGCGACCGACCTCCTGTGTTCACTAAGCAACAGGGCAGTTGCTTGGCACAGGACCCAGAAGCTAGTGGAGATCACTGTAGTGGCGGTGTTGTAGCGGTGTACGAGTGCTGTAGTAGCAATGTAGTAATGCTGTAGTAGTAGTGTAGTAGTGACACCGAAGAGGACGCCCTGGCTTCAGCTGCCCACACCTGAGATGGCAGCGCTGGACAAGACATTTTCAAGGTAAGTATTTCTTCGAAGGGCTCTTTCACACAGCCCGTCCTTTAGACGGACTCCGTTTATCTTAGCGGGGGATCGATCCGCCGATCCCCCGCTGAGCAGGAGGATGACAGCTGTTCTCCGCACTGTGTGCGGAGACACAGCTGTCAGTTCCCCATACATCCCTATGGGGGAATTGGATGGGAACGGACCGTCGGTTCGTTCTCATCCGATCCCATCCGATCCGATCTGCTGGACGGATGGAAAATAGGGTTTCCATCCTTCCAGATTTGACGGATCGAATGTCAGCGGACATGTCTCTGCTGACATCCGATGCCCCATAGGGATGCATGGTGGGACCAATCAGATCCGCCAAAAAAACGGACAGGCGGATCTGAACGGTCGGCCTATGTGAAAGGGGCCTAAAAGGTAAGTGCAACCTGGGACAGTTCAGAGGCTATCCATTCTGAAATGCACTAGCCCTGACTGTCCCGGGGGTATTTTTATCTCAAAAACGTTTTTGAGGGTGGAACTCCGCTTTAACCACTTTACCACGGGGGGATTTTGCTGTCTTATGTCTAGGCCACTTTTTGCGATTCGGCACTGTGCGACTTTAACTGACAATTGCGCGGTCATGCGATGCCGTACCCAAACGAAATTTACGTCCTTTTTTTCCCCACAAACAGAGCTTTCTTTTGGTGGTATTTGATCATCTCTGCGATTTTTATTTTTTGCGATATTAATAAAAAAAGCGACAATTTTGAAAAAATAACAATATTTTTCTACTTTGACAGTTAAAAAATATCCAATATATTAAATTTTTGTCATATATTTAGGCCAAAATGTATTTAGCTACATGTCTTTGACAAAAAAATTCTCAATGAGCGTATTTTTAACCGCTTTAAGACCGGAAGATTTTACCCCATTACTGACCAGGCCATATTTTGCGATTCGGCACTGCGTTAATTTAACGGACAATTGCGCGGGCATGCGACGATGTACCCAAATGAAATTGAAGTCCTTTTTTTCCCCACAAACAGAGCTTTCTTTTGGTGGTATTTGATCACCTGTGCGATTTTTACTTTTTGTGCTATAAACAAAAAAATAGTGACAATTTTGAAAAAATAACAATATTTTTCACATTTTTTATATGAAATCCCCCCCCCAAAAAAATGTAAAAATCAAAATTTTTTAACATTTTAGGCCAATTTGTTTTCTGCTACATATTTTTGGTAAAAAAAATCGCAATAAGCGTATTTTGATTGGTTTGCGCAAAAGTTATCGCAGCTACTAACTACGAGAAATTTATGTCATTTTTATTGTTTTTTTTTTTAACTAGTAATGGCGGCGATCTGCGATTTTTTTTTGCGGGACTGCGACATTGCGGCGGACAGATCGGACCCTTGACTGACATTTTTGACACTTTTGGGGGTACCAGTGACATTACTACAGTAATCAGTGCTATAAATATGCACTGTTACTGTAAAAATGATACTGGCAGGGAAGGGGTTAACTTTTATTGGTGATCAAGGGGTCAATATATGCCTGGTGCTTACTAACATGTGTGGGGGGAGGGGACTATGTGACACAGGCACAGATCGCAGGTTCAGCTATGCTGAATCCCGCAATCTGACCCTGCCTGTCACTTAAGAGATCCGCCCACTTTGTTTACACAAGCGGGCGGATCTCCACACTCGATCCCCGACGATCGGGGAAGAGCGGCGGTGATCACCGCTGCTCCTCCCCTGGCCCGACTCCCGCTGTGGCTAAAAACAGCGGGAGTGAGCCTCCGGCAGCGCGCGCGCGCCACCGAGAGAGGGGAATGTCTGGTGACGTAGGTCTACGTCGCCAGACGATAACGAGCCACTGTGCCCCAGTAGCAGCACAGTGAGCAGTGGTAAAGTGGTTAAGCTGGCCATACACTAGCCGAAAAATCGTTCGCACTGCGCATATGTGACAAAATGGACGAAAAACTGATTAATTTATGTCCATTGAACGATTTATCGTTCCAAATTTGGTCATTACACGATGGCACGATCGTCTGTTCTCACGGCCGAGTGTTCGTTTTCGAAAGTGAGTTTGAACGATTTTTGGTAAAGTGTATGGCCAGCATTAGTGCATTATATCAGCCACAGAACCTGTGTAATTCATATATGTCCTGGATTAAAGGGATGAGGTGGCAACCCTATGAGGGTCACTTTTGATAAATGAGTGATAATAATGACCCCCCCCCCCCTTCAAAGAATGGCTTGCCATGGGCCACTGCCCTGTGCACCAGCATGCCCCCCCCCCCCCCCATAGGCTACAATGATAACGGATATGCTGCCAGGCCCCCTCTGTACTCCTCTGGATTTGCTCGCTCGGAGCTGTCTAGGTAATGTGACTTCCCGGCAGGTATTGGCCCGTGACTCGCACAGGTTGGGACACGTTCCTGCAATGTGCGGCTGATCCACAAGGTGTGCCACAGGCCGGACCGGACGGCAGGGTGTGCCTGCCAACCCGTGTCACTCACTGCAGACTATTTATATTCCCCAACACAGGGATGGCCTGTTATGGAGTTCTATAATAATAGCTTTTATAAAAAGGCTTCTCAAAGATGAGCTTTTATTGGAACTCGTCAGAATATTCATCAGAGGTTGTTTTTTTTTTTTGAGAGCTTTTGAAAGAAAGCAGAATCATGTGCGGGTCGCTGAAAATTGTGAGAAGGATCTGGAGCAGTTTCTGTTCCTCACAAGGAACACCTTTTTTGTTCTGGACACACTAATAATAAATTTAGTTTATTTTCTATTTTTTGCCAAAAAGATCCAGATGTGTATTTTGTTGTTAATAATAACTTTATTGTTTTTGTTTTATTATCAAAGAAGTCGGCAACCTGCAGCACATGTGCACAGGTGAGCATGCAATGCAGTTTGCACTGAGAGCTGTTACTATTGGATAACTGACAGCTCTCTGGCCTGTCTATGACAATGCCTGGCTCACCCACCTCTCTCAGGTCACTGATAGCTCATCAGAGCCTGAAGACATCAGCTTTCTGTGCGGAGGAAGCCTGTCTTTCTGCAAACCTACAGCCAGGGCCGATGCAAGGATTTTTGCCACCCTAGGCAAAATAAAAATTGATGCCCCCCCCCCCCCATATGCCCGGCCCACGCTGTGACATCACAATCTGGCAATTGGTTGAAATTAGGTGTTTTCCCCCATGTGGCTATTGTAACGTTCACTTTGATTCCCAAAAATTCACACTTTTATAAATGAGCCTGATAAAACATAGTTCAAATTGTACGTTTCATTAAGTGCCCCTCTCTTCCTCCCACCCCCCAACCCAAGTTGCTGAAGGGGTTAAAACCCCTTCAGTGACTTACCTCGGTGCTCCACCTACTCCCCTTTGCTGCGCATGCGCATTAGGTCTCCCCCGCCAGCTGACGTCGGCGGGGGAGACCTAATGCACATATGCGGCAATGGCCGCACACGCGCCTTAAACCTCCCCATAGGAAAGAATTATTCAATGCTTTCCTAGGGGGATTTTGGCGACAGCTGGAGCCCTCACATTGTGTGGCTTGCTGTAGCGCTCAGGCAGCACAGCATGAGGAGTGCCGCACCAGCCAGCGGTCCATTATTGATTCCAGGTGCAGGATACCAGCGCCCCCTGCTAAGCTGCGCTGCCTAGGTCGCCTTACAGGTAGCACCGGCCCTGCCTTTCTAAGGGCAGCTATACATGGATCGAAATTCGGCCGATTCAGCAGAAACCAACTGAGATTTAAACTGTGTATGGGCAGGCTAACTGTGCCAAGTTGATCGATCAACTTGAGTACAACCAGCCTGCTGGATTTTACTTGCGATTATCACTAGCGGCTGGTATAACCGCTAGGGATAATCACTGTCTTCTCCCGGGGGATGGTTTCCCCTGCTCACCCCCACCAGGAGAAGACAGTGGCTCAGTGAGAGGGATTCCCCTGTCAGCGCTGACTTACAGGAAAGAAATTTGTGCTGTGTATGGCCTGCCATCCATACATGAATCGAAATTTGGTGGTTCAGCAAGGAATAGCCAAATATCGATCCTTGTGTGGACAAGCTGATTGTACAGAAATCAATCTACTGATTGAATTCTGTAAAACCAGCCTATCAGGTTTTTCCTGAATGATCAGTTCTACCAGCTATAGCCGGTAGGTCTCCCGCTGTCAGAACACAATCGCCCAGTGGGAGAGATTCCCCCATCCACATTGGGTATGTCAAGTCATACAAAAAAAAAATGATTAATGTATGACCAGCTTAAAGATAGAGGGTTTGGGTGGATCTGAGGTCTGATGTTCATGCATTGGGGCTGATCTGAGGTCTGATGTTCATGCATTGGCCCTGATTTGAGGTCTAATGTTCATGCAGTGGGGCCGATCTGAGGTTTGATGTTCATGCAGTGGGGCTGATCTAAGGTCTGATGTTTATGCACTGGGGCTGATCTGAGGTCTGATGTTCATGCATTGGGGCCAATCTGAAGTCTGATGTTCAAGCAGTGGGGCTGATCTGAGGTCTGACGTTCATGCATTGGGGCCGATCTAAGGTCTGATGTTCATGCATTGGGGCTGATCTGAGGTCTGATGTTCATGCATTGGGGCCGATCTAAGGTCTGATGTTCATGCATTGGGGCTGATCTGAGGTCTGATGTTCATGCATTGGGGCCGGTCTGATATTCATGCATTGGGCTGATCTGAAGTCTGATGTTCATGCAGTGGGGCTGATCTGAGGTCTGATGTTCATGCATTGGGGCCGATCTAAGGTCTGATATTCATGCATTGGGCTGATCTGAAGTCTGATATTCATACATTGGGCTGATATGGGGTCTGATGTTCATGTAGTGGGGCTGATCTAAGGTCTGACGTTCATGCATTGGGGCCGATCTAAGGTCTGATATTCATGCATTGGGGCTGATCTGAAGTCTGATGTTCATGCAGTGGGGCTGATCTGAGGTCTGATGTTCATGCATTGGGGCTTATCTAAGGTCTGATATTCATGCATTGAGCTGATCTGAAGTCTGATATTCATACATTGGGCTGATCTGGGGTCTGATGTTCATGCACTGGGGCTGATCTGAGGTCTGACGTTCATGCAATGGGGCTGATCTGAGGTCTGATGTTCATGTAGTGGGGCTGATCTGAGGTCTGACGTTCATGTGGTGGGGCTGATCTGAGGTCTGATGTTCATGCATTGGGGCTGATCTGAGGTCTGATGTTCATGCATTGGGGCTGATCTGAGGTCTGATGTTCATGCATTGGGGCTGATCTAAGGGTATGATGTTCATGCATTGGGGCTGATCTGAAGTCTGATGTTCATGCACTGGGGCTGATCTGAGGTCTGATGTTCATGCATTGGGGCTGATCTAAGGGCATGATGTTCATGCATTGGGGGTGATCTGAGGTCTGATGTTCATGCATTGGGGCTGATCTGAGGTCTGATGTTCATGCATTGGGGCTGATCTGAGGTCTGATGTTCATGCATTGGGGCTGATCTGCTTGTAAACCTCAGACACAAAATATGAACAAAGCATATCCCTCTAGCCTATCCCCCAGGAGCGCTCCCGCTGTACAAGTACGGCAGTTCGCGTAGCCGAGCCAGCCTGCCGCAGTATATCTACGGTGGGCGGTCGGCAAGTGGTTAACATGACACCTAATGTGGGAAAGGTCGCTGACCTCGGTGTTAATATTTACCAATGTTTGTAGATCACCTACATAAATCTGCAGATCCGTCCAGTAACTGAACATGGTCATTATAAGCGTCCAGTCACAATAGAGACTTTGCAGCAGCTACAAATCTTTGGGTGTAATTTCTTGGCTGATTTGTAGCTGGATATAGAATTGCTGCCAGATTCGGATACAATGCTTATCTGGGCAGCTGCAGATCTTTGGTGTGCCAAGGTCATCAGCAGCTGCATTGGATAACCGGAGGAGCTACTGGAGCCAATCTGAAGTTAAACCTCCAAACATCGGGGACTACGCTACAGATCCTTCAGAAGTTTTACTACACACACCTCTCACTGACTGCAATTATTTCTTCATTCAGCAATGTTCCTCCAGAATGTTACTGAGGGGTTCCGTAGCTGAAGCAAAATTTGCTTGTGTGACACGATCCTAAGTTGCCGACCGCCCTATAGAAGTTTTACTGCTACGCTGCGCAGGATCATGTATATATACCGGGTAGTGGTCGCGAGTGTGCGCCAGCGGTGGCTTGCTCCCGCTGTGGTTCTACACAGCGGGAGCCAATCAGCGGATACCGTGGACTCGATGTCCGCCGGCACCCGCTGATCGTTCAGGACACAGGCAGACTGTAAACAAGGCAGATTGCCGTTCTGTCAGTAGGGAAGGCATGGATCCTGTGTTCCTGCAAACCAGGAACATGGATATATGCCTTCCCCTAGTAAAAACACCTCAACCACTACACTAAAACACTGGCTAGGCACACGGTTAACCCTTTGATCGCCCCTGATGTTAACCCCTTCCCAGCCAGGGATTAGCACAGTGACAGTGCATATTTTTAGCACTGATCATTGTATTAGTGTCAGTGGTTCCCAAAAAAGTATCAGTTATGCCTCGTTTCCACTCAGCGGTACGGTTTGGTAAGGTACGCAATTTTTGCCGTTTTCATTGTCAAAAGTTGTGAATGGTACCCTAATTCCGAACCACTTTTTTGGGACCCTTTAGTTGGGGTACCAAGCACATTAGTACCATACCAACAGGGTGGAGCAACACTGTTAAGGTACTGTTGAGCTGAGGTACTGTTGGCAGTGGAAACGCAAGCCTGATCAAGGTGTACTGTTCCAAACCGTACTGAACTGTACCGAACCGAACCGCTCAGTGGAAACGAGGAATAAAGCCCCGTACACACACGTACCGATTGTCGGCCGCAAATATTCGATTGTAGGCTTGTTAGTATGATGCTTCCGACAGCGCATTTTCGGCCGAACAGAATCTGTCCTGCAGGCATTAAAATTTTTGTATGCCGACACCAGAACGGCCGATTGTTCGCCAGTCAGTACAGATTTCGGCCGACAGACAGCAGATTTGCAAGACTGGGCATGCTCAGAAAAGAAAAAACACACGGAAAGTTAACCATCACATGACATCACTTCTGAAGTCAGCTGTTGTTGGCCAACAAAATTCGTGTGCAGTCTTTTGCACTTTTCAGCGGACAGGACAGCCCTGGACAAAAGACGGCCGAACGTTCGGCCGACGATCGGTACGTGTGTACGGGGCTTAGGTGTCAGATTTGTCCGCCGCAATATTGCAGTCCCACTATTGCTGATCGCCGCTAAGAAAAAAAAGGAAACAAAAAATTCCATAAATATATCCCATAGTTTGTAGATGCAATAACTTTTGCGCAAACCAATCACAATACGCTTATTGGGATTTTTTTTTTACCCAAAATATGTAGCAGAATACATACCGTTTTGGTCTAAACTGATGAAGAAATTAGATTTTTTACATTTTGTTTATTGGATGAGTTTTAAAGCAGAAAGTAAAAAATATATATTTTTTTTTTCAAAATGGTCAGGCGATCTTTGTTTAGAGTGCAAAAAATTAAAAACGCAGAGGTGATCAAATACCACCAAAAGAAAGCTCTATTTGTGGGAATAAAAGGACACAAATTATTCTTTTTGGGTACAGCATCGCACGACTACACAGTTGTCAGTTAAAATAACGCAGTGCCGTACCGCAAAATTGGCCTTGCCATGAAGGTTGGGGGGGGGGGGTGTAAATCTTTCAAAGCTGAAGTTGTTAAACCATTTTTGATCAATGAGGAATTAGACTTATGATCCAAAGTGCAGACAAAATGAAACAACGGGGCGCAAATGCATCCTAGTGCATTATCTATAGCACTTTAATAAAAAGATATAAAAAATACATACAAAAGCCAAATAGGTAAAGGCGTTGTAATGCAATAGAACTCCATTCAAATAGAAATCCTAAAACCAACCGGAGCGTTTTGGGGGACAGCCCCCTTTATCAGAGCAAAACTCAATATGTTCCAAAGTGGTTACCTGAAAACAAGCCGTCTACTACTCCCAAAACTGACTGATCGCCTGAATTCAGTCGATCAAACTGTTCTTTCGACAGCTTTCATGCGTTAAAAAAAATCAATTGAAACCAGAAAAGAACAATGGCCATGTCATCAAAATCGATCAGATTTATCCTCAAATTGGGTTTTATTGAATCAGCACAGCTGTAGTAGATTACCAGAGATGTATAGTAACGAAGTAGAACTACTTAAGTACTGTACTTAAGTACCGAAATGTGGTATCTGTACTTTCCTAGAGTAGAATTTTTTTCTCCTACTTCCACTTTTACTTCACTACATTTTTTCGATGATTTTGATACTTCTACTCAAGTATTTTTTTTTTTGTGCTGCATAGTTACTCGTTACTTTTAAAAAAATTACCACTGCCAGAACAGTAGATGGCAGGTTGCATAAAGCTCAAAAAAATGTGTATAATGTCATTTGTAAATCAGCGCATACGAAAATAAAGGCTGTGTATAATAAAAGCTGCTATACCAAATCTTTCCAATAAAAAGAAAATATGAAACAAACAAATAAATGGTGCTACAGCGCTTAAAGTGCATCAAGAAACTACTAACAAACACAGGTTAATCATTTGAATAAATCATTTGAAATAATAAAAACAATATGATGTTCATACTTTTGACTTCTTTCTTTAATAACTACATAACACAGTACTTGTACTTCTACTTTCAGTACTTGAGTAGAATTTTTTTTTCAAAACTACTGGTACTTTTTACTTTTAGTACTTAAGTAGCAAATTTTTTGAAAAAACTACTTGCAATACTTAAGTAAAAAAAATGTTGAATACTTTAGTACTTCTACTTAAGTAACTTTTTCTGCGAGCACTTCCACTTCTACTCAAGTAATTTTTTGATCGAGCACTTGTACTTTTACTCAAGTAGAAATTTCGAGTACTTTATACAAGTCTGTTACAAGGTCCTCCCAATTCCAACATGTACAAAGTCCAGAAATACAGTGCATCTGGAAAGTATACACAGCGCTTCACTTTTTCCACATTTTGTTATGTTGTTGGGGACAAGGGCCTCTTCCCCACAACCCTGGCCAGTGGTTGTGGGGGTCTGTTGGCGGGGGGGGGGGCTTTTTCAGTATCTTAAAGCCCCCTTTAACAAAGGGGCCCCCAGATCCAGTTCTCCCCCATGTGAATGAGTAGGGGTACATACGAACCCCTACTCATTCACTAAAAAAGTGAAAAAAGTAAAGAACACACGTTTTTGACAATTCCTTTATTAAGAAATCAAAAAGAATGTCCGTGGTGTAGATCCATCGTCAATCACAATGTCCACTGCCACCGTCTACCCGAAAAAAGACCACTGTGTGGCTCCACCCTTATTTAAGAGCTGTCAGAGGGCGTTGCAGGCAGATGGTGGGAGCCTTTATTGGTACCAGAGGTTTTTTTTTTTCTTTTTTCGGATCGGCGGTGGCAGACAGCGTGATTGACGATAGATCTTCACCGGGGTACATTGTTTTTTTATTTTTTAATAAAGGAATTGCCAAAAACTTGTGTTTTTTTTTTTTTTTTTACTTTTTACACTTTTTTGGTGAATGGGGGGGGCAGGATCTGGGGGTTTCCAGATTCTGATAAGCTCCCCGCCCTCAGACCCCCACAACCAATGGCCAGGGTTGTGGGGAAGAGGCCCTTGTCCTCATTAATATGCTGTCCACACCCCATGTTGAGCGCATGTAACCTGGTATAGTTTGGGGGGGCACTTGCTTGTTCACCCCCTCTTTCCTGACCTGCTGGGCTGCATGCTCGGATAAGGGTCTGGTATGGATTTTAGGGGCCCCCACTCTGTTTTTTTTTTACATTTTGGCATGGGTAGGGGGGGGGCCCACGCCGTTCTTTTTCATTGCCGGCATTCTTTTCAAAAGTGGCACACAAATCCCACTCAAATGACATCTATATCATGCAGGTGCAACTTTCATGCAACTTTTAAGAGTTTGAGGGTTTAATGAGGCCCTTGTCCTCATTAATATGTTGTCCACACCCCATGTTGAGCACATGTGACCTGGTATGGTTTGGGGGGAGGGGGGCACTCGCTTGTCCACCCACCTTTCCTGACATGCCAGGCTGCATGACAAGTCACACAAGTGTGAATATGGCCTTAGATACACTTCAGGTAATTACAACTATGAAGATCTTAAGAAAAGAGGCAAATGGGCAGATAAGAGCAAGTAGGAGGACTGTAGTAGGCTAATGTAAGCTTTTTGAACTGCACGCTGGAAGAGATTAGTAGCAAGTGCTGTGATTGGCAGAGAGATTTGGAGATCTTAAAATAAATACATTTATTCAATTTTAGAAGATTCACTTCCATATCGTCCAGAGGCTTATGATTACCGTCACAGAAATAGCCCATTGTGTATAAAATATCTGATATAATTATACTGCAGGAACCGTCTACTGATGCAGCAAATTACAACCTCACAGAGGGGAAGGACCGAGACTCATAAAACTAAAAACGACAGTTCAGCCCTGCAGGTTAAAGCCAGACTGTGGCCTTAAAAATAAATTTAACAGCATCATGACCGGCCATTGTAAATAAACCTGTTAACCCCTTCCTGCCCAACCTTACCGTCCCTTTACCAAGGGGGTGAAAGGACTGACCGATCGGCCGGTTCAGCGGGAACCGGCTGAGATTCGAACCATTAATGGGCAGGCTGAATCTACCAAGTTGATTGATCAATCAACTTGGATACAACCAGCCAGCTAGATTTGCTTGAGATTATCGCACGCGGCTGCTATAGCCGCTAGCGATAATCACTGTCTTTTCCCAGTGGGGACGGCTCCCCCCCCCCTCCCCCGGCCAGGAGAAGACAATGGCCCGGCAGGAGGGATTCCTGCATCAACACTGTGTTGATGGGGGAAATCAAGCAAATTTCTTTCCTGCAGCCCATGGTTGCAGGAAAGAAATTCACTCAGTGTATGGCCGGCCTTGGAGTCAGCCACGCCGTGTCAATGCAGAATCTTCTTCTATGACTGATTCATATTGTAGGAACTGTTACCCGTTTCTAGGAGATTTTGTTTCCGAACTCTCCTTGGATTTCCATATATGTAACAAAAATTTTATAGAAGCGGATGACGCCGAAGCATAGAAGTAAGCTGAGCCGGAAGTCTCTTCCTTCGGCAGTTACACTTCGTTACATAAAGTGTTCTAAGTATACAGCATGTCACCCTAAACCCACGCTGGGCCGGGATGGTAAAGAACACCTGGCTGTACAGGCAGGAGGTGATCTATACTCCGTGGCTGGAAAGAGATAACACTGCCATGAAAAAATCATTAGAACCCAAGCTGGCGGCCTTATTTTCAGAAAGGAGAGGTTGCCTGAAACACAAGCTCTGCCTGTAGGGAAATGAGCAGAGGCTGGAGGGAGTCGGACTTCATCACCTTCACTCATTTATAATTATCAGAGAAAGAAAAGTGCTGACAGGTGTGTGCAGACCAGGGGAAGGGAGCAGACTACCCAAAACGACCACTTTGATGTGCATTAGGTCGGAACTTCTCAACCAGGGTGCTGTTTATTTCCCCCCTGGGTGCCGTCAGCATGAGACCCAATCAATGCATGTAATTGGGGACCTCTGATGTGATAGAGGACCTCTGACGTGATGGGGGACCTCTGACATGATGGGGGACCACTGAGATGATGGGAGACCTCTGATGTGATGGGGGACCTCTGACATGATGGGGGACCACTGAGATGATGGGAGACCTCTGATGTGATGGGGGACCTCTGACATGATGGGGGACCTCTCATGTGATAGGGGACCTCTCATGTGATGGTGGACCTCTGATGTGATAGGGGACCTCTGATGTGATAGTGAACCTCTGACGTGATGGGGGACCAATGAGGTGATGGGGGACCTCTGACAGGATGGGGGACCTCTCATGTGATAGGGGACCTCTGATGTGATGGTGGACCTCTGATGTAATAGTGGACCTCTGATGTGATGGGGGACCAATGAGGTGATGGGGGACCTCTGACATGATAGGGGACCTCTGACGTGATGGGGGACCTCTGATGTATAGGGGGGACTCTCATGTGCACACATAAAAAAGGGGGTGGGTTGCTAATGACATCAGTACCCATATATGCCCACGTCCTTATTTAGTCAATGGTATTGGCAAAATATAGGAATATGTACAAATAAGGGCACTGCCATCGCCTAGTAATTAAAGAAGCAGAGCAGAATATGGATTGTATTTAAAGATAAGTAACCATTAAACACCAGTGCTGGTTCCTAATCCAATTGTCACTATTCCTCCCACTGATACCAATGATGGGGCACTATTCCTCCCACTGACACCAACGATGGGACAGTATTCCTCCCACTGACACCAATGATGGGGCACTATTCCTCCCACTGACACCAATGATGGGGCACTATTCCTTCCACTGACACCAATGATGGGGCACTATTCCTCCCACTGACACCAACGATAGGACACTATTCCTCCCACTGACACCAATGACGGGGCACTATTCCTCCCACCGACATCAATGATGGGGCACTAATTCTCCCACTGACACCAATAATGGGGCACTATTCTTCCCACTAACACCAATGATGGGGCACTATTCCTCCCACTGACACCAATAATGGGGCACTATTCTTCCCACTAACACCAATAATGGGGCACTATTCCTCCCACTGACACCAATAATGGGGCACTATTCTTCCCACTAACACCAATGATGGGGCACTATTCCTCCCACTGATACCATTATTAGGGTGCTATTCCTCCCACTAACACCAACGATGGGACACGATTCCTCCCACTGATACCAATGATGGGATACTATTCCTCCCACTGACACCTATATGGATGCACTATACCTCCCATTGACACCAAAGATAGAGTACTATTCCTCCCACAGACACCAATGAGATGCACTAATCCTATGGACACTAATGATGGGAGTGCTATTCCTCCTCCTGATACCATCAAAAGAGTGCTGTTCCTCCTGGTGATTCCAATACGAATGCACTTCTCTAGATACCAATGATGGGGTGCTCTTCCTCCCACTGACAATGGGGCATTTTTTTTACTGCTGCTGGTCATAGTCCAGTCCCCCAAAAGTCTAATAGACAATGAACTTGGTCCTTTGTTTAAGGGGTCCTAGTATAAATGATTGACGTAGAAGGTAGAGCTTACAGTCTGTTGGGGTACAAGAAAATGATACATATAGTGGAATAGCTCACAGTCTAGTACAGTGATGGCGAACCTTGGCACCCCATATGTTTCGGAACTACATTTCCCATGATGCTCATGCACTCTGCGGTGTAGTTAAGCATCATGGGAAATGTAGTTCCAAAACATCTGGGGTGCCAAGGTTCGCCATCACTGGTCTAGTAGATGTAAAGGAATTACAGGAAAGGTGTGAGGTTTTCACAAGTAATCATACAAGTCCCTGTATAGAGCTCATAGCAACCTCTCAGAAATTCACACCAAGGGCCAAAAGAATTTCCATTTACAAGCTGCACTTCTTCTAGAGAACTGTGCCCGGGGTTGTTGAACACACCAAGTCTGTGGGACAGGAATTATAATACTTGCATCAGCCCCTCGGTAAGTAAAGTCACCTGCTCTGGACTATCCCATCTGAACAGAAGCCTGCGTTTTGTTTGCAGAATTAATGAGCTCATGTTGGAAAGCTCGGGCACAATGGGCCTCTATGTTAAAAGGTAAACAACATAGAAGTATGTACTGTGAATTCCCCATCTGGTCTCCCATGCCCATGTTAGCTGGCTCATAGTGGATGATCACCGACACATGCCAATATTTCCCTTCAGCCAAACGGAGAGATGAGAGTAACAGAAAACCCCTTTTGTGACCATTGTTGTCAGTGATTGTTGGGGCCAGGTTTCCAGTTTCATTCTGGCCTTTTATCTGTCTGGATTAATGCAGGATACTTGTTTAGTAATAGTGAAGAGAGCTTGCTTTCTGATTCGATAAGGATCATACAAAGGCTCTGCTGAATGATGGCTATGCCGTACAGTTAGTTAATCGTGATGAGATAAGTGGTAAGTGCTGCTCATTAAGACTGCCAGGCTATAGATGTCCATTTATGGGCTGATAATCAGCCAGGAATAGTGGTTTCAGGCCGTCCATAGAGGGGAAGACATCTGAAAAGATACTGGAAAATATTTGGCCTTCATTCAGTGCCTTGCTTTATTGCCAACAATTCTCACCCAATGCTTATAGTTTTGCATGCGTAGTTCACTCCTCTTACGTGAGGGCTTGGGCCCAATGATACCGTAATATTCCAACCAAATCACCCAATGTGACAACAATTACCTCCAACTGCCTAAAGTCCTCGTTATCACCCTCTTATCACCTTTCAACCCAGTTCAGGGTATCTTTTGATTTAATCAGTGGCTCAGTGCTTTTCTGGTCACCTTTCCTCCTCAATAATCTTCCTGCATTTACTTATAGTGCAGTGGTTCTAGTGGTTCTGTTAAAGAAGAGATGTAAGAAGAGATGCTTAAAGCGGAGTTCCACCCAAAAGTTGAACTTCCACTTTAAATACTGCTGACCCCCTGACATGCCACATTTGGTATGTCATTTTTTTTTGGGGGGGGGGGGGGGGGCGGGTACATAGATTAGACATGTAACCGCTCCCACTACCGCTCGGGCCGCCTAGACGGCTCGAGCAGAAGTTGTCCTCTCCCCCTCCCTCCCTGCAATCTTCTGGGACACATCACAGGTCCCAGAAGATTGCCTGGCCATTCACAACACGCATCGCAACTCGCGCATGCGCAGTGCGCCTCGCGCATGTGCAGTGCGCACCCGGCTGTCAAGCCGCAAGCTGTCACAGCCGGGTGCCCACACTAGAGACGTGGGCACCACCCAGAGCAGAGGGAGAGAATCGGGGCTTCAGGCGGCTGCATCGCTGGACAGGTGAGTGCGTGTTTATTAAAAGTCAGCCGCTACACTTTTTGTAGCTGCTGAGTTTTAATAAACACAAAAATGAGTGGAACCCCGCTTTAATTACATCTAAAAGATTGCTGGAGCCTAGAAAGGGTGTCTGCAACCTTATTGTAACAAGTGGTTCCCCTATTCTGGGTTTGTTCCACCTATTTGGCGTGGAAGTCACACCATTGGCCTATACATACTCACCAGCAACTTTATTCAGTTCACCTTGCTAGTACCGGGTTGGACCCCATGTTGACTTCAGAACTGTTTTAATTGTTTGTAGTATAGATTCAACAAAGTGTTGAAAACATTTCTCAGAGATTTTGGTTAATAGTGACATGATAACATCACGCATTTGCTGCAGATTTGTCCACAAAGGTGCTCTATTGGATTGAGATCTGGAGACTGTGGAGGCCATTGGAGGACAGTGACCTCATTGTTCTATTCAAGAAACCAGTGGTAAGATGATTGGAGCTTTGTGACATGGTGCATTAGCCTAATGGAAGGAGCCATCAGAAGATGAGGACACTGTAGTTATAAAATGATGGACATGTCAGCAACAATACTCAGGTAGGTCATGGCGGTTAAATGATGCTCAATTGGTACTAAGGGGCCCAAAGTGTGCCAAGAAAATATCCCTTACATCATTAAACCACCACCAGGCTGAACCATTGATACAAGGCAGGATGGATCCATGCTTTCATGTTGTTTGCGCCAAATTCTGACCCCGCCATCTGAATGTTGCAGCTGAAATGGATACTCATCAGACCAGGCAACAATCTTCTATTTTCCAATTTTGGTGATCCTGTGCCAATTGTAGCCTCAGTTTCCTGTTCTTAGCTGATTGAAGTGGCACCCGGTGTGGTCTTCTGCTGCTGTAGCCCCATCTTCTTCAAGGTTTGATGTGTTGTGCATTCAGAGATAGTATTCTGCATACCTTGGTTGTAATGAGTGGTTATTTGAGTTACACTTGCCTTTCTTTCATCTTGAACCAGTCTGCCCATTCTCCTCTGACATCAACAAGGCATTTTTCTCCACACAACTGCCGCTCACTGGATAGTTTCTCTTTTTCTGACCATTCTCTGTAAACCCGAGAGATGGTTGTGCGTGAAAATCCCAGTAGATCAGCAGTTTTTGAAATACTCAGACCAACCCGCCTAACACAAACAACCATGCCACGTTCAAAGTCACCTAAATCCCCTTTCTTATGCCTCGTACACACGCATCGATAGTTGGCTGTGATTTTTCGGCCAACGTCCGATCGGCCGATTTTCGGCTTGTTAGTATGATGCTTTCGACAACCGACTCCGACTTTTCGGCCAAATAAAATCTGGTGTGCAGGCTATAAAATTTTTGTTGGCCGCCAACACAACGGCCGATTTTCCGTCGGTCAGTACAGATTTCGACAGACGAAAATCTGATGAGCAAGACTGGGCATGCTCAGAGAAGAAAAAACACACGGAAAGTAAACCAGCACATGACATCACTTCTGAAGTTGGTTTTTGTTGGCTAAGAAAATTCGTGTGCAGTCTAGAGCACATTCCAACCAACACAACAACACTGGACAAAAGTCGGCCGATCGGATGGCCGATAATCGTTGCGTGTGTACGAGGCATTACCCATCTTGAGGCTTGGTTTGAACATTAGCAAGTCGTTGCTGCCATATGATTGGCTGATTAGCAATTTGTGTTACCAAGCAATTGAACAGGTGTACCTAGTAAAGTGGCCGGTGAGTGTATAGAGGGAGTCAAGGAAAGGGTCTGGAGGTTCAGGAAGTACATAGATATAGTTGTGTGCGAGAGAGCGCATGACCCCCCCCCCCCCCCCTCCCTTACCTCGGAGTAGGGCCTGAAGGCCTGGAATATGAGAGTACTGTACTCATAGTTAGAGATGAAGAGCTGCACAAATTGAGCACTGCAGCACCCATCCTTAGCTCCCAAAGATGGTCCTTTGTGTAAGCATTTGATCACATGCCAGGGACTCTTGCCATATGAATGGAGTTGCTGTTGACATAGTTTTCCTGCCATGTGAATGGAACTGTATCCCTCAAGTTCTGTTCAGTTAATGTAACCATGTGTAAAGTTCAGGGGTGACAGCTACTGTGATAGTGTTTTGTGGTCACATGAAAAGCCATTTTCTCATAAACATAAAAAAGTCTTTATTTTCTTTAAGGCAGACAGAAATGGTCTTTTCAGCAGCAGATGTAAATAGCTTAAAATAGAACTGTAGGCAAAACTTAGTTTTTTTTATCATTTTGGATTGAGTAAGGGAGGGTTATACGCCTGTCAAGAGTTTTTGTTCGCCATCTGTGTTCCATTGCTTCACTTCCTGTCTCATAGCCATACAGGAAGTAAGAGGAAATACCCACAAATTAAGGGAATTCCCTCCAGTGTCCCCATTGGAATATTACTTTTCTGGAGACAACCCAAAATTTGGGATTTTCTTTTACTTTCACTTTCAATGATAATGGAAAACAGGACAAACAAAGAGAGTGAATCTCCTTAACTGGGGCACAGAAAGCAATATTAACCTAACAGGTATTCTAACTAGGGATCGACCGATATCGTTTTTTCGTTGCTGATACCGATATTTTGGCCATTGAATATGGGTATTAGCCGATATTGGCCAATATTTTCGTACATTTAAATTTTTTTTTATTTTTAGCACTTGACAGGTACTGTTGTGGAGGGATCTGGGGGGTCTAAAAGACCCCAAACCCCTCCTCTGCACTTAAAAGCATTCAAAATGCCAAGTTTGGCTGTTTTGAATGCTGTAATTTTTTTTAATCTGGCGCTGAGTACCCGGAAGTGATGTCATGACATCACTTTCGGGTTTTTACATGGAGACCCGATCAGAGCCAAATGCGGCTTTGATCGGGTCTTCGACGTTGTCCTGCTGAGGACAGCGGCCGTGCAGGCTGGTTGCCTGGTGTTGTGCCGAAACCAGGCACTCGGCTCTGATCGTAACTCCGCCTCTCTAGCGGTCTGCAATCCAGATACACCCAGCTCCGCCTCCCCAGCTGAAATGAATTCCGCTCCTCCAGCCTTCTGCACTCCAGCTCCTCCCATGCTCCCTCCGCTCCATGTAATCTATGTTTATAAAAGACTACACCACTTTAGCCGAGTGCCTGGGGAAACTGGTCCGGAGCACCACCATATAGTTGTCAAATTTGCCCATATTTTGGATAGCTAAATCTGTTGCAGAATAGGATGTGTGCAACAGGGATGGAAAAGATTCGGCGATCTAATCTGGTCATCCTTAGGCCCTGTAATCCAATCACTGATAAGAGATGATCAGTGGTCCCTGGTGCCTGGAAGAAAGTATGCATTTTTACAAAAGTAAAGAGAAGAGCTTGGTGATATAACCCCAGTGAAGATGACGCAGCTTTCAGATATTCAGTAATGAGTACTTAGCAACATTTTTGGTGTCCCCATGTTTCAAATAGGGATCAACCGATTATCGGCAAAGCCAATATATATCGAGGGCCGATATGCACTTTCCCCGATATATCAGAATCAGCCATTAAGGTTGCCCATATTTCGGAAAGTGCTTGTACCGGAGTGATACCTGCAGCTAGAGGCATAAACCCAGTACCGGCGTCCATAGCCGACGGTTGGCTGTCTTGTAATCACAACCGATGCGGGCCGCTCAGCTGTCATTACAAAGAGCAGGAGGGGACGCCCCCCCCCCTCCTGCCGCCTTTCGCGGCTTGTTCGGGTCTCCCGTCCCACCGGGAGACCTGGGCAACCAGCCTGCATGGCCACCGAAGACCCGATCAAAGCCGCATTCGGCTCTGATCGGGTCTCTGTAAAAACCCGGAAGTGATGTCATGACATCACTTCTGGGTACTCGGCACCAGATTAAAAAAAATTACAGCATTCAAAACAGCCAAACCTGCCGTTTTGAATGCTTTTAAGTGCAGAGGAGGGGTTTGGGGTCTTTTAGACCCCCAGATCCCTCCACAAGAGTACCTGTCAAGTGATAAAAATACACTTTTTTTTAAATGTATGAAAATATCGGCCAATATCGGCCTATACCGATATGCAATGGGCAAAATATCGGTATCGGCAAGGAAAAACCGATATCGGTCGATCGCTAGTTTCAAGCAAACAAACTGAAAGGAAAGTATTTAGCTGGTACTTGTTACAGAAGTCAATCTTTCTTTAGATTCTACTAAAATATAACCTACTGAAAATGTCTCTGAAGCTGGAAGACCTGCTAATACCCAAATTGGCCAATCTCCTAAAACAGGACACCTAGAATTATTTTGGTGTCTGTGCCAGCTCTGATTTAAGGTGATTGATAGTCAATAGGAGATGCGCTGTGCACACCAGGATGTTGACATGGTGGGAAGGAGAGACTACACACAGCACTGATGGTTTGAATTATTTTCCTAAATTATGGCTGCTAGAGGCATGGCCGTGACATAGGTGATTTCCCACCAGAAGAGACATCCTTGCCGAAATGGCATTGTGGTTATGTTACCAGTTTAGATAAAATAATACTTACTGAAGATTTTCAGAAACAAAGGACCCAATGTGGTTTCTGGTTGTTCTGCAGCTCCTTTCTACTTCTGAGTCACAAGGTTGTTAGGTCTTCTTGCATCTTAGGGCATCGCTTATAACAAGTCTTTATGATTCCCATATAAGTCCCGGTTAGTATTAGGGAGCCCACACACGACGGCTGTTGATCATTCAGAAGATAATTTTTTTTACCTAATACATTTGTATCCACTGAAAAGTGTCTGTTTTCAAACCCCTGAAGTACTCAGCAGCCACTGTTGTAGTAGCTGATAAATTCCTTTACATCTTTTAAGTATTCCAATTATGTGGAATGTAATCATGGCCCAAAAGCCAACCATTGCCTCCTTCTCCACTGGCTCTATGGGCTGCTGTCTACCTGGGGGTGAGGGAATAGGAGGAACTTACTCGCAATGCGAGGATCAGTGATGTATCTTGGCCTAGGCCAACAAGGCTTTGCAGGGGGGCAGCAAAAAAGCTGCACCCTGCACAAAAAAAAAAAAAACGCCTCCTCCCGGTTCCCGCAAGAAAAGGGTCTCCGCCGACTTGCGCTACACTTTTAATATAGTGCCAGTCTTATGGGGTGAATTGGGCCAGAGGGCAGAGTCCAGGAGGCAAATCGGTCTGGCACCCCCATAAAGCGGTCAGTGATGAGGCTGCACTGATGGGCAGTAATGAGGCGGCACTGATAAAGCTGTACAGATGGGCACTGATGAGGCTGAACGTGTGGGAACTGATGAGGCTACGCTGATGGGCACTGATAGACTTGTGGTCTGTGGTTCACAGATGACAGGGCGGGTCGTAAACAGTAAAGGGCGTGGCCTTTACAGGAAGGGGTTGGTCATATGAAAATTAGGGGATGCACAAGTTTAGTCCTGCCTAGGGCAGCACAAAACCTAAATACACCACTGGCGAGGATGCTTAGTGCTTGGCTGAGACGTGGTGCCTGTTGGAGATGCTGTTTCCTGTCCATCTCTGCGGACTATAACACCCTTATGGATGATGCCTAATAATGGTGTATCTGCTGCTTTAACAGGCAGAGATGAATAAGAAGTTGTCAAAAAGGCTTACTTGCCCATTTGAGCATATGGCCATTAATTTGACACAAGATATTATTGCAATAATTCAGACTGTACAATACAAGCTTTGTGGGCCAACGCTGGGTCCATGTATGGAGTGTGATATGTTCCAAGGCATTAAGGTGTTGGATATCATAAAGCCAAGATGATTTATGAACTTGTATGATAATTGATGGCCCATGTAGTTGAACATAGTTCAACTTCTTCTATTCTTCCTGGCAAAATCCAGACATTTGACACCGGGGCATTCCTCAGCAGACTTTATGTGCATGTTTGTACACATACCTGACCAGAGTATAGGCATTTTGATTTATCATGGGTTTTATGTTTATTCATCAATGAAAAGTACAAAAAACTATAAGATGATGTCTGTAGACCTGCATGGGGACATAAGGTGACTTTTGGCTGTATGGGAACTACAGACAATGCCAGTACATTAGGAGATAAAAATATATGTAAACCCCAACAAATAACTTCTCATATGTGCTGTCTTTTGGTCCAGCAAATATACCGTTGGAAACGTTTTGATATACTGTATCTGTTTAATAAATGCAAAAAACTCCTGTTGATCTTGTTGGAAATCCCATCAGCTGGTAACTTCCTGTGCTGACTGTTATCAGTTACATTGTTCTCTGAGGACTAGTACAGAACCATGTCCCTCTCTGTTACAGATAATTGGAGAGGAGGTTCTGTAGTCCTATTTGTCTTCGTCAGGGGTGTTCAACCTTTTGTCCTTCCTGGGCCACATTGGAAGAAGAGGACCTGTCTTGAGTCACACATAACATACACCAACAATAAGGAGAGTTGATGAGCAGAAAAAGTCGGGGAGATCACAAGTTACCGATCGCTGATATACTGTAGATCAGCCTTTCTCAATCTTTTCAACACAGATGAACCCTTGAAATAATTTTCAGGTCTCAGGGAACCCCTGCTAAAAAATGACTATATTTACAACTCATGATACATTAGTGTGATGGTCGGTGGGATGAATGCTCCTTACACTTGTGGACACTTGGAAGAATTACCTTCTTCCATATAGCTAAAAAGATCAATGGTGTCGGGGGGGGGGGGGGGGGGGACTTATCTGAGAGGCAGAAACTGCCCATTGCTCAAGGAACCCCTAGCAACCTCTGGAGGAACCCTACGGTTCCACGGAACCCTAGTTAACCACGTGCCGACTGCTCACAGTATATTTACTGCGGCAGTCAGCCCCTCACAGGCAGAGCGACGTAGGTCTACGTCGCTAGCCTGTGAGGCTCTGGGGAGCGAGTACGCGCCGCCGGAGGCGCGCTCCCACGCGGTCACGGACCCCCCCGCGCGCGTGTGACCGGCGGACCCGATGTCCGCCGGTCACTCGGCGATCGTCGGGGGAGAGGGAGAAAGTCAGGCGGCTTATGTAAACAAACCGCCTGTCATTCTCCCTGGTGTAGAAACACCGATCACACGGTTCTACTATGTAGGACCGTTGATCAGTGTTCCTACACTTCAAGCCACAGCCAATCACAGTAAGAATCACGCCCCTAGGGACACACACAGCCCCTCCCTCTCAAATAAAGTTAACCCCTTCACTACCAGTGTATTTTTACAGTAACAGTGCATATGTATAGCACTGATTACTGTAGAAATGTCACTGGTAACCCCAAAAGTGTCAAAAATGTCAGTCAAGGGTCCGATCTGTCCACCGCAATGTCGCAGTACCGCAAAAAAAATCGCAGATCGCCGCCATTACGCGTTAAAAAAAAAACAACAAAAATGACAAAAATCTTTCCCTTTGTTAGTAAACGCGATAACTTTTGCGCAAACCAATCAAAATACGCTTTTTGCGATTTTTCTTACCAAACATATGTAGCATAAAACAAATTGGCCGAAAATGTTAAAAAATTTAGATTTTTACATTTTTTTTGGGGAATTTCATATAAAAAAATGTGAAAAATATTGTTATTTTTGCAAAATTGACGCTCTTTTTTTGTTTATAGCGCATGATCAAAAAATCGCACAGGTGATCAAATACCACCAAAAGAAAGCTCTGTTTGTGGGAAAAAAAGGACGTCAAATTTGTTTAGGTACAGCGTCGCACGACCGCGCAATTGTCCGTTAAAGTCACGCAGTGCCGAATCGCAAAATACCCCCTGGTCTTTTAGCAGCAAAATCCTCCGGTGGTAAAGTGGTTAAGAAACACTGCTGTAGATAATGGACCAAAGTAATAAAACTTCATTTTTTTGTAATATTTTTCATTATAAAAGTAAAAGAGGGGACATAAAATTCTTGCGATATCTGAAACTGCTGAAAAACGAACTTAACAATATCTGGTTGGATGGATCGAGGAGGGATTCTCAATGAATTCTCAAGGTGCTTCATCAGATATGTTGGTTCTAATTTTGCTCTTCCTGTGCTTCATCCTTGAAAATATTTGCTTACAAATCCCGGTGCTACCAAAAACTGATCAAATAAAAGCTGGAACTGATAAAAGAGGCGTGATTGTGAAGAGTGGGAGAGATTTTTTTGGGAAGATAAAACTAACAAAAGTCCAGTAGAGAGACACTGGCAAATTTTTTTTCGGCCACATGCGTTTCCTAAGTGTAAATGCATTTTTACAAAAACAATTCCCCAAAATATCAATATGTTTAAAGCGGTTGTATCCCCCAAACAACAAACCCTGCAGGACAATGGCATAATGTGCTAGTATGCATCGCATACTAGAACATTATGAAATACTTACCTTAGAACGAAGCCCCCACACGGTCGCCCGGACACAGATGAGGTAGCTGAAATGTTGCCTCGGCGCCTCTTCCGGGTTCGGCGGCTCCGTGAGTGGCCGAAGCCGCGATGACTTCACTCCCGCGCATGCGCGCGGGAGTACACTTTACAGCAAAGGAGCTCTGAAGGATGCGCCGCTGGTGTCAGTGGCTGCATGCAGGGTGAATATCTCCTAAACCTGCACGGTATTAATTTTGCCTACAGGTAAGCCTTATATATAGTAGGCTTAGGTATAGGCTTACCTGTAGGTAAAAGTTAAAAAGCGCAGTATATTAAGTAAGTTTACGATTTTGTCTTGGGCCGCATTCATAGCCATCTTGGGCTACAGGTTGGACACCACTGGTCCTGATACAGAAGGGGGAGGGAATGTTGTAATAGCAGGAAAGGAAGTGTGTCAATGGCAGGATCACCAGCTGAAATATAAGGATAAAAACCTGAAAAAAAGAAAAGTTAGCCTTGGTTAACACCAGTCTGGCATTGAAATCGTGCTACTTCATTGCGTTTTTAAAGCTGCAGATCAGTGTGGTCCAGATTGGCGATTTTATTGCGGCTTGCAACATGGATTAACAGAAAACAATGCATGTTGCAATGAAATCACAGAAAAAGTAGTGCAGGAACCTTTTTCAAAGTCGCTGTGACTTGAGTGGCAACAATTTGAACGGTTCCATTGCTGAAAATAGGGTGCGTCTTGTCATACAATTTTGAACTGTCAAATCGCATTTGTGTCAACAAGGGTTAAAGCAGCCACTACATCTAAAGACTGGTAAGCTGTATAATATTACATCTTTGTTCTTTAGGTTTAGATGGACCTTAAGCTGGTGGATACTGTAGGTACAAAAGAAAACCTTGTTGGATAGATAACGGTTACTTGAAATAGTGAGGTCACTACAAGCTCATTGCCTATCTGTCTTCATAGGATAAACGTTCAGCAGAACAGAACGTTCATCTTTATGTGGCAGCCATCAGACACCTCCGAATGAGGGCAGTCAGTCTTCTCATCCCTAGTCATCTAGTACAGCCTTTTACAAGCAGGGTGCCTTCATGTTTCTTCAGGGGTGCCTTGACAAAATGCCTATAAATTGCCCAAAAATTGAATACAAGCCAGCGGCTGGAGCAAGCCTTCTTTTTAGTTGCACAAAGCCACAGGTTTTCATTGTGCACCATTACAACCTTTAGCCGCCAGCGTCCTAACAACCAATGACGTCATTGGTTGAAATGGAGGACGTCGGGTGCTTGCACAGCATCTTCGTTTGCCCCTCCCCTGCCCCTATCCATCAGTACTGGGGTAATTTTAGCTGAGTGAAGGAGAGAAACTGAGGGATGGGAGCAACCCTGAAATACTAGTCAGCAGGGCTTTTTTTTCAGCAGAAACGCAGTTCTGGCACCTTCAGCACAGGATGTATGTAATGGCAAGGGATATTAGAGTGTGCTGGAGGGTCTATTGATGCTGACTGCTGGGAATCTATTGTTGTGTGAGGGGTCTGGTGTTGCTGGGGAAGTTTATTGTTGCTGGTGGAGGATCTATTATTGCTGGAGGGGGTGATTGTTGCAGAGAGGGATCTTCTGTTGAGGGATGGGGTCAATTGTTGCTGGCTTCTTGGAGATCTATTGTTGCTAATGGGGGTCTATTGTTGCTGGAGTGAGGGTATTTTTTTGTGGCGGCTCTATTGTTGTTGGGGGCATCTATTATTGCTGGGGGGGGTCTATTATTGATGGGGGGGGGTCTATTGTTGCTGACTGCAGGGGATCTATTTTATTGCTTTTCTTGTTATTAGTATTAAATTCCATGCAAATGACTTGGTTCTTATTTTTGGGGTTGATACACCATAAGGCGCTTTTATAGTTCGGTTGTTTAATGCCCTAGCATACTTTTGCTATGCTTAACCACAAGTCTATTTTTATTGTGATGCTGTATTTTTCGAGTCCCTTCGATTCATTTATTTTTTTTACATTTGCCTGATGCCAGCCCTGTGTAACGGCATGACTCCATCCCCACTGATGAAGTCCCATTGGACGTAACGCGTACGGGAGGTGGAGTCGTTTTGGTTCATCACCCGCTGCTATCCTTGCTTGACTGTTGGAAGTTGCGGTTCTGACCGCGTCACTGTGCCTCAGCCGAGGAGAGTGTTATTCAGGCTTATCTATCAGTGATTTATGTGAGTGCATTTTACTTATGACCAAATAAATATGTTGTAAAACGGAGAGCACTTAGATTTGTTTTTTATCCATTTGATATATGGTGGATGATCAATGAGAAGGGATAAGGTCCGGATCTACAGAGGAAGTTTATATGTATCCTGGCAGTTGGAAGTGTGCCATTATTGGAAAAAAGACACCCCCTGTAAGGGAAAGCGCTTTTGACCTGCTGGTAGTACAGAGGTCATTTACTTCAGGTGAGCGCAGTGTATGTCTCTCTGGCGGAGGGGTTTGCTTATGAGCTTCCATTTTCTGCACCTGATGGACTGTTCGGAACTCCCTGGTTTCATCTATGGACTTTCCCTTAATTGATTTCTTATTGCGCTGCACTATTTATGTATTTTTAGCCCTGTGTATAGTTCATTGTTTGTTATCTTTTTCTTATTTTGGAAGAAATTTATAAAAACTGTTAATTATAACAAAAAAAATTAATGACTTGGTTCTGTATTCTATAAAAGGGGTGGTACTGAGGGTGGTACTGAAAGGTGGGTAGGGGGTGGGAACCAAGGGACGGTGCTCAGAGGTGGGTAGGGGGCAGAGACAAGGAGTGATATGGAAGGAGGGAGTACCCGCCTCTATTCCCTTAAAAAAAAAAGCCCTTCTAGTCAGCAGTGCCGGTGTACTGCCGAAAACTCCAACCTGCCGAAATCTCCAACCACGTTATTTCCGGTGAGTGTAAACTGGGAATAATTGGAGATTTCGAGTATTTGGTGTTTTCACACAACACCGGCAGCCTATACACCCGAGTACATGGTATAATTAGTGCAGATTCTTACACCACCCGCTAGTAACCAAAAACATGGCCGCCTCCAAGGCGGCGACAACTACCGGGCGGAGTAAGAATCTGCACTAATTATACCATGTACTCGGGAGTATAGGCTGCCGGTGTTGTGTGAAAACACCAAGTGCTAGAAATCTCCAATTATTCCCAGTTTACACTCACCGGAAATAACGTGGTTGGAGATTTCGGCAGGTTGGAGTTTTCGGCAGGACACCGGGACAAGGTAAGCAATGGGCAAAGATACCAAACTACGCCCCCCCCCCCCTTAGGGTTAGGGTCAGCCCCCCCCCCCCCCCCCATCCCTGCAATAAACCATTGCACCCAGGGCAGCCGCCCCTCCTACCTGCCCCTATCCCCCCCCCCCGGCCCTATTAGTCAGTACCAATCTGCAAAGGTGGATTTGCTTTGGAAGAATAAATCACCTTCAGTGCTGGGTGTCCTATGTATGTGGATTTTGCCGTGATATGAAAAAATATTAGTTTTGTTTTTTACATTTTAAAATGGGGTGCCTTGGGATTATGCAGAATATTAAAGGGTGCCATGACTGAAAAAAAGGTTGAGAAACACTGCTCTAGTACCCCCTGGTCTGCTTTAGAATGGAGCAGATACCTTATCCCATCATTCTCTGAGGAGAAACTGTCCAGGTTTGGAATGTTCCTCCCAGATAACCTTGTGTCGGGAATGTCTTCTACACACTTGTATTTATCTGAGCGTCTATCTGCTAAAAAATACATCAATGTATTCTTAGGTCGGATCACATGTTCACTTTACTTATCCAATAGCTGTTGTCAGCTTAAGACTAATTATGAAGCAAATGACCTTGAACTTCCAAATTGTACTCAAGGAGATACTGAAGTCACGCATGTGACCATCATGGCTGGGAATCCGCTATCTCTGTTCATATTCTGTACATATAAATCCTTTCGAATCTTGGAATCTAAATACATGCAATTAATTTCTAATTCAGCCAGACATCTGGGTTTTATCTGTAAGACAGGTACACGTTCCCGGTCCTGGTTGACAATTAGAAGGAGATCTGAACAGATGGATACAAAGCACAGTAGGGAGCCATAGGAAGCCTAAACGGATTAAACTTTAAGAAAAACAAAATATATCAGGATAATTGGTAAGCAGATTATACCCAGAGCCACAGAATGGGGAACCAGGAGGTGACCTACACAAGTACCACAGGAATCAGAGAGGCAGGTAATTTTAGACAGGTGTAAAAAGCAAGAGATACAGACAGAATGCATCTGATGGGGAGGAGGGAGAGGATTCGATTACCTTGACCGTCTTTTTTTTTTTTTTTTTCCACCTGCAACATTTGACTCAGAGGAAAGACACCGGGCAAAGGGAAGAATTTTTTGTATATGTTCTTTTTTTTTTATCATCTAATTTTTTACTGGAGCTATGTATAATAGGAGACTTTCCTTTCATCTGGAAAGGAATAAAGAGCCTCCGAATAATCGAGGAGAAAGTGTTCACTCAGTAGAGTTGATTATTTGAGAAGCGACCTGACAAAAGGGGCTTTGTTTCACGGCGCACAGCCTCTTTGTGGCTTATGCAATAGCCCCACTATTGGTTACTGCTGGATCGCGGTTCATTGAAAACCAGGGACAGAGCTTTTGTAATCCTAGATGTGGCCAATTAAACAGGCTGCAGCTACCACTTGGCTGAGCAGTCTGCGTCCCGGCTTAATATGTGAATTGGAAAGTCCACCTCTGCATCCAGTCTGGGAGGGAGATGTGAGGAGCGCGTCAACGTGCAGATTATAGGAGAGCAGCCGGCACTGCCCAAAGTGGAGGCAACTGGAGCAGGATCAAGACCGCGTCATTGGGTGTTAAGTTGAGGTGCTTTTCAGTTCATTCATTTTAATCCAGATCTCCCAGGGCTGCTGACAAAGTGCCTACGTTTTGCGTTTATACGTGGGGCTGCCGGTAACAGGAGACTTTTTACACTTGAACACCTACGGGGTTGCGACGTGAAGAAGAAAAAAAAAATGCCAACCAATGGAATACACCAGATTTTGAAGATCCAGTTCGGCTTGATCAATTGTGATAGCCGGTATCTGACAGCCGAAGCCTTTGGCTTTAAAGTCTATGCCTCGGCTCCTAGCCTTAAAAAGAAGCAGATCTGGACCTTAGAGCAAGATGAGGTGGACAACTCGGTGGTCTACCTCAAAAGTCACTACCTTGGCAGGTACTTGTCGGCCGACAAAGATGGAAACGTGTCATGCGAGGCTGAGAAGCCGGAGGAATCTTGCCGTTTTACCATTTCCGCTCAGTCGGATGGAAGGTGGGCCCTACAGTCAGATGTACACAAGCGCTTCTTCGGTGGCTCGGAAGATAAGCTGTCCTGTTTTGCACAGACCATCACAGAGACGGAACTCTGGGCTGTCCATTTGGCCATCCATCCTCAAGCTAACCTTCTCAGTGTTAGCAGGAGAAGGTATGCCCATCTGAGCCCTCAAGAAGATGAGATCTCCACAGACAGCAACATACCATGGGGGGTACACTCCCTTATCACCCTGGTGTACCAGGACAAAAAATACTGTTTGAAGACTTGTGATAACCGCTACCTCCGTAATGATGGGAAGTTGGTTAAGGACCCTGATAACGGCACCGCCTACACTCTTGAGTTCAAGGCTGGGAAGCTGGCCTTCAAAGATTGCACTGGGAAGTATTTGACACCAATGGGACCTACAGGCACACTGAAAGCTGGGCGGAGCTCCAAACCTGGCAAAGATGAACTCTTTGATCTTGAGGAAAGTCACCCTCAAGTTGTCTTCATGGCATCCAACAAAAGATATATCTCTATCAGGCAAGGTAAAATCCAACACCTGATTTCCATAAGGCTCATTGATGTGGATTTTGAGGTTGAGTGGTAACGAACTGTATCATAAAAAGTACAAATTTGATCTGGTTAAAAAAAAAAAAAGTCGAATTTTTTTGGCATCATGCCATTGCAGGCTTTTGAATTATCTTGATATCTAGTGGTTAATGGTTCGTATTTTTCCTTTTGTTGTCATGGTGATCTGTCCACAGCTACTAACAGGTAACAACGGCATGTTCTCATAGACACAGCATTGCGTTGCGTCTAGAACATTTCCCAGCAGGCCAAGAAGATATTTCAAAAGCCTGCACTGCTATCCAAGAAGATATTACAAATGCCCATACTGCTCTCAGGTGACAAAATAGATGAGAGGTATTGTACTAGAAGGGGATTGTTTTGCTGCCCCGTTATACCTACATAGGGTCTTGTTTGCCTTAATAGTACAACCGACAGCCTATCAGGTGTTTGCTTTCAATTACTGGCCTTTGGTAAATAAAAGCCAGGCTTTGATAGGATCATTTGTAGCAGCTGCTGTTCTAACAGGGTAGAAATGTGTGTGTGTGAACCTGGTAGCATACAATGTAACGCAACTCACTTTTATTTATTGTCTGTACTAGTAGGACATTTTTATCCTGTTTAAAGTTTGAGGACCTCAGGCATCATCTGTGAAGCATGCAACATTATTTCCTAGCCCTAGCATCTCCGACTTTACTATGTTTGCATCGGAAACCCTTAATGATTAATACTGTGCGGCTCTGGAATTACAACATAAATTATTCAATGTGTTTTTCTCTTTCTATGGTTTTCGAGATGGTACTCGAGATAAAGATTCTCTAAATTCTCCACTACCAAAATTTTTTAATAATAGCCATGAATTTTTATCATTTTTTTTTTTTGCCCTTGGAATGTCCATCCAGACCAAATGGACATGACACTTTGCTTTTGCTTCCGCTTCTATAGAAGGGTCCAAAGCTGTGTTTTTACTGACAAATATTTATTATCACAATTCAGATATAAATAGATTACCAGAAGTAGTTATTAACCTATTTTTTTTGGTGTTTCTGCACTCCTATGTGTTGAATTAAAAGGCCTGGATTCTTTCCTAGATGTAAATAATATAAGTGGGTACTAATATTTATAGGTAAAGTTGATCCAGGGAATATCCGATTGCCTCTCGGGGGATCAGGAAGGAATTTTTTTCCCCTGCTGTAGCAAATTGGATCATGCTTTGCTGGGGTTTTATTCGCCTTCTTCTGGATCAACTGCGGGTATAGGATTGTGTATATGGGATTGTATGGTTGGGTTTTCATTACTGTTTTTTTTTTTTACTGTCTGTGTTGTCCAACAATTAATCATCAGAATCCAGTCTTCAAATTAAAATGGCATCTTGGATGTGATTGGTGGCTCTGGGGTAACACAGACAGTTCAAACTACTGTAAGTGATTTGGTAACAATCCTATATAATAAAATGCAAGTGTCTCTGCGTCCAGTCCCTGTGTCCGTGAGATTGCGCTACTGCGCATGTGCCCCATGGACAGCCGTTGGGACTTTGAGTGCAGAGACTTCGCCCCGCCCTACTTCAGTCTGTTAGGGCAGGACTTCCCAAACTATGGGTCACAACCCACTGGTCGGTCGCTAGCCGCATATTGGTTGAGCCAGATGGACTTGTGCCTGTTTTCAACCTGACTAACTATGTAACTATGAATTTCCTGTTATCTGAGTACTTGTCTTCGTATAGAAAACCATCATTAAGCAAAACACATTGGAGATACACTATAGGTGCTTTTCCACTGCATGGAACCGAACGGTTCGGCTCGCTTTTGCGCTTTTCCACTGCTGGTACCGCATGGTGTTGGAACAGTTCGGTACGGTATGGCGGCGCTTTTCCACTTCATGGAACCAAACAGTACGGCTCGCTTAAACAGTACCACCTCAGTTGTGGTTCCAAGAGGGCCGTACCGGTACCATATCCCACAATCCTTTGCATACAGCCTTGACTGTTTGTCACTACTAGCCACTGATTGGTCAGAGAATTGTTGTTATCCCACCCACTTATTACTTATTTACTTACCAAACTGTACCGAACCGTTCCAACATCGTACCATGCGGTACCATGCAGTGGAAAACCAAACAGAGCCAAGCAGGGCCAAGTGGAGCCGAGCCGGTACTTGCCGGTACTTGCAGTGGAAAAGTGCCATATATTACCAAAAGTATTGGGATGCCTGCCTTTACACGCACATGAACTTTACTAGCATCCCAGTCTTAGTCCATAAGGTTCACTATTGAGTTGGCCCACCCTTTGCAGCTATAACAGCTTGAACTCTTCTGGGAAGGCTGTCCACAAGGTTTAGGAGTGTGTCTATGAGAATGTTTGACTTATTCTTCCAGAAGCGCATTTGTGAGGTCAGGCAATTATGTTGTCCATGAAGACATGAATGAGCGAGTTTGGAATGGAGGAACTTGACTGGCCTGCACAGAGTCCTGACCTCAACCTGATAGAACACCTTTGAGATTAATTTGAGCAGAGACTGCGAGCCGGGCCAACATCAGTGACTGACCTCACAAATGCGCTTCTGGAAGAATGGTAAAACATTCCCAAAGACACACTCCTAAACCTTGTGGACAGCTTTCCCAGAAGAGTTGAAGCTGTTATAGCTGCAAAGGGTGGGCCAACTCAATATTGTACCCTACAGACTAAGACTGGGATGCCATTAATGTTCATGTGCGTGTTAAGGAAGGCGTCCCAATACTTTTAGTAATATATATTTGGTATTATATTGGACTCATTTATGAGACCTATTAGGGCGACCCTGTCTATTTACAAAGTAAACCAGGAAGAAAATGTATTGTAAAAGAAAAGTTCATATACTTATCTATTCAACGACCCGTGTGTCCTTCCTCCAAACAATCCTATTAAAAGTTTATTTCTCCAGATTGGCGACTATGGGCCCACACAGACAGTAAATGAGACCTACAGAGTCAAACTTTCCAATGCTGTCATATGGGATCTGAAGGTTTGAACCTGATTATTGGCTCTAGGCCAGTCTTTTTACCCTGAGGAACCCTTGAACAAAAATCTCCAGGCCTCAAGGATCCCTTGCTAAGTTTATATCTACAGCCCGTAGTGCATTGTTGTGATCGGTGAAAAAGATCCCCACATTAGTGATCACTTACACGCTGTGCCCTATATTAGTGGCCAGTGGTAGAAGTGCCATTTAACATTGGTAGTCAGTGAAGAGGGGGCCCTTATGTTGCTGAGCAGTAAGGAAGGGCATCTATATTGGTGGTCAATTGAAGGTACCACCTTCCATTGGTGGTCAGTGAGAGAGGTACCATCTTCCATTGGTGGTCAGTGGGAGAGGTACCGTCTTCCATTGGTGGTCAGTGAGAGAGGTACCATCTTCCATTGATGGTCAGTGAGAGTGGTAGCATATTCCATTAGTGGTCAGGGGGAGAGGTGCCACCTCTTATTAATGGTCAGTGGGAGAGGTAGCATCTTCCATTGGTGGTCAGTGGGAGAGGTGCCACCTCTTATTGATGGTCAGTGGGAGAGGTAGCATCTTCCATTGGTGGTCAGTGGGAGAGGTGACACTTTTCACTGGTGGTCAGTGGGAGAGATGCCATCCTCTATTGGTGGTCAGTGAGAGAGGTACCATCTTCCATTGGTGGTCAGTGAGAGTGGTAGGATATTCCATTATTGGTCAGTGGGAGAGGTGCCACCTCTGATTGATGGTCAGTGGGAGAGGTAGCATCTTCCATTGGTGGTCAGAGGGAGAGAGGTGACACCTTCCATTGGTGGTCAGTGGGAGAGAGGTGACACCTTCCATTGGTGGTCAGTGGGAGAGAGGTGACACCTTCCATTGGTGGTCAGTGGGAGAGATGCCATCCTCTATTGGTGGTCAGTGAGAGAGGTACCATCTTCCACTGGTGGTCAATGGGAGAGGTGCCACCTTCCATTGGTGGTAAGTGGGAAAAATGCCCCTTTACAGACAGATTAAGAAAAAAAGTGTCAGTGGTTGACTATCTGACACTGCTTGCCCTTGCCAGTTGACTGCAGTCCCAGAACTATGCAGGTACCAACATGCAGTAGATCAGTCTGATCCTGCTCAACAAACATCCAGCAACTTCTGGAGAAATCCAAGAAGGGGCCCTTTGATTGCTGAGCAGTGGAGAAAGGCCTTTACATTGGTGGTCAGTTGAAGAGGTGCCACCTTTCATTGGTGGTCCATAAGAAGAATGCCTCATTGCAGGTCTACACTGTTTGCTTTTGCCAGCTGACATCAGCCCCAACTCTTGACCCATATTCAAAGTCAATTTAAAGTATATGTGACACCTCACCTTGTAAAACAACTCATTCATTTTAAAACAGAAATAAAAGGCAAAATATGCGTGTATATTATACAGTATATATATAAAAAAAAAATTATAAATGCCTTTTCTCCCCCATTTTTTAATTGCGGTCATGTGACTGCTGGAAGAATTACTGAAAAAAATAGTTTATTGTATTTTTAGATGTCTAATTCAAAGAATAACTCCACGTTAAGTGAAAAAAAACATGCACTGCAAGAATTTTAACCCCTCCCTGCCCAGCCCCGGCATTCCTTTAACTGGGCTATTATGCCTGGGGGGGCAGGAATGTCTGTCCAATCTCGTGACCACTGTGATTTGATTGGCTGTCGCAGTGGTCACATGATCAGGAGCTGGTCCTGCCAGCTCCCTGATCATTACTATCTTTGACATCTCGGTCACTTTGCTGGGAGTGCGCACTGAGCGTGCTCTCAGTATAGAAACCTCTGTCAACCATTTAGGCATATGTGTGGCATGTGGGTGTTAAAACTTACCCTTTGCTGCCTAAAGCTGGCCGTGAGAGCAGACGATCGTGCCATCATTTAATGACCGAATTTCAAAGGATAAATCATTCAATGGACGTACAGTAGATGAATCAGTTTTTCGTTCAGTTTGTCACATATGTGCAGTGCAAACAGTTTGGGCGAGAAACACATTAAAGCTGAGTTCCGGCCTCGGGGGGTCAAATTTAGATAAAAATCCCCCCGGGACAGTCAGGGCTAGTACATTCCACAATGGATAGCCTCTGAAAGAAATACTTACCTTGAAAATTTCTTCTCCAGTGCTGCCATCTCAGGTGTGGGCAGCTGAAGCCACAGCGTCCCTCTTCGTGTCCTCTTCCGTGACGTTGGAGTCCCACAATGCACTGCACCGGCCCCGCTCGTCACTTCCGGTGCAGGCGCGGCATCCCTGCACAGCTTCTGGGCATGCCCAGAAGCTGTTTAGCAGGGAATGCTGCGCTTGCACCGGAAATGATGAGCGGGGCCGGTGCAGGCGCATTGATTTCTGGGAGCGATGACGTTCAGCTCCCAGGAGTCACTGCAAGCCGGAAAGAGACGGCGCGGGCTGCGGCCGCAGAGGGAGGAAGTGGAAGGAAGGTGAGTATATTTTCTTCAATTACAAAGTAAGTGAACAAAAAAAAAAAATCATCAGTATCCATTTCTTTTTCAGGTTGCACTCAGCAAGCGGATGGCCCAAAATCATTTTTTTTTTTTCGATTTTGAGGCCGGAACTCCGCTTTAACCTTTCAATTTATCGTTCATTCGGCAGAATTCTCCAAACTGTTCCTTCGATTCTTCGGCTCTGAAAAGTTAAAACCGATTTTCTATTTGTGCCCATTTATGGGACGAAAAATGAACGAACGGACCAAATGACAGATTTTCGAACGATTTTTCGGCTAGTGTATGGCCAGCTTTACATACACATACATGGGTGGCCAACAGGTTGCCAAACTTTGTAGCAGATTCCTTCGTGAAGAAATAGCTGTTTGTTTCCCCATGTCCTGTGTAGACCAGAGTTGCCAACCTACCAGATTGAAATTTACTGACATGACACTTAAAATTTACTGGCATAGCCAGTAAAAGTTCCAAAATGACAGTTTTAAATCCAAATTTCAGTATTTAGGCTGCAAACAAGTACAATATGCAATTAGCAATGTGATTTAAGGTAGATATCAAGACAAAAAAATATTTCTTATTTTATTTACGGTAATGTAAGTAGGTAGCTCAGGGACAGGACTCAGGAGGGCAAGAAATTGGAATGGGGAGGCACACACACATGAAATTGACTCTCACAGTGACACTGACAATAGTGTACAGCAGCACAGATGATGATGACACCTCCTTCCCCAACCAGAGTCATAGTGACAGTCTCTCCCCGTGCCAGGTGGTCCCTTCAGTCCACTCCAGTCCAAACATCACTGACAGTCCCGCTCCCAGCTTGGCTTTCTTGCACCATGACATGACACAACACGCGCAGGCGGCACTTGGATGGTCTCTGCTGGCTCCGGACTGAAACTGTGCATGCAAGTTCCGAGCTGAGCGTCACAGCCATATTTTTTAACTGGCAAACTTTTCCCGTCACTAGCATTTACTGGGCGGAGGAAAATGTCAGTTTTTTTACTGGCTGTCAGTAAAAATACTGGCGGCTGGCAACACTGGTGTAGACTGATTCTGAATAGGAGGGTCTGGTTAATTATAATCACCTGGTGCACTCTCAGTGCTTTGGTGAGGACAAGCTGCAGGGTCAGCATCCCTTTAGAAGTATTTAACCCCTGGGGAACATCTCACAAACTGAAATTCCTATTGCAGGGGATGCCTAAAATCTGACTTGCATCTTGCAGACTTTTGAAATCAGTGAGCCAATCACACGAACAGGAAATTACATTTCTGGGGGCTGTCTATACACCAACAGTCTACAGAACACCTCCAGGTTGCCATATTACAGAAAATTACAGCACTGCAGACTGAAAAGGAAAAGTCATTTTAATAATACATATAATATGTATCTTTTTTTTTTGCTATGTTTTTTCCATGAAAGTAGAGTTACCCTTTAAGGTGGATTTCTTATATATTGGTGACATAACAAAAAATAAGGAGAAAAAAAATGAAGGTTTACATCTACTTTAACCTTTTGCCGACCGCCCCACGCAGATTTACTGCGGCAGGGCGGCTCAGCTGCACATAATTACATAGATCAACGTGATTATGTGCACGGGGTCTCGGCAGCGCGTGCGCGCCGCCAGAGCTGTGCTCTCGCAGTGATTAGACACAGCAGGAGGCAGCCCATGGGAGGAGCGGTGGTGATCACCGCCGGCCTCCTGCGATCGGCAGAGAAACTGACAGAAGACCCGTCTGCTTATGTAAACAAAGCAGGCAAGTCTTCTGTCACTCCTGATGAGAGATCAGGAGTTTTAGCTAAGCTGAAACTGCAATCTCTCTGTGCCTCTCACAGAGCCCTCCCCCCACACAGTCAGTATGCACAGTTAGGTATACATTAACCCCTTTGATCACCTCCAGTGTTAACCCCTTCCCTGCCAGTGTCATTTATACAGTAACAGTGCATATTATTTAGCACTGATTACTGTAGTAATGTCACTGGTCCCGAAAAAGTATATAAAATGTCAGTTAGGGGCCCGATCTGTCCGCCGCAATATCGCAGTCCCGATAAAAAGCGCTGATCGCCGCCATTACTAATAAAAAAAAAGTCCAGCAATCCATCCCGTAGTTTGAAAACGCTATAACTTTTGCGCAAACCAATTAAAGAGGAAGTAAACCCTCCTCTACAACTTGTACCTATAGGCAGCGCTGTATCTTGGCCTAGGCCAACAAGGCCCAGGCCTAGGGCGGCACTTTGCAGGGGGGCAGCAAAAACCGCCTCCTCCCGGTTCCCGCAAGAAAAGGGTCTCCGCCGGCTTGCGCTACACTTTTAATATAGTGCCAGTCTTATGGGGTGAATTGGGCCAGAGGGCAGAGTCCAGGAGGCAAATCGGTCTGGCACCCCCATAAAGCGGTCAGTGATGAGGCTGCACTGATGCGCAGTAATGAGGCGGCACTGATAAGGCTGTACAGATGGGCACTGATGAGGCTGAACATGTGGGAACTGATGAGGCTACGCTGATGGGCACTGATAGACTTGTGGTCTGTGGTTCACAGATGACAGGGCGGGTCGTAAACAGTAAAGGGCGTGGCCTTTACAGGAAGGGGTTGGTCATATGAAAATTAGGGGATGCACAAGTTTAGTCCTGCCTAGGGCAGCACAAAACCTAAATACACCACTGCCTATAGGTAAGCCTATATTAAGACTTACCTATAGGTACTGTAAATATCTCCTAAACATGCACCGTTTAGGAGATATTTACCTTACATGCAGCCAGTGACGTCACTGGCGCATGCGCTCTGAAGGAACGGCCGCCGGTGCCGATTTTTCAGAGCCCCGTGCCGTGACCGTTGGCTCCCGCGCGCGTGAGTGACGTCACCGCGGCTCCGGCCAATCAGATGGCCGAATGCCGCGATCCCGGAAGACGGGCGACTGGACATGTCGCCCGTCATACAGGTAAGCGGGCGGCACGACGGGGGCTCGTTCTAAGGTAAGTATTTCATAATGAGCTAGTATGCGATGCATACTAGCTCATTATGTGTTTGTCTTTCAGGTTCCAAAAAAAAAAAAAGTTTTGTGGGTTTACAACCTCTTTAAAATACGCTTTTTGGGATTTTTTTTGTTACCAAAAATATGTAGCAGAAAACAAATTGGCCTAAACTGCTAAAAAAAAATTGATTCTTTACATTTTTTCTATTGCAGAAAGTAAAAAAATTTGGCGTTTTTTTTCAAAATTGTCGCTATTTTTTTGTTTATAGCGCAAAATCGAAAAACCGCAGAGGTGATCAAATACCACCAAAAGAAAGCTCTATTTGTGGGGAAAAATAGGACATCAATTGTATTTGGGTACAGCATCGCACGACCGCGCGATTTTTCGTTAAGGTAACGCAGTGCCAAAACAAAAAAAATGGCCTGGTCATTAAGGGGCTGAAATGGTTAATATCAGATTTGGACATTTTTAGAGAGGCAGATGAATACCTGACACGTCATGGGAAAATAAAGCTTGTTCTGTATATAAATAACCGGAAACGGACATTAAAGTGATTTTAAAGATCTATTAATAATTTATTGTAGAGTTTTCCTTTAACAGATTACATCCCAATTGCTGCACCTTTTATATTTGCAAAGAAATAATACAGACACACAGCTGTCCTTGCCAGTAATTCTGACCAATCTGGGACTCTTCTGGTTTTTAACGTAAAATGGGAGGATCCCTGTATTTGGGGGGAGGGGTCTATTTTGTTCCATTTATGAATGTTGACAAGCAGAGATAAAACTGATCGGCCCACCAGCCAAGTGTCCCTGGAAAATGTTTCACAAACATTGCCAACTATAACAGAGTTGTGCTTCGGTATTTCCTACATAACATGTTCAGGAAGCCAGCAAATCAGAGGAGATTTATGAAGGACTTAGCCAGTTATGACATTCTTGTACTTTTTTAATATTTATTTAATCGGTAATATAAATACCGGTCTCATTCATGCCGAAAAGTAGGAATTGGCTTAAAAACATGAAATTAAAGGAGAATCGTAATCTTTTATTTTTTAGGCACATATGCAGAAGAGACTAATCAAATGCAGCCTTTCTCAACTTTTTTTTACCTGGCCTAGAGGAACACTTGAAATCATTTTTAGTTCTTTTTTTACACTCACACCTTCTTAGAGCCCATTCAGACTAGCGCGACTTGTCAGGCGACTTGTCAGCCTGACAAGTCGCAGTAGGTCGCGGTCCATTGAGTAGTAAAGGACAGAAAAAGGGTCCTGTACTACTTTGGGGCGACCTGGGAGCGACTTGCATAGACTTCCATTATGTGAAGTCCCTGCAAGTCGCGGTGCACAGCGGTGCACGCGACTTCACAGGTCGCCCCCCGAAGTCGGATCGCCTCAGTGTGAACCGGCTCTATGCTCCTCAATATAAAACAAACATACCCTTCTGAAACAATTTAGAGAGCTGTTATACTTTTAGGACAATACCCAAACCATCAAAATGTTGTATCTACCCAAACTGCTCTATCAGAGGCGTAACTAGAACCTTCAGGGCCCCTGTGCAAGAAACCATGAAGAGCCTCCTGGACCCCTAGCCGGGGCCCTTCCCTTCAAGACTGGGGCTCTTCCCACTGATCCTGGGGCCCTTTACTCTCGTAGCGGGGCCCTTTATTATGGTCCCGCAGTGGGACCCTTTCACAAGTTCTGCAGTGGGCCCCCTTCCTGCCATGTTGGGGCCTCCCCACGGTAGTGGAATGCCAGGGCCTGGTTGCAAGTGTGACTTTTGTGATCCTGGAAGTTCACCCACTGGTGTCAGTAGTTTTTATTTTTTGGTATTTTAATTGTATTATTTTTTATCATTTTTTTTTTTTACAATGTCACTGACTATGACTCTGTCCATTCAGAAAAGGAAGGAGCTGGTAAATTACATATTTACCGATCCCCTTCCTGGTTCTCTATTGTGAGACATTCCCTGCAGCAGCCGGCAGGAGAGGGGAGGGAGGAAGCCGGGAGCACAGTGGGAGGGGGGTAATCAGGGGAGCACACAGAGGCCCAGAGACTGCAGAACACAAGTAAACTGAATAGGAGGAGTTGCGGGGGCAGCATACAGAGGAACCAATCTCCTCCATATTCCTCCTGCAGCTACAGGAGGAAAAAGGAGGACACTGATTTCTCTACATGCTGCCCCCACCGCCCCTCCTATCAAGGTGTACAGGGGAGCTGCACAGACCCTCTGGAGCATGGGGTCCGGTTGCAATTGCAACCCCTGTAGTTACGCCCCTGTGCTTCATCCTTTCTGGGTTTTTCCCATCCTAATACCCTCTGTCAGTGCCTGTATCTGAACCCAGGACCTCTGCTGTGTCTGGTAGTATCTTTTCATGCTGAACCACCTAAGATGCTGGACAGCTACCCGCCTGAATCCTTAGACAACATTACCTTGTGTTTTGTTTCTGGTGAACCTTGAACTCTTTGCTCCTCCCATAAACTTCCTATTTAAGCCATGCCCAAGCGCTTCCTGTTTGCAGATTATTGTGCTCTCTCCAGCCAATATCTCATTCTTGTCACTCCTGCAGCTGTCTGTATCTTGGCTACCAATGGTTACCGACCTTTGGCTGGTTCCTCAACTATGCTTCTGCTTGATCTCTACCGGCTATATTCGTGACTGGGCCCTGGCTTGCTCACCTCCCAGTGTGGCGATCCTGAGGACCATGTCCTGGTACTAACATGCAGCAAAAAACATCCCTACCACCAGAAGCTTTGGTGAACACCAGTTAGTGCTTAGACCCCGAGCCTGGGGTGAGCCTGCCTCAGGGTGATCTGCTTCCTCACCTATTCAGCTGGTCAGTGGGAGCCTCTCTATTGCTACAGCTACTGGTCTCCGAGCCTAACTCCAGATCCTGCCACCCTCATATATTTTATGCTCTTTACAATCCTAGGTCCTAAAATTTTGCTGGGGACCAACCACGCCCAGGGGCAATAGTCCCTATATATAAATCTAAGCTATGGTGAGGACTAGGGGTACCTAATATGCACAAATCTCACAAAACTGCCGAGATCGAGCCTCTAGTTCAACTACTTTCCACATTAGAACCACCACTATGGACCTTGCCGGATATATTAGATGTTCACTCAGTTCCCCTATTATCTGTATCCCCCACCCTTGAATCCCAAACCAATTAATCTGGTTCAGATACATATCCTTTCTATCTAGGATTCTAATAATTATTCCGCTGGATTTTTATCATCCCACCTCCCACTCCTCCATCTCTTTAGTTGCCTTCTCTTCCCCCCAGAAATGGATGAACCCCATTAG
Organism: Pelophylax lessonae; assembly: GCF_965119305.1. Taxonomy (NCBI): domain Eukaryota; kingdom Metazoa; phylum Chordata; class Amphibia; order Anura; family Ranidae; genus Pelophylax; species Pelophylax lessonae. Next base: position 15,840,364 of record NC_138778.1, on the reverse strand, counting down.
TTTCAATTGGTGGAGAACACATGGATTCACCACAATCTACTTGTTGCTAACTATCCATGGGATCTGTACCTTTCCACAGCTTCAAGAATCCCACCAAGCTTCCAACAGCGATTTATTCCACTATCTTCAACTGCGGCATTTTGTAGAGCCCCAACCCAAGAATCGAGACTCACCCCTGTCTCTTATAACTTTTGAATCAATCTGCAGATCTAATCACTGTTTAAAGGAGTGACATGACTTTTAAATTCTTTTACTTTTTTTTATTATTTTACTTTTAAATTAAAGTTTTGTTTTTTTTTAACCTGTGGTGAAGTGCAAAAATAAAACAAAAAAGTGTACTTAATGTGCTACTAAATCCAGGAGCCCGCATTCACTATATCTGGTCTCCCACAATACATAGAACATGAAAATGCAATCATTTTAGTAATCATAAACTGCTAAATACCTTTTCTCATCAGCAGTATATAGCAGTCTTGTGACTTCTATCAGTGCCTGGTTAAAGCTTGTAGGAGGAGTTTTCATACTGCACTAACTGTCCTATCAGGATGCAGGACCCATGACCCTTTGTCTGGATAGTGCTGATTGGCCCTGTGCTGATTACCTTCCTAAGAAAAAAAAAACTCTCTAGCAGTATACACAAAACTGAGCATGTGAAGCCTGACTCCAATAACTCTGTCTTATCTGGACATGTTATGGGGACAATGCATGAAGAGGAGGATCTCTGCATAAAGGATCAAACAGCCTTTTTACACAATGCAGAGGATTAACCCCTTTAGGTTCCACAGTGGATATAACAAGCATGCTTTACTGCATATACAAATTGATTTTACTGTTGTTGGTTTAGTAACACTTTAAGGGTGTGTCTAGTCCACCTCCCGAAGTTGTAGGACTCTACCCTGAACCTCCCAGGCCACTAGGCTCCTGACAGAGGCAAGTTTCAACATGCGCCACCTAGTCAAAAGGCCTGGTGGACCCCTCTCCTCATGGTCAGCCAAAGCTGCCCACCTAATACTAGGTGAGCGGCTCTCCCGAAGAGAGACCCCTAACCATTTCAGGGAATTAAGGAACCTTATGGTGATACATCCTCCCCATAGACTTCAGGGTAGGCCCGAGGACCCCACACCCTCCATCACAGTGGGGGAAAAAAGGAAACACAGCAAAAAGTGCTAAGTGACAAAACGTGAGAGAGAAGTAAATATCCACTATCTTGGATAACTCCTCTAGTCAAGTTCGATCTTATTGTTCCCACTGTGAAATGAACTCAGCAAGCCCCTTACCCTATAAGATCAGGGTGAAATCTGGTCAGCCTTATCCTGAAGTGCTTCTGAAATTTACAAAGTGATGTCTTGTTGGTAATTCACCTCAGCTAGAATAGACAAGTGCATTCCATCCTACCCTACTTTCGTATATCAGAGGGTGTCAGTGACCAGGCTTCACATATGGTAGTCAAGCCTGAAAGTCCGCCATCTTTGGATAGGAGTTTATACTGTGATTGATTCAGTCTTACAGATTAACCTTCGAAAGGACTCTTGGGAAGCTCTACTCTACACAACCCATAGCTAACCTTCTTCGTCGCAGCTCAACATTTATAGCACACATTTCTTTAGCCACCAAGCAAACCATTGCTCAAGAATGGAAGTCCCCATTCCTTAACTTAATGAAGGTTAGGTCCTGGTTACAGGGTACATTTATTATTGAAATATGAAGCTCAGTACTGGAAGACACTCATGATAAATATCTTTTGATCTGGCAGTCATGGCCTAATCATTCTCCTCCATTATACCAGTCTTTATATCTCCTTCAATTATCAGATTAAACCAATATTGGGCAGCTTGAGTGATCGCAAGCACCTGTTATTGCCAATAGCGATATTCATCGTGGTTGCAGAAAATTAATTTGCACCTGCCTAAGTCTCTACCCCATACAACTATCTTGGCATCCTCCATGTCTCCTTCTTCTCCCCTTTCTTCCCCACTATCCCTTACTTATTCCCCACCCCCACTCTACAAACTTTCTCCCCTTATTCTTCACCCTTCAATTATCAGATCTAGAGACAAGCTCAACGCCTAGGTTAGGGCAAGCCATTCCACAGTTTGAATCTTGACTGGTTCAGCAGGAACCGGCTGAGATTTAAACCAATATTGGGCAGCTTGGGTGATCGCAAGCACCTGTTATTGCCAATAGCGATATTCATCGTGGTTGCATAAAATTAATTTGCACCTGCCTAAGTCTCTACCCCATACAACTATCTTGGCATCCTCCATGTCTCCTTCCTTTCCCCTTTCTTCCCCACTATCCCTTACTTATTCCCCACCCCCACTCTACAAACTTTCTCCCCCTAAAGCCCCGTACACACGCACCGATTGTCGGCCGAACGATCGGCCGTCTTTTGTCCAGTGCTGTAGTGTTGGTTGAAAAGTGCTCAAGACTGCACACGAATTTTGTCGGCCAACAACAACCAACTTCAGAAGTGATGTCATGTGATGGTTAACTTTCCGTGTGTTTTTTCTTCTCTGAGCATGCCCAGTCTTGCTCATCTGGCTTTTGTCGGCCGAAATCTGTACTGACTGACGAACAATCGGCCGTTCTGGTGTTGGCCAACAAAAATTTTATAGCATGCAGACCAGATTTTGTTCGGCCGAAAAGTGGCAGTCGGTTGTCGGAAGCATCATACTAACAAGCCGACAATCGGCCGATCGGACGTTGGCCGAATATTTACGGCCGACAATCGGTACGTGTGTACGGGCCTTTATTCTTCACCCGACCCTTTATATCTCCTTCAATTATCAGATCTAGAAACAAGCTCGACGCCTAGGTTAGGGCAAGTCATTCCACAGTTTGAATCTTGACTGGTTCAGCAGGAAGCGGGTGAGATTTAAACCAATATTGGGCAGCTTGGGTGATGGCAAGCACCTGTTATAGCCAATAGCGATATCCATCGTGGTTGCAGAAAATTTATTTGCACCTGCCTAAGTCTCTACCCCATACAACTATCTTAGCATCCTCTGAGGATCCTCCACGTCTCCTTCCTCTCCCCTTTCTTCCCCACTATCGCTTACTTATTCCCCACCCCCACTCTACAAACTTTCTCCCCTTATTATTCACCCTATCCCTTCAATTCTTGGATAATCTTTCTACTTTTTATAGTTTTCCTTCATTTTTGGGGGGATTGTGAGCTCACAATCCTCCTGCTCAAATCCTGCGAGTTGGACCTTCCTTTCCCCTTTATATACAGCTACGGCTAAGAGGATATCTTTATAATAATTAAGAAATTACTATTTTGCTCTATTAGTGCTTCAATGCCGCAATCGATTTTTGTGTATGCTATTTCATTTATTAATATGGACCTTCAGACACTCTGCTTTAAGACACTGTAATTACAGCTGTTACCTGGAGAGTGGATAGGATATGGGGCATGGGGCAGGATTTTAAGGGTACCGTCGTAGACGGTACCTTTAAAATCCCGCCCCATGCCCCATATTCTATCCACTCTCTATACATTCTTGGGATGTGGTACCAAAACTATTCAGGCACCATTGGATGGGAAGTCAGTCACTATTAAATGGGAGGTCAGTCAATCAACTCAGGTTGAACACCTAGTAACGTCTAGTCTAGAAGAACCCTAGGGCTCCACAGAACCATGGTTATGCCTTTCAATGTTTTGTAGAAAACCTTGTATAGTTCATTAAAGTAGAAGGAGAGGAGACACATAACAAATGGCCCAAATGGTCGAACGAGTAATTAAAAAAACTGTCTTTAAAATATCTTTTTATTGAGTGTTGTCTGTGAAAATGTATAAGAAAGTGACACAGGGTTTGTACATTTGCATAGTGCGGGGTTCCAGTATGTTAGTTCAGAGCAGAGAAAGTTAGTTTCTGATGATTCTCCTGTTTTTGTCATTCCTTAAAGCAGAGTTCCGGGCACAGAATCGTTTTTTTTTTTTAATGTCCCCCAAACAGTGACCCTTAGACCTCTATACATCCGCTAATCCTGTTTCATACATTGAAATAATCGGTTTGCAAGCATAAAATCTTACTTTATAAAATTTGTGATGAGCGCCGCCATCTTTGTCCTGGATCGCCGAGTCCGTTGTGGGGAAATGTCTTTCCTTCTTACTGGTTCTAGTGGGTGGAGGCCGGTGAATCCAGCGCGAAATCTCGCGCATGCCCAGTACTATGCGATCGGCATCGCCGTCCGCACTGTGCTCCTCCTAACATCGCGTCATTTCCTGTTTTGAAATAACGCGATGAGAGGAGTGGCCGGCCGCCTTCGTCACTGCCCATTGCATCTTGGGAGCCACGAGTAAGAGCTCCCAGGACGCATTGCGGGACAGTAAGTGACGCCGCGGGCCGCGGCCGAGGAAGTCGATGGAAAGGTGAGTATATTATCCTCTCTAAAAAGGTAAGGAAAAAAAAAAAGGCCGGGAATATCCAATTCGGGCACAGGAAAGGATAAGGAAGCAGATGCCTTGAAATCTACAGGCACGATTCTGTGCCCGGAACTCCGCTTTAATCCAGGGCTGGAGCTCAGAGACTCCAAAGTGCTTTGGGTGGCAAGGAGTCTCCAACTCAGTGTACCGGTTTTGCCAGTAACCAGCAGGCCAGAAAGCTGTACAGGTGCCCGATGTGTCCTCAGCAACCAATGACGTCATCTGTTGGTAGGATGTAGTTGGGTTCTGGGTTGAAGACCGAAGTAGAGATAGCAGGAGAGAGTGTTGTGGCAGTGCGAGGCCTTGCCACTGTGAAAATGTATGAGAAAGTGACACAGGGTTTGCACATTTGCAGAGTGTGGGGCTCAAGAATGTTAGTTCAGAGCAGAGAAAGGTAGGTTCTGATGATTCTCCTTTTTGTCAGTCCTTAATCAAGGGCTGGAGCTCACAGACTCCGAAGTGCTTTGAGTGGCAAGGAGTCTCAAACTCAGTGTATGGGTTTTGTCAGTAACCAGCAGGCCAGAAAGCTGTACAGGTGCCCGATGTGTCCTCAGCAGCCAATGACGTCATCTGTTGGTAGGATGTAGTTGGGTTCTGGGTTGAAGACAGAAGTAGAGATAGCAACAGAGAGGAGAAGAGGGCCGGGAGGAGGTGCGGGCTGTGCTCTCTCCCTCCTATTTGTACACAGGAAGTAACACAGAACACACTCAAGTCATTACTGTGGCATCCCAGTTGAGAAACATTGGTCTAGCCAACTGTGACTGAGCTACTTGCTCATTTATGTGCATACTGCAGTTTACTGCAACCCTTGACAATATATTGGGTTAATTTACCACTAACCAGCCTGGTGTTTGCTTTTTTTTATACTGAACTTAGTTGCATGCAGGGTATCTATATTCATGCTTCCAGTAGCATTGCAGTATCCATTGGCTTAACCTGGTGTGTTGGTGGGGATGAGGTTGTTCTCAGAATCGAAGCAGAAGAACAGGGGAATCCAATCTACCAAGTGCCTTCATTGGGGGTAGCACTACACTAGGCACATGGGGACTGTAGCACAGCTGATTGGCTGCTTGTGCTGCTTTCCCTCTCCCAGTCTGAGCTCAGAGGCTGATACCAAGCCAAATTCAGGTACTTACACCGCTTGTATACAAACAGATACAGTTAATTATGAATTAATGAATAGAGAAATACATTTATTTTTAATTGTAGTGAGGTTTTAAAGTAGTAAACCTTATGACTAAGATTTATCCTGCTGGTCTTTAAAGCCATCCATTGCATTGGTGGCCTACCAGAAAGGTGCCGTCCATTGCATTGGTGGCCTACCAGAAAAGTGCCGTCCATTGCATTGGTGGCCTACCAGAAAGGTGCCATCCATTGCATTGGTGGCCTACCAGAAAGGTGCCATCCATTGCATTGGTGGCCTACCAGGAAGATGCAGAGGTCTGAGAAGATCAGCAGTCGTAGAAGCTGCAGTCATCATTTGTATAACAGAATATTCAGCATTTTTGTGGATCCCGGGGTGAGGATGAGAGCCAACACCTGGAGGGATTTATAAATTGGCTGATGCTGTGCTAAGGATCTGAGTGACCATAAACAATTTCTGTGATTGTCTGAGAATGTAGTGTGCGTGCGCCGTGCCAGAAAATGGGCTGATCATGTCATTAATAATATCGGCTCATAAATGCCTCCAGATAAAACAGCCGGACTGCAAGAATACACTATATTACTAAAAGTATTGGGACGCCTGCCTTTACAAGCACATGTCTCCACTCTAATTCATCCCAAAGGTGTTCTATCGGGTTGAGGTCAGGACTCTGTGCAGGCCAGTCAAGTTCCTCCACCCCAAACTCGCTCATCCATGTCTTTATGGACCTTGCTTTGTGCACTGGTGTGCAGTTATGTTGGAACAGGAAGGGGCCGTCCCCAAACTGTTCCCACAAAGTTGGGAGCATGAAATTATCCAAAATGTCTTGGTATGCTGCTCCCTTCACTGGAACTAAGGGGCCAAGCCCAACCCCTGAAAAACAACCCCACACCATAATCCCCCCTCCACCAAATGATTTGGATCAGTGCACAAAGAAAGGTCTATAAAGACATGAATGAGCCAGTTTAGGGTGGAGGAAATTGACTGGCCTGCACAAAGTCCTGACCTCAACCCGATAGAACACCTTTGGGATGAATCAGAGAGGAGACTGTAAGCCAGGCCTTCTTGTCCAACATCAGAGCCTAATCTTACAAATGCCCTTCTGGAAGAACGGTCAAACATTCCCATAGACACACTCCTAAACCTTGTGGACAGCCTTCCTAGAAGAGTTGAAGCTGCAAAGGGTGGGCCAACTCAATATTGAACCCTATGGACTAAGACTGGGATGCCATTAAAGTTCATGTGCCTGTAAAGGCAGGCGTCCCAATACTTTTGGTAATATAGTGTAGGTAATATAGTGTATGTATACAGCTGTAACGGCGTCCCTTTACAAAGTTCTGAAGGCCACATGACCAGCGGCATATATGTGTGGCATGTGGGTGTTAAAGCCCACCCTTTTGCTGCTGTACATATGTGTTGTGCAGGCAGTGAGAGGTAAAGGGCAGCGGGCACTCCATGCAAAGGTACGTCTTCAGCCACCCGGGATGCATAGGTGTTCCATGCAGGCAGCCAGCTGCACAGTCCTCCACGCACATCTGTACAGGTCCGACTCACAGATCAGGACACAGACTGCTTTCTGACGCAAGCATGGAACCTGCATGGATGTGCACTGTGGGATGCGCATGGAGGTCCGAGCTGTCATTGAATTCCACAGTTCCACAGGCTGCTTGCACGCCCCTGCATGGAATACCTGTGCATCACAGGTGGCTGGAGACGACCCTTCGCATGGTCATGCAGATCGGCACACCTGTGTGAGTGAGGCCTAAAGATAAAGTCTCATCAAACATTGTTTTCTTCTGCCACCCCCCCCCTCCCCCCAAAATGTCCCATTTTTCTTAACGGTCTGGCAGCTATACTAATTTAGTCAACAGTGCCCCCTCCTCCCCACACCGCTGTTCAGCAAGGCTGCTTTCAAGAAGATGAATATTTAATGAGGTTGTGATTTTTCAGCGCATATCTTTGCACCAGGTGCTTTCCCAAGACAAAGATGGCAGCCGCCCCCACTTATAACTAGATTTTAGATTAAGGTGCACATGGAAGGGCTTTACACAGAGCAATCAATTTCTGTTTTAGTTGCACAACGTTGGCAAATATATGTGGAAGCCATACTACCTCTCTGCTTTGGTGTACGTATAGGGGTCACAGGAGTCACGATTACGATTCGGTCCCATGCTGGAGGGCCTCCCCCCCTGTAGAAACTGACGCCCTCCATTTCCTCCCTGCAGCCGTTGAATGCCCGCTTCTCATCCTCTCACTCCCGCAGACATTCAGCGGCTGCAGGGAGGAAATGGAGGGCATCGGTTGCTCTTCATGGTGGCCCTGCCACCTCCCTATCCCTGTCCTGGTGCCCCGGGCCCCTGTGTGCTCCCCTGATCCCCCCCCCCCTCGCACTGTTGCCAGGTTTTCCTCTCCCACCTCTGGCCGACTGCCGCTGGGGATCTATCAGGATGGAGAGCGGGGAAGGAGCCAATAAATGTGTAAATTACAGACCCTTTCCTTGAATAAAGTTAGTGATCAATAGCAATCACTGATTTTTTTTTCCGCTCATAGCTGAGGCATAGTAAACTGTGTTTATTATGCTTCAGTCTATGAATGAACAGGAAACTCTGTGCAGAGCTATTCCTATTCATTCATTTTGGGCTGCAGAGATGGAGATTGAGGTGTTCTCAATCTCCTTTCTCTGTCTCAATGGTGAAACATCAGAGGAATGTGTAGACCCCTGATATCTCAGCAAAGCCCCCCCAATGGGGTCTTAAAAATTAAAAAAAATAAAATTATAAAAAAGATTAATTGAAAAATGATTATAAAATCTGACACCAGTGGGGAAACTGTCAGGCTCGCAAAGGTTGCACTTACAACCGGGCCCTGGCATTCCGCCATTGAGAGGGGTACCCCATAATGGCAGCAGGAGGGCCCACTACGGGACTGCAAAAAAGGATCCCACAATGGTAGTAAAGGGCCCCAGGATCAGTGAGAAGAACCCCGGCCCGTGGGTCCTTCATTGTTTCTTGCACTGGGGCCCTGAAGGTTCTAGTTACGACTATTTGCATATTCTAATCTAAGAGAGCCTCCACGTTGGAGCGTATATAGGAAGGAATATATACCAATGGATAAATTAAGGGCAGGTATGCCTGGAGGCTACACCTTCCTCCACTAAAGGGACCCACCAGAAGCACAGTAATCGGCTGACTGAAAACTGAACCTATTGTAGGGTTTATATTGTGTGATATAAAGAAATATTTATAATGCTCTAAAAAGGGATGGTCCGGGAATTGTTTAATTGCTATAACTGAAGGATGTGCTTGGCCACTCCCAAGCCTGCCAAAAAAAACTCCCAGTGTGAGTGCCCAGGACAGGACATGGCGTACGCAGACACGCGCCCCCAGCACTGCAGGAACAATTTTTCTGCCTTGTTCAAAACCTGCGCATGCGCAGTGCTCTGTCTCTCTCCCCCTCTGTGGCACAACTGTGAGCTCAGTTGCTGCTGTGATAGACAGGGTGTGTACAGAAAAGGGGAGGGGGCATCATTTTAAGGTCGACCATGCTCTGCCCCTTTTTGCCCCCATAGATCCCCCTTTAGAGCAGGCAATGCCAGGGTCCCCCATAGACCCCCTTTAGAGCAGGGTCCCCATAGATCCCCCTTTAGAACAGGCCATGCCAGGGTCCCCCAAAGACCCCCTTTAGAGCAGGGTCCCCTTAGATCCCCCTTTAGAGCAGGCCAGGGTCCCCATAGATCCCTCTTTAGTCTTACCTTTTTATATTCCTTGTGCTACCAGGTTTTCCTGCACCACCAGGTACTCCCTGCAAAGTATATATATATATATATAGCCAATATGACCCCCTTTAGAGCAGGCTAGAATCCCCTATAGATTCCCTTTAGGGCAGGCCAGGGCCCCCATAGATTCCCCCTTTAGAGCAGGCCAGGCCAGGGTCCCCCATAGATCCCCTTTAGGGCAGGCCAGGGTCACCATAGATTCCCCTTTAGGGCAGGCCAGGGTCCCCATAGATTCCCCCTTTAGAGCAGGCCAGACCAGAGTCCCCCATAGATCCCCTTTAGCTCATAACAGGAGTTTTTCTGACAGGCTTGGGAGAGAAAGCTCAGAGCCCACCCCCCCCTTTTTTTTTTTTAAGCTGTCCGGTGTTTTTTATTTAGCGGGGATGGTTGAAGGGAATGGGAGCTTTTATTGTAAAGGTGAACTGACAGTCCTCTTCCACACCAATGGAAAGGCTCTTGCAGTATCTCCCCCCCCCACAGAGACCCTGAAACATGTTAGCAGAAAATATTTAACCCCCCCCCCCCCAGATACAATTTTAGTCCTCTGTTTCCACGTTTTAAGGGACATTTTTGGACATTCTGGTATTGGTTTACTAAAGGCAAATAGACTGTGTACTTCTGCAAGTGCAGTTGCTGCAGAGCTTAGTAAATGAGGGGAAGAAGTTTCACTTTACAACGAATATCTAATCACATGCATGGAAACAATTTTTGCTTGCACATGATTGGATGATGGTCAACAAGTCAGCAGAGCAACTCCACTTGCAAAGTCCGCAGTCTGTTTGGCTTTAGTAAATCCACCCCTTTTTCTCCATGGTCCTTCCATTGTTCACTTCAGAGGTGACTAATATCTCTCCTTGTGCCGGCCACCCAGTGAGCGGGTCTTCAGCCTCTGTTGGCGTGACCTGGTTTACCATTGATGGGGCTTTTCCCGGTAATCTGCACCATCAAACCACTTTATTATCAAGAAATGGTGAACTTTGACTATTCTTACTTAACCCCTTCATTCCTAAGGGTAAAACAAATCTTAATGCCTAAGCACAATTTGGCAAATTTGGACACTATATATCGTCACAACTACTTTGTGTATCCAGGTGGATTATACCGTGTTTCTTTCGGGGGAAAATTGGGCTTTCATTTGGTGGTAAATAGTTATGGATATCTCCTGATTTTTTTATTATCATAGAAAACTGGCCCAAAATTGTAAAAAAAAAAAAAGGATTTTTTTTAACATAACATGTAGCTGAATATTTTTTGTTATTACCATAATCTACCAACAAAGAACGACCAAAAAGTAAATTCTCCTGCTCCGGACGATCGTAGCGATACCACATATGTGTATGTTAGTTGTTGTATGTACCTGTAGTACAGAACTTTTTTCAGGGGGGGGGGGGGGGGGTCCTCATTTTAAGGGCAACCATGCCCTGCCCCTTTTTGCCCACATAGATCCCCCTTTAGAGCAGGGTCCACATAGATCCCCCTTTAGAGCAGGGTACACATAGATCCCCCTTTAGAGCAGGGTCCACATAGATCCCCCTTTAGAGCAGGCCATGGTCCCCATAGATCCCACTTTAGTCTTACCTTTTCACCTATATTCCTCGTGCTACCAGGTTTTTCCTGCTCCACCAGGTACTCCAGGCACTCCCTGCAAATATATATATAGCCAATATGACCCCCTTTAGAGCAGGGAAGTATCCCCCATAGATCCAATTTAGGGCAGGCCAGGGTCCCAATAGATCTCCCTTTTGAGCAGGCCAGGCCAGGGTCCCCCATATATCCCCTTTAGAGCAGGGTCCCTCATAGATCCCCCTTTAGAGCAGGGTCCCCATAGATCCCCCTTTAGAGCAGGCCATGGTCCCCATAGATCCCTCTTTAGTCTTACTTTTTCACCTATATTCCCACTTGCTACCAGGTTTTTCCTGCTCCACCAGGTATTCCAGTACTCCAGGCACTCCCTGCAAATAATATATATATATATATATAGCCAACATGACCTCCTTTAGAGCAGGCTAGGATCCCCCATAGATCCCCTTTATGGCAGGCCAGGATCCCCATAGATCTCCCTTTTGAGCAGGCCAGGCTAGGGTCCTCCACAGATCCCCTTTAGAGCAGGGTCCCTCATAGATCCCCCTTTAGAGCAGGGTCCCCATAGATTCCCTCTTAGAGCAGGCCGGGAAATTTCCTGGGGGGAGGGGGGGGCACTTGCCCCCCCCCCCCCTGCGGACGCCCATGAGTACAGCCCAAAAACAATAGTGCACATTTTTCTTTTTTATCCTACCTAAAACACTCTGATACTGATAATAATAAAAAAATGTTTAAAGAAAAATCCTGCCCAAGACCTTTGACCCTAACTTCACCAAAACACTAACCCTGGCATTGACTTAGATCAAACCTTGATCTAGCTATTTTTTATTATTCTTATTTTTATTTTTTTATTTTTTTTTTACTTTCTCTGCAAGAAGAGAATGAGATGCAATGGGGTTAAAATGTTTGTTACCCCCAACATCCCTTGTAATAGAAATAAGGATGACAGGTCCTCTTTATGGAGAGATCTGGGGTACAAAAAGACAACAAATCTCTTCTTTACCTTTTAAAAGAAAAAGGTAAAAAAAAAAAAGAAAAATGTTTTTGATCTTTTGCTTTAAAAAAAATAAAAAATAGTTTTCTTCCACCCTAGCCTGGAAGTGACGTAATGATGTCCCTTCGGTCTTCCAAGGCCATAGAGGCAATCAGAGACGAGCTAGTCTTTCTTTGCCTCTGTGACCAGCTGGCTGCACAGTCCGATATGTTCTTTGGCGCGCCTGTGAAAACGGTAAGCCGAGAAACACCGGCAGGAGGGGGGCGTCCTCTCCGGCCACTTCTGAAAGTGATCAAGCAGACCGCTTCCATGCAAGCCACAGGTGGAAAAAAAATAAATACTGGGGCTATGGCCCAGTGAAACTATGATAGCTTCAGCCATAACCTCTGGAAACCATTTGCAAACCTCAACCTATATATACATATTGCAGTCAGCAAGTGGTTATATTTACTTGTTTTATACTTTATCTTCATTTACTTCCTGGTTTCTGGCCTAGGCAAAACTGATGTTTTTGATACATTGCAGGAACTCTTCATGGGAGGCGGGGCTTTCTCAGCTAAGCACACGCTCCTAATAATAATAAAAATAATGCTACATGAATTATCTGCCCTTACTCAAGATGGCCACAGCTAGAAATACTTGGGGGGTGGTGTTATTCAAAGTGTTTTCTCAGCAAAGTAAAGCATGGAGACATTGATGGATGGATGGATGGATGGAGTTTGCTTTGAATGTTAAAAATTAGTTAATTAGTGTTTTTGGTTTGTGGTGCTCAGATACAGTTTTAGGGTACAAGTGTAAATCTTTTATACATAAGTCGCGTATTGTAATTAAATCCTAAATTTCTTGCATCTGTTTCCTTTTAGATCAGGGCCAGTATCGGTCTTCCTGAGCCAGGGCTGTGCATTGCTGCTTCCCCGCCACTCATACATGTTTAATATATTGATGTGTGTAGTAGATGTGTAAGCAGCAATTATACATACTTATTGAAGATGATACTCGTACCATAACTACAGACCATCTTACTCACCAATTCCTGTCATTTCAGGATCTTAATTCCGAGTTCAAGGGAAACTTATTAGGATGCTGATAGCCGTGATCTGTGCTCAGCAAGTCCTTTCATCTTAGCAAATATTTCTGACAAGTTATGCTGTTATGTACATGACATATTAAACTGTCACTCCAGTGTGCTAAAGAATGAAGCATATAACAAGGTAACTTAACCACTTGAGTAGCGGCCTTTGTATCCTCCTTCATTACCTGGCCATTTTTCTGTTTTTAGTGCCTTGATTAGTTTGACTGACAATTACTCTGTCATGGAACACTGTGCCCAGATGCATTTTTTATATTTCTTTAGGACATATAGAGCTTTTTTTGGTGGAATTTAAACACCACATGGTTTTATTTTTTACTATATAAAGGAAAGTTTTGATTAAACCATATTGCTTGATGCTCTAAAATTCCTCCCCAAAATATTCTATTTAGGACATAGGATGCACAGTGCAGAGTGAGTCAGGAGATGCTCAGAGATGAGAGCCCTATTAAAAATTGGTGGTCAATAGTGTGTGACCCCTTAAATGTTGGTAATCAATGGTGTGTGTCCCATAACTGCTGATGGTCAGTGCCCCCTTAAATGTTGGTGGTCAGTGGTTGGAGCCCCATAACTGCTGATGGTCATCCCCCCCCTTAAATGTGGGTGATCAATGGTGGGTGTCCCCTAACTGCTGATAGTCAGTACCCTCTTAAATGTTAGTGGTCAGTGATGTGTGTCCTATAACTGCTGATGGTCAGTGCCCACTTAAATGTTGGTGATCAATGTTGGGTGCCCCATACCTGCTGGTGGTCTCTGCCCTCTTAAATAATGGTAGTCAGTGGTGTATGTCCTATAACTGCTGGTGGTCAGTGCCCCCTTAAATGTTGGTGGTCAATGGTATGTGTCCCATATCTGCTGGTGGTCAGTGCCCCCTTAAATGTTGGTGGTCAATGGTATGTGTCCCATATCTGCTGGTGGTTAGTGCCCCTTTAAATATTGGTGATCAATGGTCAGTGCCCCTTTAAATGTTGGTGATCAATGATGTGTGTCCTATAACTGCTGATGGTCAGTGCCCACTTAAATGTTGGTGATCAATGGTGGGTGCCCCATAACTGTTTATAGTCAGTGCCCTCTTAAATGTTGGTAGTCAGTGATGTGTGTCCTATAACTGCTGGTGGTCAGTGCCCACTTAAATGTTGGTGGTCAGTGGTGTGTATCCCATAACTGCTGGTGGTTAGTGCCCCCCTAAATGTTGGTGATCCATGGTGGGTGTCCCATAACTGCTGGTTGTCAGTGTCCCCTTAAATGTTAGTGATCAATGGTGTCTGCCCCATAACTGCTAGTGGTCAGTGCCCCCTTAAACGTTGGTGGTCAGTGGTGTGTGCCCCTTAACTGCTGGTGATGAGTGCCCCCTTAAATGTTGGTGGTCAGTGGTTGGAGCCCCATAACTGCTGATGATCACCCCCCCCCCTTAAATGTGGGTGATCAATGGTGGGTGCCCCATAACTGCTGATAGTCAAAGCCCATTTAAATGTTGGTGGTCAGTGTTGTTGGTCCCATAACTGCTGGTGGTCAGTGCCCCCTTAAATGTTGGTGATCAATGGTGGGTGCTCCATAACTGCTGATAGTCAGTGCCCTCTTAAATGCTGGTAGTCAGTGGTGTTTGTCCTATAACTGCTGGTGGTCAGTATCCCCCTAAATGTTGGTGATCCATGGTGGGTGCCCCATAACTGCTGGTGATCAGTGCCCTCCTAAATGTCGGTGGTCAGTGGTGTTTGTCCTATAACTGCTGGTGATCAGTATACACTTAAACGTTGGTGGTCAGTGGTAGGTGCCCCATAACTGCTGGTGGTCAGTGCCCCCTTAAATGTTGGTGGTCAGTGGTGTGTGCCCCATAACTGCTGGTGGTCAGTGCCCCTTTAAATGTTGATCAATGGTCAGTGCCCCCTTAAATGTTGGTGATCAATGGTGGGTGCTCCATAACTGCTGGTGGTCAGTGCCCTTTTAAATGTTGGTAGTCAGTGGTGTTTGTCCTATAACTGCTGGTGGTCAGTGCCCTCTTAAATGTTGGTGGTCAGTGGTGTTTGTCCTATAACTGCTGGTGATCAGTACACACTTAACGTTGGTGGTCAGTGGTAGGTGCCCCATAACTGCTGATGGTCAGTGCCCACTTAAATGTTGCTGGTCAGTGGTGTGTGTCCCATAACTGCTGATGGTTAGTGCCCCCATTAATGTTTGTGGTCAGTGGTGGGTGCCCCATAACTGCTGGCAATCAGTGCCCTTCTTAAATGTTGGTGGTCAGTGAGCTCCCTTTATAATCCTAATGTCCCTTGTGTGCCCCATTGCTTCTCAGTGGTGGACAGTGTGCCCCCCCCCACCCTTTTACTGCTCATCATGCACCCCTTTGTTTGGTGGCCAGCAGGAAAAGTCTTACTAACAGGATTTTTAAGGGAAGCGCTAAGATAAGAGGGATGCAGAAGATCATCAGAGGAGAAAGGGGCAGGCTCTTTGATGTAAACACAAGCAGTGTTTACATTTGTGATCCTTGTGATCACAAGGCACAGAGGTACTCTGAAAGTCTCTATACCTTTTGCCTGTGTTGTGCATTGTCTAATGACAGCTTGATCACAGACATGTATGATCATTTCTGCTGTGCATCCCCACTGGAGGATACAACACACTTTCCCTACATTCTACGCCTGAGTACAACTATATTGCCACTGAATTGAAGCTCTCTCATACTCTTACACTGTTGTTTTTATGCCCAGGACTGACTTCCAGGTGCAGGATTGAGTCTCTAAGGCCTCAGTGTTACCGGTTTCCTTGCTGTGGGCGGAGACCCCCGCTTTCTGTCTTTAAAGTATAATGATACATATTACTCTGAAGGTTGGACAGAAGAGCAGAATTCTCAAACTTTGTTTTAATTGGAACGTGGAATGTCGATCTATAATACCATTTGATTGATTATATATGATACTCCTCATAACCCTGATGAAGGAGATGTATACTTTCTGAAACGCGTCGGGTAGAGGAAGTTATACTGTATCATCGTTTCTCTTATAGTCGGTGTACTACTAGCGGTTGATACCAAGTACACATTGTTTTTCGTGTTTCTTTTATCTGTTGACGTGTTAATAAAATCTGTTTTTATGAACTTTATTCTTTACAAATATGTTATTGAAGCGCCCTAAAAGTCCCATCATATTGGGAATTAGCACTTTTTGTATCTAGATGAACTTTACAACACCTTTTAAAGGGGGCTATCACTGAAAATGAGCTATTCTTCTCATCACATACCTTACTATACATTGTGCTATCTGGCTGTTGAGCCTAGGCACATGTTACCTAATATGCCCTTCCCACAGCCGTATGGGAAATCTGTAGATTCCAATTCTTGCAGGAATGCACCTACATCTTACATTACATTACAGAACCCTTTAAAGAAGTATTTTCACTAGGAATGAACTGTCCCCTACTCCCGTGTACTAGATTGCGGCTTCTGGCTCTTAAGCCTAGGCACAGGTGACCTCGCACACCCTTTCTGTAGGCCCCTGGGAAACCTGTGGATTCCAAATCTGGCATGAATGCTCTTACACTGTTAGTTAATAACTTTATGAAAGGAAAAGGTGTAATGGTAAAGATAAATTAAAAAAGCAATCAGCTGGTTACTGATGTCATCCAGCACTTGGGCAACTTTGTGGCAAATGAGGTTTAATGTTGATAAATGTAAAGTTATGCACTTGGGGGCTAAGAATATGCATGCAGCATACATACTAGGGGGAGTAGAACTAAGGGAATCCATAGTGGAGAAGGATCTGGGTGTTCTGGTAGATCATAAGCTTAATAATAGCATGCAATGCCAAGCTGCGGTTTCCAAAGCAATCAAAGTCCTTTCTTGTATTAACAGAGGCATGGACTCCAGAGAGAGAGATATCATTTTGCCCCTGTAGAAATCATTAGTAAGACCTCATCTGGAATAGGCAGTTCAGTTTTGGGCACCAGTTCTCAAAAAGGATAACAGGGAACTGGAGAAAGTGCAGAGAAGGGCAACCAAACTGATAAGAGGCATGGAGGAGCTCAGCTATGAGGAAAGATTACAGGAACTGAATTTATTTTCTCTTGAGAAGAGGAGATTAAGGGGGGTATGATCTCCATGTATAAATATATAAGGGGGGATATGATCACCATGTATAAATATATAAGGGGGGATATGATCTCCATGTATAAATACATAAGGGGTCCATATAGTGAACTTGGTGTTGAGTCATTCACTTTAAGGTCATCACAGAGGACAAGGGGGCACTATTTACATCTAGAGGAAAACAGATTTCGTCTCCAAATACGGAAAGGTTTGTTTACTGTAAGAGCTGTGAAAATGTGGAATAGACTCCCTCCAGAGGAGGTTCTGGCCAGCTCACTCGATTGCTTTAAAAAAGGCCTGGATTCTTTCCTGGGTGTACATAATATAAATGGATACTAATATTTATAGGTAAAGTTGATCCGGGGAATATCCGATTGCCTCTCGGGGGATCAGGAAGGAATTTTTTCCCATGCTGTAGCAAATTGGATCATGCTTTGCTGGGGTTTTTTCGCTTTCCTCTGGATGAACTGCGGGTATAGGATTGTGTATATGGGATTGTATGGTTGGTTTTTCTTTACTGTTTTTTGTTTTTTATTGGTTGAGCCAGATGGACTTGTGTCTTTTTCTCAACCTGACTAACTATGTACTTTGTAACTATGCACCACACACTGCAGCCCTGCTAAGCTCAGGAAATGTGGTCCATCACATTTAAAGCAGAGTTCCATCCAAAAGTGGAAGCTCCACTTATCTGTCCCCCCCCCCTTTCGGAGGAGTGGGGGACCGGGTACCAATTTTTGACAGGTAGCCTTCCCCACTTCCTTTAGCGAGGTCCATCAGAAGTTTGGCCCCCTCTTCCTTCCCCGCCGCCGGGCCATTCAGAAAGCGCAGCTTCGTGCATGCGTTGTAGGGTTTCCCTTATAGGCTATGGCGGCGGCAGCACCCGAGAGCTGATGGAAACATCGGCTGGGATGCCGTTATCGCTGGATTCCAGTACAGGTAGGTGTGCTAATATTAAAATTCAGCAGCTACAGCATATGTAGCTGCTGCGGACTGTTAATTTTTCAGTGGGATGCTGGAGCTCTGCTATAATCAGTTCTGTGTAATCCCCCTAGTAGCCAGAATCCAGAGAGCATCTCACACGTCACCAGAAATAGCTGTGCTGTATAAGACTGGCCATACCCAGTGGTGGCTGGTGCTCCATGGGCCGGGGGGGGCGTCAGACGGACCATACCCCCTCCGGACCACACCAGCCCGCACACCATACCCCCCCCCCCCGGTCGCTGGCTCACTTACTGTGAACATGTAGGCAGGCAGCAGCAGCAGTGGCTTCTCCTCAGTCTCCTGCGTCTCGGTCCCTACTCCTCCTCCTTGGCCAATGGCATGGCTTCTCCTTTCAGCCAATCGGGAAATGGGTCTCAGGACCTGCATTCCTGATTGGCCAGGAGGAGGATCCATGTGACAATAGGCAATATTTATTCCCTATTGTCACACAACTGGGTGGGCTAAGGGCGCAGTGCTCTGCGCCCCGAGCCCACCCTTTTTTGAAGCCTAGTAGAGCCTCTGGCTCTAATCACGTGCTTCAAAAAAAAAAAAAAAAAAAACCCTTTGGAATCCATGCGTCTGGCGCCCTGCATGTAGATTAGGGGGCTGGACGCATGGATAGGGGGCCGCCCCTGGCCATACCTGGTTTAAATCTTGGCCGGATACCTGGTTTGAATCTTGGCCGGATCTTCGAACCCTGTACGGGCAGGCTGAATGTACCAAAATTAAATCGATCGACTTGGGTACAACCAGCCTGCTAGGTTTTATCTGCGATTATCGCTAGTGGCTGCTATAGCCACTAGCGATAATCACTGTCTTCTCCTAGAGGGGACAGCTCCCCCCACGCCGTGAGAAGACAATGGCTCGGCAGGAGAAATTCCCACATCAACACTGTGTTGATGGGGAATCGAGCAAATTTCTTTCCTGCAACCCTTCGCTCCATCTATGGCCAGCCTAACATGGAATATCCTCTGCTTCCTGTACCACCAATCAGATTCAAGCATCCAGCTCAGGCTTGATTATGATTGGCACCTGGGAGAAGCAGCATCTGGCTTCTTTTTTTCGAGTTGAGTGTCCAGGGGTGTTTGGGAATTTCTCTCCTGCATTGCAATTACGGGGGTCCCAGATCCCAGATCATGGACTGGGGCACTACAGAAATGCCTGGATACAAAACCAAAGCCCTGAGCCGGAATCCTAAATTTCTGTATGCAGCTTCATTTTCGGCTTTCCTTTGCTGAAAGTTAGGCGGATAATTAGCTGTGTTTGTGAAGCACATTCGCTGACCAGACCGGCCTGCGAGAACAACATCTGAGGTTTTACAGCCGGGTCTCACTAATATGTAGTATTTTTATATTACTACCACAATCCGTCACCCCTGATCTCCTGTAAAGATTTACGTTAGTGAATGGTGAATCATTGATTTTATCAACCTGAACACCAACCTTTGATCCCCGGTAATCTCTACTCTGCACTAAAATGGGGGAAAGTCATGACAAAGTGGTGAAGGTTTCTGTTGGAATGGATTTCTACGTAAATATTTTTATTGCTGTGA
Source organism: Pelophylax lessonae (assembly GCF_965119305.1). Taxonomy (NCBI): domain Eukaryota; kingdom Metazoa; phylum Chordata; class Amphibia; order Anura; family Ranidae; genus Pelophylax; species Pelophylax lessonae. The sequence goes on along the minus strand of NC_138778.1, from coordinate 15,820,737 downwards.
AAATACAGAGAAAACAAAGTATCTATAGCAGTTTATAGAACTCGTGCATGCAAGGCGCCTAGGCCCAGTACAAGAGGCTCCGGCCTTTAGATGCGGGTGGAATGCACTGGTGTCCCACCCAGACCCGCTACCAAAAAGCTGTCAAATTCTATGAGAGGCTGTCAGCTGTGGCTGGACGATGCACCTGGTGATACTAATACAGTAAAACCTTGGATCAGAGGCGTAACTAGAACCTTCAGGGCCCTGATGCAAGAAACCATGAAGGGCCCCTCAGACCTCTGGCCAGGGCCCTTACCTTCAAGCCCAGGGCTCTTCCCACTAATCCTGGGGCTCTTTGCACTCGTTGCATGGCCTTTTATTACGGTCCCGCAGCAGGATTCCTTCACAAGTTCTGCAGTGGGCCCCCTTCCTGCAATCTTGTGGGCCCCCTTCCTGCAATCTTGGGGCCTCCCCACAGTGGTGCAATGCCAGGGTCCGGTCGCAAGTGTGACCCTTGCGATCCTGGAAGTTCACCCACTGGTTTGCTACCGGGCCCCCTGGAGCATGGGGCCCTGTAGCGATTGCAACCCCTGCAACCCCTGTAGTTACGCCCCTGCCTTGGATTGCAAGCATAATTCGTTCTGGAAACATGCTTGTAATCCAAAGCACTGTTATATCAAAGCGAATTTCCCCATAAGAAATAATGGAAACTCAGATGATTCGTTCCACAAGTCCTTCAGTTTATAGTCTATATACAAAGATTATAGCAATGTGATAGGTTGTGTAACCATAAAATGTCCATCCACAATATGCAGCCTTCCCAAGGGGATTAGAAGCAAAATCTACAGAATATAAGAGAATATATATGTTAAAAAATTTTGATTTTTAAATTTCTTTTTTTTTTTTTTTGGGAATGTCAGAATGTGAAAAAAATATTGGGTTTTTTTTTTCAAAATTGTCGCTTTTTTTTGTTTATAGCGCAAAAAATTAAAATCGCAGAGGTAATCAAATACCACCAAAAGAAAGCTCTATTTGTGGGAAAATAAGGACGTAAATTTCGTTTGGGTACAGTGTCGCATGACCGCGCAATTGTCCATTAAAGTAACGCAGTGCCGAATCACAAAATAGGGCCTGGTCAGGAAGGGAGTAAAATCGACCAGGGCTGAAGTGGTTAATTCCTAATGTGATGTGTGTATGATGCTGTAGTGCAGTGCAATAATAAAGGATAAGCACAATTCTATATCCACATATATCAAAATGACCCTCAGTGAACTTTAAAATTGAAACAGAATCGAAATCCAAAATAACAATAAAAAATAAAATTAAAGTGCATCAAACCAACCAAATGGATAAGATCTGTCATCAAACTTCGTCTATAGAGCAGATACTGTCATCAGACGTGTCTCTTCTTCAGACCAGCACCTGGTTCCTCCACCACCTGCACCACACAGATATCCAAATTGAATTCTTACCCCCAGGGATTGACCTCTAAAGCTACAGGAGGTCAGACACGGCTTACTGAGGGATGAGGTCCATCCTTGAGGGTATAGCTGGCTATACATTATACAATTTTCAGTTTCCATTAGATTTACCTTCAACTATGTTGTGCAAGGGCCTGTCTGATTGTATACAAATTGAAAGTGTTTAAGTGTGACTTCATATTATGTGGTTTTGGTAAATCTAAAAGAAAATTGTATAATGTATGGCCAGCTTAAAGCGGAGTTCCGGCCTCATTTTCTTCTTTTCTGATTCCTGTAGGGAAATGCATGTTAAAAAAACAATTGGACATTAATTAAAGTGTTCTTCCTATTTAGGAACACAGGTCAGGGCCATCTTATCGATTAGGCACGCTGGGCAGTTGCCCGGGGGCCCCACTTGCCCGGGGGGCCCCACCTGCCCAACGACCCAGCCCAGCATTAGTCCCGATTCCCGTGTTCCTGCCGCCGAACTAGCAGGTGGCAAGCGCCTGTCGGCCCTGTGCTGCTGTCAGGCCACTTGGGCCGTGGAGGGTCCTACAACTGCAGGAATGCCTGTCCACCTTCAGGGGAACAGGCGCACACAGGACAGTCGAGTTTCATTCCGGACCCAGCCACCCAACTTGGAAGCTGTCATTAGCCTGGCACTGCTGTACCAATAAATATCATCTTATCGATACTTTGCATTTTTATTCTCGTGGGTGATTATGTAGGCGGGGCCCCAGTACACTGCATTGCCTGGGGCCTTTTAATGCTCTTAAGATGGCACTGACACAGGTCTCGATGTTGATTTCACAAGCCCCTGCCCCCCACAGTTAGAAAATACCCCCTAAGCTCACATTTACCCCTCTGATTACTCCTGGGTTAACCCCTTCCCTGCCAGTGTCATTATTACAGTAACAGTGCATATTCTTAGCACTGATTACTGTAGTAATGTCACTGGTCCCCCCAAAAGTGTCAAAAATGTCAGTTAGGGGTCCGATCTGTCCACAATGTCGCAGTCCCGCTAAAAATCGCTGATCGCCCCCATTACTATTAAAAATGAATAAATAAAAATGACATAAATCTTTCCCCTAGATTGTAGACGCGATAACTTTTGTGCAAACCAATCAAAATACACTTAGTGACATTTTTTTTTACCGCCGCAATGTCGCAGTCCCGCTAAAAATTGCTGATCGCCGCCATTACTAATATATAAATAAAAATGACATAAATCTTTCCCCTAGTTTGTAGACGCAATAATCAAAATACGTTTATTGGGATTTTTTTTTTTTTTATTATCAAAAATATGTAGCAGAATACAAATTGGCCTAAAATGATGAAAAAATTTAATTTAAATTTTTTTTTTTTTGGGAATGTTATATAGCAGAAAGTAAAAAATATTGCGTTTTTTCCCCCCCCCCCCAGAATTATCGCTCTTTTTTCATTTATAGCGCAAAAAAATAAAAATCATAGAGGTGATCAAATACCACCAAAAGAAAGCTCTGTTTGTGGGAAAAAATGACATAAATTTTATTTGGGTACAGCGTTGCATGATCGCGCAATTGTCTGTTAAAGTAATGCAGTGCCGAATCGCATACTGGTCAGTATGGGGGAAAATCTTCCGGTCCAGAAATGGTTAAAGTGCACTAAGGGTCATTTTGATATGTTTAAGTTGGATATAGAAATGTGTTTATCCTTTATCTATTATTTATTATCTATTTATTATTATTTATTATCTATTATTATACATATATTTAGACCACATTCACACTGAAGCGGCACGACTTCGGGGACGACCTGTGAAGTCCCGTGCACTGCGACTTCGGTGCGACTTGTACGGACTTCATAAAATTAATGTCTATGCAAGTCGCTCCGAGGTCGCCCCGAAGTAGTACAGGACCCTTTTTCTAAGTTGGAGCGACTTGTGTCGCTCCTATTAGAACGGTTCCTGTAGCACTGCATGGATCGCGACATGTCAGGCTGACAAGTCGCGGTAGTGTGAATGGAGACTTATGGATATATCTTCATACACACATCACAGTAGCGCTTTACAACGTTAGGGCAAACAGTACAGTTACAATTCAATACAGGGGGAATGGGAGGGCCCTGCTCATTAGAGCTTACAATCTAAAAGGGAGGGTCAAAAGGTAATAACTATGTGGGGTGAGCTGATGAAGAAAATAAAAGAACAGTTGTTAGGTGGGGGCATAATAGGCTTCTCTAAAAAGAAAAGTTTTCAGGGATCGCCTAAAAGTGGACAGAGTTGGACATAGTCGGACAGATTGGGGTAGGGAGTTCCAAAGGATGGGAGAGGCTTGGGAGAAGTCCTGGAGGCGAACATGGGAGGAGGTGGCAAGAGAGCTAAAGAGCAGGAGGACTTTAAAGGAACAAAGAGAAAGATTTGGTTGATTTTTTGTGACCAGGATAGTGATGTAGCTGGGGGCCGAGTTGTGGATGCAGGGCCGGTGCTAGACTATTTTACGCCCTAGGCAAGACCACCTACTTGCGCCCCCCCCCCGCCCCCCCAAAAAAGGGAAGGGGTTAAAGACTCCTCTATGTCATACCAAGTGACCCTGATCTGATGGCTCCTCTATGTTATGCTGTCATACCCAGTGACCCCCATATTCCTCCATGTCACACCTGGGGACCCTAATGTCCCTCTATGCCACACCAAGGGACCCCGATGATCCTCCATGTCACACCAGGGGCACCTGATGTTTTTCCATGTCACACCTGGGGACCCTGATGTTCCTCCGTGTCACACCTGGGGACCTCAGTCCCCCATGGCACACCCAGGGACCCCAATTCCTCATGTCACACCTGGTGACCCCGAAACCCTGTTACACCCGGTGACCCCTATGCCCCATGGCACACCTGGTGACCCTGATACCCTTTCACACCAGGGAACCTCCATGTCACACCCAGGGACCCTGATCCCCTGTTCTGGGGACACTCACTGGGCAGTATGAAGAGAGTGGCCCACACTCTGCCCTCCTTCACCGTGATCCTGCTGATTCCTTCTCCCAGGACGCTCCTCTTCTGGACCACAGTGCTCACCACAGCTCCAACCGACTCATGGTGAAGGGAGAAGCAGCAGTCGGAGAACTCCGCACGTCCCTAATCCCCAACCTCCTCAGACCATTCCGGTGCCTCGTCGTTTCTGCTCCAGTAAAGGTGCCGCCCTCCAGTGCCAAGCTTGGGGTCAGGTTCAGCTCTCCTCCGCTCCCTGCTTAATACCGACCCAGGGAAATGAACGGCTGCCCACCAGCTCAGTGCAGAGAGTCACTTCCTGCCCAGGGTTTACACCACTCAGCTCCAGCCAAAGAGGATCATCATGCAGGCAGCACTCCTGTGGGCTCCCTTCCTGCCTCTTGCCCCCCCCCCCCCCCCCCAACAGTGGTGGAAAGCCAGAGCCTGGTGGTTCAGTCACTGCCCCAGACACCTGGCATCTTCCTCTGTCCATTCTTCCTCCCCCACTGCCGCCCCCTCCCCTCAGCTCACAAGGATCATTCATGATGGACAGAGAGTGCTGACTCATGGCTGCGCCCCTAGGTTGCAATGCGCGCCTTTGAAAACGCCTTTTGCAGGACGAAACGCGTCAGACACGCTAAGCCCCCATGCAGTCACGCTATTCGAGCCGCGGCCAATGATTTTATTATGCCTGTGTCAAGCAGCTAAATTGTGAGTTTTTTACCTTTTATTTCAAATAAAAGATTTGAATGTACTTCACTATGTGCGCCCCCATTTGTCTTATTGGAGGTCATCCCCTGTGTGCACCTGGGGCCCAGTGATGTTTGCCGGATCCATAGTCTAGGTTTATCCGGAGTGTCTGTGGTCGATAGGAGAAGAGTTCGGTTGCAGTTTTTTCCCTGACGGTGGATATCGCATGCCTGTTTGACCTTCCGTAACAGGGGGTCCAACTGTCCGGTAAGGTTACATCCTTATTGTTTATGTGATCTCTGCCTGAAACTCTACTTGCAAGATTGATGTGGGATTCACAGTCATATTCCCAACATTTGAAATCTGCCTCCTATGGACTTATGGACTTTGGTTCACCTTCATATTAGTTAGCTTTCTATGTAGTGGCGCTGTACCATTTTTACATACATCATATTGTTTATGTTATAGTGTTATCCACTGGCACCCGGCAGACACAATGATAAGGTCCTCGGCCACGCTGCTCATACTCACACTATGCATGGCACCCGGCAGACACGATAAGGACCTCTGCCACACTGCGAATACTCGCCCTATGCATGGCACCCGGCAGAAACAATGATAAGGACCTCGGCCACACTAAGCATACTCACCCTATGCATGGCATCCACAAGTCACAACGATAAGGACCTCGGCCACACTAAGCATACTCACCCTATGCATGGCACCCGGCAGACAAAATAAGGACCCCGGCCACACTGCGTATACTCACCCTATGCATGGCACTCGGCAGACACAATGATAAGCACCCCGGCCACACTGCGCATACTCACCCTATGCATGGCACCCACAAGTCACAATGATAAGGACCTCAGCCACACTAAGCATACTCACCCTATGCATGGCATCTGGCAGACACAATAAGGACCCCGGCCACACTAAGCATACTCACCCTATGCATGGCACCTGGCAGACACAATACAAAAGGACTCCGGCCACACTGCGCATACTCACCCTATGCATGGCATCTGGCAGACACAATAATAAGGACCCCAGCCACACTAAGCATACTCACCCTATGCATGGCACCCGGCAGACACGATAAGGACCTCAAATACACTGCGCATACTCACCCTATGCATGGCATCTGGCAGACACAATAATAAGGACCCCAGCCACACTAAGCATACTCACCCTATGCATGGCACCCGGCAGACACGATAAGGACCTCAAATACACTGCGCATACTCACCCTATGCATGGCATCTGGCAGACACAATAATAAGGACCCCAGCCACACTAAGCATACTCACCCTATGCATGGCACCCGGCAGACACGATAAGGACCTCAGCTACACTGCGCATACTAGCCCTATGCATAGCATCTGGAAGACACAATGATAAGAACCATGGCCACACTAAGCATACTCACCCTATGCATGGCACCTGGCAGAAATAATACAAAGGACCCCGACTACACTGCGCATACTCGCCCTGTGCATGGCATCCGGCAGACACAATAATAAGGGCATCGCCCACACAAAGCATGAGTGCTCCAAAAATGACACCCAAGCTGGCACAATGGATAATACTTTGCCTGGCAACACTGCACATGCGTGGCGTAAGCATGGCACCTAGCAGACACAATGATAAGTCAGCCCCCAAGCAGACGCAATAAGAAGGACACCAGTCACACTGTGCATGCATGCCCTAAGCAGTAAAAGAACCCTGGCCACACTGTGCATGCGTGCCATAAGCACAGCACCTGAGTGGGCACAATGAAAAGGACCCCAGCGACACTGCGTATGCTTCCCCTAAACAAAGCATTTAAGCTGGCACAATTATAGGGACTTTGGGCACACTGCATGTGTACACTATAAGCATGGCACCTGAGCAAACTCAATGATAAGGACATCAGCCACACAGCTCATGCGACCCCCTAAGTGGGCACCCAAGCAGACACAGTAATAACTCATAAGATTCACATATAACCTCAATTCTATCTCCAATTTGATTGGTTTTATTTGTCTGTAACATCTGCCTGATGTGTTATTTTTAATCGATTGCTCATTTTGAATTGTCCCGGTTGGTTGAAGTGTCACCAGCCCCCCAGTGTTGGTGATCATGCTTTGCTTGCATAATGTGCTGTATGTGATAATTAAGTGAAAATCCAATAACAGCCGTGAATTATACTCGGGGAATTATATTAACGATGCATCTTGTTACCCACCGTGCAAAATATTACAATATTCCTTTATGTTCTCTGCAACAGCTTTCATCTGACACCCGACCTGTGTCAGATCCCAGTTGACACCTCCAACTCCGAGGTAAACACAAGTACATGAACAATCCTGACCCCTATCCTTGGAGTCTTACCATCCTTATATTTTATGAGCCCTGCCAGCCTTTTAGGCCCAGGAATAGATATAGAGTCAGATAGACTTTTTACAATCTCCATTTACCTTTTAGTCGTTCCTCTATTTTCTTGTGCCCAGTGTATAACACGACCAAAATGCACCAGAATCAGACCTAGTGCCCTCAGTCATGAGCACTCAGTAACAGACCTGCTCAGACACGCCCCTTCTCTGTCTCTGCAGGGGGAGGACACTTGTGATGAGGGGTGTGGCTGTTACTCAGCTCTGCCAGCTTAGATTACTGGATGTGGAGGGAAGAAAGCAGCATCTTCAAGGTGATTTTTAGGCATTTTCTAGCAAAATCAGTCACAAATCCTACAATGTGGGGGGCAAGAATATAAAGAGCTGAAATGGTGAGAAACCTCAACTGGACTTTAACCACTTACCGCCCGCCCGCCGTCATATGACGGCGGGACGGTGCGGCTATTATCCTGGGCGGACGTCATATGACGTGACCCAGTAAATGCACGGCAGGCGCGCGATCGCGGGCGCGCCGCCGTGCACTGCCGGTGTCGGCGTGTCCCCGGGACACAGCCGGTCACCGGCAGGGGGGAAACAGCCAATAGGCATGGCTGTTTCCCACGTGATCGGCTGTGTTCCAATGACACAGCCGATCACAATGGAGGCGGCCGGGAGATGACCGCGCATGCGCGATCGGGAGCGCGCAGCGCGGTCATGTCGGTGGCACTGTGTTCCGTAGGAACACAGCTGTCACCGGCGGTAGTAAGCAGTCACTGACAGTGACTGTTTACTATGTGATCGGCTGTGAATCCATTCACAGCCGATCACAAAATGTAAACAAAGAGCAGTAACTGACTGTTACTAGCTCTTCTCTCCTCATACAGTTTCCAGTATGAGGGGAGAAGAGCTAGAAATAGTGAGTTACTGCTCTGTGTACCTGTAAAAAGCACACAAATAAAGGTCCCCCACACACAGTCCTCAGCCCCCCCCAATGTCACCTGTCACCCAACAGTCACCTCATCAGTGCCCAGAAATTGACACCCATAACGTTCACATGTGAGCGCAGCGATCGCAGGCAGAATCACCGCGATTCTGCCCGCGATCCGGAAATCATTGCAAATTGCGGGACGCCTGTGCGTTGCCCGTGATTTGCAATAGCATTCCAAACGCTGTGCGATGTTGCCGCCATTTCCGCCTGCCGAATCGCGGTAACATCGCGCAAACATCGCATGACGCCCAAAAAAGGTACAAGAGTTTCTTTGGGGCGTCATGCATTGTTTGCGTGATGTTACCTCGATTCGGCAGGCGGAAATCGCAGCAACATCGCACAGCGTTTGGGGTGCTATTGCAAATCACGGGCAACGCACAGGCGTCCCGCAATTTGCAATGATTTCCGGATCGCGGGCAGAATCGCAGTGATTCTGCCCATGATCGCTGCGCTCACATGTGAACATAGCCTAAAGTTCACCGGTCACCAGAGACTGCCATCAGTACCGCCGTGCACCGTCACCTGTCACCCATCAGTGACCATCGCCCGTCACCTGTCACCCCATCAATCACCGTCACCTGTCACCCCATCAGTCATCGTCACCTGTCACCCCATCAGTCATCGTCACCTGTCACCCTATCAATCATCGTCACTTGACACCCCATCAGTGATCGTCACTTGTCACCCCATCAATCATCGTCACATGTCACCCCGTCAGTGATTGTCATCTGTCACCCCATCAATCATCGTCACTTGTCACCTCATCAATCATCGTCACCTGTCACCTCATCAATCATCATCACCTGTCACCCCATCAGTCATCGTCACCTGTCACCCCATCAGTCATCGTCACCTGTCACCCCATCAGTCATCGTCACCTGTCACCCCATCAGTCATCGTCACCTGTCACCCCATCAGTCATCGTCACCTGTTTGCCATATACATGCAATCACTTACTGACCGCCTAACGACTATATGCGTCGGCCATTAAAAGCTAAATACTGGAGTTATGGCAGCAGATAGCCCCCATAACCCTGGTATTTTTTGAAACGGCGGGCGGTCGGCTTTCAGATAAGGGTGGTCCCAGTGGCGGATTCACCGCGGAATTACCCTTACGGTGCAGGGGAAGAGGTGCCCCCCCCCCCCTCCTGCCGCGTCCCAGACATTTTCCCAGCTTACCGGACCCGCTGGCAGCGGGGAAAACTATCCGGTCCCGGATCCTCAGAGACAGGAAGTCGAGTGAGGGCAAGATGGCCCTCACTCAACTCTATGGTCTTGGAGGACCAGAGCTACGTCAAAAGACGTTGCCTAGCAACCGGTTTAAAGGGCCGCTTTTTTTTTTTGCTTTTTGTTTTTTCCTCTTTCAACAATTTTTTTTTTTTTTTTGCCTTTTTAGTGTAGTTGTGAGGTGTGAGGTCTTTTTGACCCCAGATCTCACAATAAAGAGGACCTGTCATGCCTATTTCTATTACAAGAGATGTTTACATTCCTTGTAATAGGAATAAAAATGATCAAAACATTTTTTTTTTTTAAACTGTGTAAAAATAAAAAAATAATAAATAAAATAAATAGGAAAAAAAAAAAAAAAAAAAAATTAAAGCGCCCTGTCCCCGTTAGCTCGCGCGCAGAAGCAAACGCATACGCAAGTCCCGCCCACATATGTAAACGGTGTTCAAACCATACATGTGAGGTATCGCCGCGATCGTTAGAGCGAGAGCAATAATTTGAGCCCTAGACCTCCTCTGTAACTCTAAGCTAGTAACCTGCAGAAATTTTTAAAATGTTGCCTATGGGGATTTTTAAGTACCAATGTTTGGCGCCATTCTGTGAGCATGCGCAATTTTGAAGCATGACATGTTGGGTATCTAATTACTCGGCGTAACATTATTTTTCACATTATGGAAAAAAATTTTACTAAATTTACTGTTTTCTTATGTTTTAGTTCAAAAAAGTGAATTTTTTTTCAAAAAAACCGCATTTGGAAGACTGCTGCGCAAATATGGTGTGATAAAAAATATTGCAACGATCTCCATTTTATTCTCTAGGGTCTCTGCTAAAAAAAAATATATAATGTTTGGGGGTTCCAAGTAGTTTTCTAGCAAAAAAAAATGATTTTAGCTTGTAAACACCAAGTGTCAAAAATAGGCCCAGTCTTAAAGTGGATAAATGGACAACTTTGTGTAAAGCGCTACTTGGATGTTAGGCCTATGTATGTGGCCAGGCTGTGAAAAAGTGTTACACATGTGGTATCGCCATACTCAGGAGGAATAGCAGAATGTATTTTGGGGTGCAAGTTTTGCTATGTACATGCTATGTGTTAGAAATATTGCATAAATGGACAGCTTTGTGTAAAAAAAATGTGTTTTCATTTTCTTTCCACATTTTCCAAAAACTTGTGGAAAAAAATGACATATTCAAAAGACTCATTATGCCTCAAAAATTATACGTTGGGCTGTTTGCTTTCTAAAATGGGGTCATTTTATGGGGGTTTCCATTGTCCTGGTGCTCCAGGGCCTTCAAAAGTGCGATAGGTTGTCAGGAAATTATATGTGTAATTTGTGCTCCTAGAATGCCGGACGCTGCTACTTTGATGTTAGGCCTCTGTATGTGGCCAGGCTGTGAAAAAGTCTCACACATGTGGTATCGCCATACTCAGGAGGAGTAGTAGAATGTGTTTTGGGGTGTAGTTGCAAGTATACATGTGCTGTGTGAGAGAAATAACCTGTTAATACGGCAATTTGTAAAAAAAAATAAAAAAAAAAATAAAAATCTTCATTTTGCAAAGCATTGTGGGAAAAAATTACAACTTCAAAAAACTCACCATGCCCCTTATTAAATACCTTGGAATGTCTACTTTCCAAAAAGGGGTCATTTGGGGGGTATTTGTACTTTCCTGACTTTTTAGTGTCTCAAGAAATGAGATAGGCCTTCAGTACATCAGATGTGATCAAGTGTGATCAATTTTCAATGATTCGCACCATAGCTTGTGGACTCTATAACTTTCACAAAGACCAAATAATATACACTTACTTGGGTTATTTTTACCAAAGATAAGTAGCAGTATAAATTTTGGCCAAAATTTGTGAAGAAAAATTACTAATTTGCAAAATTTTATGACAGAAACAAAGAAAAATGCGTTTTTTCACAATATTTTCAGTCTTTTTTTATTTATAGCACAAAAAATAAAAAACCCAGTATTGATCAAATACCATCAAAAGAAAGCTCTATTTGTGTGAAAAAAAGGACACAATTTTTGTATGGGTACAGTGTTGCATGACTGAGTAATTCTCAGTCAAAATGTGAGAGCGCTGAAAGCTGAAAATCGGTCTGGGCAGGAAGGGGGTGAAAGTGCACTGTAGGCAAGTGGTTAAACAAGTGCAGATAAAATGGTGCTCTTATGGATCTTTTTTGGTTTGGTTTCCAGACTCACCAAGGTGACCTTGCTTTGTGGGAGTGGCATTTTCAGAAAGCAGAAGGCCTGTGTTCAAGATTATACTGTAGGTCCCCTTCCCCAAAAAACTGTAAGCTATGAGTGCATATGCACTGGGCGCTTTGCAGAATCCAGCATGTATGTAGCCTAAGCCGGTGACCATGGGCTCAAACCATCTGTGTCCAGGGCTCAGTCAGAGGAGGTGATCACTTGTAACCAACCATTACATGCAATGGGCACCAGTGCCAGCCATTGATTTGCATCCAATAAACACATGTGCCCTTCATACCTCATGACTGCATACTGTTACTTTTTATTCGTTTCTGTAAATATCTTTTATTACTTGGAATTGTTTTTGGGACTGGCAAAGAAAAGCCCACTAGTCTGGATGTGAGACATGCATACATATTACATGTGTACTAGATCAGCAAATAGTCAGCACTGAATAGGGCAGGTGCAGGGCCAGCATATGCGGACTTACTTTGAGCTGCAGGTGATCAGCCTGGTTGCAAGTCAAAAGATGGTATCATGGTAAGGAGCAATTCCCAAACTGAATCCCCAATGTGTGGGGAGCGCACTGTGGGTCCCCTTCCCCTTTGGGGCCCTTGTGAACTGCGCACACTAGGGACACACCAGTGAACCCAGTATCCAAGAATTTGGGTACCATGTGTTGTTTTTCCCAGTTGGTGCATCCAAGCAAAAATTACCCCCCCTAATAGAGCCAAGTAAATAGTTCATCACTTTACATATTGATGAGTTCTACGTTTGGCTGGAATTCTGCTCCGAGCTTCTCTGAGTCAGCCGAACGTGTAAGCCGATGCCCCTTGGTCTTGCAATGTGTAACCCGATGCTCATTTGTCTTATGTGATACTCTGCCAAGAGCCACTGGCAGTAACCGAGTCATCAGGTCAACCTGACGTGACCTGCACAGCGGAGAACATTGCAAGCCTGGACCTCAGAGCCTGATTGTTTGGACAGGTGACTCAACCTCAACCCGCTATGTATGAAACATGTCTGTGTCTTCCTGTTCCAGGAGCTGGTGATGTGTGCCGGTCAGTCCAACCCAAAGTATTGTTGGTGAGAAAGTTGGAGGTTACCATCATTGCCTTGGTGGCATGTCATTGGTAGTTAAAAGTTTAAACCTAAAGTTCGACTCCAGACACAAAAATGTTTATTTAAATATTTTCCTCATGGCCACACCATATATAAATATATTTCTCTTACGTCCTCCAACAGTCGCCGCCACCTCTAAGTCATCACTATTGGGTATTGACTTCCGCTCCGCAGGAGTAGCTAGGCATAAGACTTAGTCAAAAGAACAAAAGCATTTGCATATACACACCCATGGGGGTTGTCCCACTGGTCAATACCCCCCTGCAGTGATCACTCCCAACTCAGTTTGGTAGCATAGCAGTAAGTGTACAAGAAAAAACCCCAAAAGAGGGGCGGGGGCGGCGACTGTCGGAGGTAAGATTTTACAAAAATTCCATTTTTTTGTGCACCATACCCCTTTACAAACCAAAATATTACCTTAAAAAAGTAGTAATGACATCATCACTGTGTTGTTCATAGCTTGTGCAGTGAGCAGAGCTGTGGGAGGGGCTCATCAGGCTCCACCCACTACAGGCTGCCTACAGGAAACTACAAAAGGGGGTGGTGACAAGACCAGTCCTCCTGCACAAGGAGAGAGAGCAGAGCTGTGGGAGGGGCCGAGCAGGTTCCACCGACTACAGGAGAGGGCGTTGACAAGACCGGTCAGACTACATAAGAAGAGAGAACAGCTGTGAGAGGGGCCCAGCAGGCTCCACCCACTACAGAAAACTCCCCCCCCCCCCGTCAATGCCTTCCTCTGTGTTTCTCTCCAGAACGATGGAAATATCTTTTTTCCGGTGTCATCATCATGTGCAGTAGGGTGACTCAGTGGTTAAGTCCTTCTGCCAGGCAGCACTGTGGTCATTAGTTTGAAACCCAGCCATGACCCTACCTGCATTGAATTTGTATGTTCTACCTGTGCCTGCATGGGTTTCCTCACATACTCCAAAAGTCTTGCTGGTAGGTTAATTGACTCTGTCTAAATTGGCCCTAATATGTGTATGTATGAGTTAGGGTCCTTAGATTGTAAGCTCCTGAGGGCAGGGACCAGTGTTGGGGGTAACTAGTTACAAAGTAACTAATTACAGTAACTAAATTACTTTTTTTGGTAACTAAGTAAAGTAACTAGTTACAATACTAATATTGGTAACTACACTACTTTACTAGGCTATAGGAACGCGCTTTCCTGCCTTACCCAAGCCACGCGATACAATCGTTATTTCGAAGAATAGAAAGGGATGAAGTTTATGACTTTTTGTTGCACTTTATGTTTTATTCTGTTTTTTTCAGGTTTTGTTCTCATCTTTCCCAAAGCCTGTGTTTATACAATAAACTCTATGCAGAAAGAGTGTCATGTATCTTCTTCTACACGGTCAATTAAGAAAGAGGAAAGTAAAGTAATAAGTAGTGAAGTTACTTTTCAAATGCAGTAACTAGTAAAGTAATCTCATTACAATTTACAGAAGTAACTAGTTACATTTTTTGAGTAACTACCCCAACACTGGCAGGGACTGATGTGAATGTACAATATATACGTAAGGTGGTGTTGTATGAAAGGAGAAAGTGTCTTTGTGCAGTTGTTGTCCTGTTATCCCCTGCAGACACAATGATATGTAGGACACGGCCTGACTCCCCTCACCCAGAGATTTGTGACATTACCAGCCTAGAGGATCAGCCTGTGAAGTGCTGCTTGTTGGACGGCACCCTGCAGTTATCATTCACTCAAGTGGGACTCTAGTGATCTGCACCGATTGCACTTGTAGTGTTGACAGCCTCAGTGGTGCACATGACAGACTCCCTCCAATATAACACCGACACCTCTCTGCCCAACAACTGCCGGCTCTTCTATCAGTTTTCAGTGAGAACCTGTCAGATTAAACCTTCATAGTCGAAATGTAGAGCTGCTGTTGACCTCTCCTTCTGGAAAAGAACTACTTCTTTGGTTGTTATACTGATCCAGTGGCTTCAATACTTTCTTGTCCCACTGACCCGGGTCTAGATCTGCAGATCAGGTGCTACACTATATAGCCCACACCAGCCTTTCTCGACTAGGGCTCCTTCTGAGGTTACTAATGCCTCGTACACACGCAACGATTATCGGCCGACTTTTGTCCAGTGTTGTTGTGTTGGTTGAAATGTGCTCTAGACTGCACACAAATTTTCTCGGCCAACAAAAACCAACTTCAGAAGTGATGTCACGTGCTGGTTTACTTTCCCTGTGTTTTTTCTTCTCTGAGCATGCCCACTCTTGCTCATCAGATTTTTGTCTGCCGAAATCTGTACTGACTGATGGAAAATTGGCCGTTGTGTTGACGGCCAACAAAAATTTTATAGCCTGCACACCAGATTTTATTCGGCCGAAAAGTCGGAGTCGGTTGTCGAAAGCATCATACTAACAAGTCGAAAATCGGCCGATCAGACGTTGGCCGAAAATTCACAGCCAACTATCGATGCGTGTGTACGAGGCATTAGATACAGATCAGAACACTGATAATCAGTGCCCTAATAATCAGTATAGATGTCCCTTTCACACAAGCCAGATACCAGCCCTCTATTCCTCATCTCACACTGCATGAGGAAAGGAATGCTTGTGTTTACATTGTGATCAGCTGTGGGTGCGATCACAGGAGGACATCATATGACGCCCTCCCAGAACTGGCCAACCGCGCGGTACCTGTCATTCGACTATAGCATGGTTGGGAAGTTGTTAATGATCATTCTAATGTGCGGGGAACTTGAGGTATAATAACTTTTAACACGTGTTCCATGAGACCTGAAAAATATTTCGAGAGTTCCTTGTGAGAAAAAAAGTTGATAAAGGCTGCTCTAAAGTAAAAGTATGTAACCCTCCCTATAAATGATGAGGTTCAGGTGTCTGCAGTGAAAGGTCCTGGTAATCCTCCATCATACAAAGACATTGTAGACTATTGTGCTCTTCCAGCCTTGTGGTAACAGTTTGATGAAAACCCTTTTCTGTTCCAGCAGAACTGCGCCCCTGTGTGCAAAGCCATCTCCATAAAGACATGGTTTCACCAGTTTGGTGTGGAGGAACTTTAGTATTCTGCACAGAGCCCTGACCTCAACCTCACTGAACACCTTTGGGATGAACTGAAACTTTCACTGCAAGCCTGGTCTTTTTTTTGGTGCCAAATGTAAGGCGCAATGTGTGAGCTGCTTGCTCTTTTGCCGGACACACAGGTCTTGTGAGGGACTCCCCCCTCTGTGAACGTTTTTTCGTTATATCCAAGATTTGCTGTTTCTTGAGGTTCCAGCTACTCCTACCCAGCCTCCAATTGAGACTGGTTGGCACATAAACTCTGAATACCTAGGATTCTGGCAGAGACCTTTTTCATCTCAAAAACGGCACTCCCTATGGACAACAGTGATATGCTGACCATTTGTTTTTAAACCGTCCAGGCAGGCTACCTATACCTACCACCACAGTGGATTATACCACCCTCCAAGGGTACCCCTGAGGAAGGAGTTCCAAGAGACTCCGAAACGCGTCGGGTTCTAATCCAGGGGTCGTGTGGTCTCTAATCCGACTGTTAGCTGTGAAGTATTTTATAGCTTGCCTTATGTTTTTATATTTTCTTGTATGATAAAATAAAGAATTGATTTTATATAATTGGTTGTCTTTTACCTTGGTGCCTAAAAAGTCCCACCCCTAGGGGAACCCCTTTCCTTTTCTGGCAATGTGTGAGCCAGGTCTTTTCATCCAATATCAGTCACTGTAAATACAAAACAAAGAAAGGGCGCACCAGCCTAGCGCATTATCCTCAGCAAGTTTATTGATAAAAAGGGTAAAAATCAGCTACTCACAAACATGCGTGAAAGTCAAGCATTTCAATTCCATAAAGCAGCATCTTTGCAGGAGTCCAATATCTCATGAAAGCGAAGGGCTGATGATGCTCTGAGGAAGAGGCACGGCCTCGAAATGCGTCAGCCCTTCGCTTTCATGAGATATTGGACTCCTGCAAAGATGCTGCTTTATGGAATTGAAATGCTTGACTTTCACGCATGTTTGTGAGTAGCTGATTTTTACCCTTTTTATCAATAAACTTGCTGAGGATAATGCGCTAGGCTGGTGCGCCCTTTCTTTGTTTTGTATTTACAGTGTCTGGTTGACCATCCCGGTCGTAGAGGGCAGCAAAGCCTAGCCATAGTGGATGCCAAGTATGAGTACAAGTTCCAAGATTGAGGCAGCCTGAGGACCAGGTTCTGAGCGCAGGAGTAGGGTGCTGAGCAGCACTTATCTTTTTCTGGAATACATCCAATATCAGTACCTGACCTCACAAATGGGTACAAATCCCTACAAATGCCCTCCAATATCTTTTGGAAAGTCTTCTCGGAAGGGTGGTATAGTGACACAGCGGGCAACTCCATTTTAATGGCCATAGGGAGAGGAAGGCAACTTCATAAAGACCAGTTTGGTGTGGAGGAACTTGAGTGTCCTGTACAGAGCCCTGACCTCAACCCTACTGAGCACCTTTGGAATTAATCAAAACACCGATTGAGAGCTTGATCTTTTTCTCTTTTTGGTGCTCAACATGGGGCCTGATGTGTGAGCTAGGTCTTCTTGTACAACATCACCTCACCTCACAAATGGGTACAAATTCTGAGACCCCCCCACCAAAACCTTGAGGAAAGTCTTCCCAGAATAGTGGAGGATGTTGCACTTCCTATTACTGGCCATGGGGGAGAGAAGGGCAACTTCATAAAGACCAGTATGGTGTGGAAGAACTTGAGTGTCCTGCACAGAGCTCTGCCCTCATTTTTTCTGCCTTTTTTTCTGGTGCCCATTGTGAGACCCAACATGTGAGCCAGGTCTTCTCACTCAAGATCAGTACCTGACCAAATTTTTATGGGAAGGCTTTCTAGAAGAGTAGAGCCAGCTCCATAAGGACATGGTGATGAGTTTAGTGTGGAGGAACTCAAGTGTCCTGCACAGAGCCCTGACCCTTAACCCTACTGAACACCTCTGGGATGAATCGGAATGCCGATTGTGAGTCAGGTCTTTTTTTTTTTTTTTGGTGCCCAACGTGGGGTCAAACATGTGAGCCAGGTCTTCTCATCTGACATTTTTTATGTCTAGAATAATTTCTCTCTGTGTTTCTCTGTGAGCTGCATGTGCTGCTTATAGCCTGCCATACAAGTGAATCTGTATTTACATGCCCATCCAGTAAAATGTCCTTTCTTTTTCTTTGTTTTGGTGCATTGGGAGCACATGGACGGCAATGGCAATGCATCAAAATACATATAACATGCATTTTGAGGCACTGCCAACAGGCATTAGGACCCATTTAGATCTATGAGAGGAGATCTAGATCTAGATGTGCATTTTTTTGTAGCGTTGAGTAGGTGTGTTTTCAAATGTCAATGTGCGTTTTCGTTCTACGCTGACATGCAATATTGATGCGTGCTTCCAATGCGTTTTTTTTTTTTTATTTAGACTTTGGAGTGGGTCTGATTAACAGCCATTATCTAAGGCTTCTTAATACCTGTTGCCAATGCATCAAAGTGCATGTTAGATGTATTTTGATGCGCTGTCGTTGACCTCTATGGGCTTCCCCATGTGCTAAAATGCCAAAAACACAACAGACATGCCGTATTTTTCAAGACGCACTGCAGTGTGGCACCAGGATGGGAACAGACACTATCTTCATTATGGTGACCCCCAAAACATGTGTTAAAATGCAACAATGTAAATGGGCCCTTAAAAAGCCTTTGCCAATGGCTGCTAACCCCATCCGCTCCAAATTTTAAATTAAAAAAAATGTATTGATAATACACTATATTGTCAAAAGTATTGGGACGTCTGCCTTCACACACACATGAACTTTAATGGCATCCCAGTCTTAGTCCGTAGGGTTCAATATTGAGCTGGCCCACCGTTTGCAGCTTCAACTCTTCTGGGAAGGCTGTCGACAAGGTTTAGGAGTGTGTCTATGGGAATGTTTGACCATTCTTCCAGAAGCGCACTTGTGCGGTCAACCACTGATGTTGGA
Source organism: Pelophylax lessonae (assembly GCF_965119305.1). NCBI lineage: Eukaryota > Metazoa > Chordata > Amphibia > Anura > Ranidae > Pelophylax > Pelophylax lessonae. The sequence continues at coordinate 15,801,751 of NC_138778.1, read as the reverse complement.
CGTGAAGGCCTGGCTCGCAGTCTCCTCTCAAATTCATCTCAAAGGTGTTCTATCGGGAGTAAGAACTAAGAGAAGAGTTCTATCTAAAGCCTCGTACACACGCAACGATTGTTTGCCGTGAATTTTCGGCCAACGTCCGATCGACCGATTATCGGCTTGTTAGTATGATGATTCCGACAGCCGACTGCGACTTTTCGGCCAAATAAAATCTGGTGTGCAGGCTATAAAATTTTTGTTGGCCGTCAACACAACGGCCGATTTTCCGTCAGTCAGTACAGATTTTGGCAGACAGAAATCAGATGAGCAAGACTGGGCATGCTCAGAGAAGAAAAAACACACGGAAAGTAAACCAGCATATGACATCACTTCTGAAGTTGGTTGTTGTTGGCCGAGAAAATTCGTGTGCAGTCTAGAGCATATTCCAACCAACACAACAACACTGGACAAAAGACGGCCGATTGGTCGGCCAACAATCGTTGCGTGTGTACGAGGCTTAAGTCAGAACTCTGTGCAGGCCAATAATGTTCCTCCACCTCAAACTCACTCATCCATGTTTTTATGGACCTTGCTTTATGCACTGGTGTGCAGTCATGTTGGAACAGGAAGGGGCCATCCCCAAACTGTTCCCACAAAGTTGGGAGCATGAAATTATAAAAAATGATTTGGTATGCTGATGCCTTAAGAGCTCCCTTCACTGGAACTGAGGGGGCAAGCCCAACCCCTGAAAAAACAACCCCACACCATAATCCTCCCTTCACCAAATGATTTGGACCAGTGCACAAAGTAAGATCCATAAAGACATTGATGAGAGAGTTTGGGGGTGGAGGAACTTGACTGCACAGAGTCCTGACCTCAACCCGATAGAACACCTTTGGGATGAATTAGAGCGGAGACTGTGAGCCAGGCCTTCTCGTCCAACATCAGTGCCTGACCTCACAAATGCGCTTCTGGAAGAATGGTCTCACCAGTTCTATTTTATTTATTTTTTTATTTTCAGAGAGCCTGTGAATAAGCAAAGACACGGGCAATTCGTTTTTCACAGAGGCACTGGCCCGCTGTGCCCCTTAGAAAAAAAAAAGTCTGGCAGGTCCATATGGAAATAACGTCCTTTTCATCTCAGGAGGGGCGAGGCGACCATTCTCAGAAGGCTGCTGAGCCTGTGCAAAGCTGCTTATGGCGAATGGAGGCTAACAGCCAAGATTATAGAGAGGGTGAGGGTCGAGAGAGCTAGAACAGCCAGCCAGATGGAAACGGCAATCAGATTAACAGGCTCAATTAGTGGCAATTGTTTAGGGAGGGAATTTGCCGACTTACCGGATTGGGCAGAGGAGGTGCGGGAGAGCGGCACGGCGCCAAGCGATGAGCTAGACACTCCAGGAAACGATTTATGAAGGCGGCGAGTGGCGTCGGGGCTGGATGGAGTGTTAGAAGGGGGATTAGAAGCAGGTCATCCAATAACTGTTACTCAAAGAAGAATAAAGTCTCTGTGCCATCGCGGGCGGCGTGCAATCTGACGCGGTATAATCATTGCCGCCTCAGATATAGGGAATTCTCTGTTCCAAAATAAGGATTCAAAACGTGAGAATGGGAAGATTCGTGATTGGAATATGGGAAGAAAATGCATGGCTTCCATTCCTTATGGAGGTACTAAAAATGATTGCCGACACCTATAGGGGGATCGAAATTTAGATTGTATTTTTTGTCAAAATTGCAATGCAATAGAGGGCATACGATAGTTCGATCGACCATTTCTTTTTTTCTTTTATTTATTTAAGGTACTTATATAGCGCTGTCAATTTACACAGCGCTTTACATATACATTGTACATTCACATCAGTCCCTGCCCTCAAGGAGCTTACAATCTAAGGTCCCTAAACTCACATACATACACAGTAGGGCCAATGTTATACAGGATCCAATTAACCTACCAGCATGTCTTTGGAGTGTGGGAGGAAACCGGAGTACCCGGAGGAAACCCACGCAGGCACAGGGAGAACATGCTAACTCCAGGCAGGTAGTGTCATGGTTGGGATTCGAACCAGCGACCCTCTTGCTGCTAGGTGAATGTGCTAACCACTACACCACTGTGCCGACCATGAGGAATTTAGATTGTAAGCTCTCATAAGCAAGCCCCCCCCCGTCCCGTCCCGTATTGAAACTAAATACAAATAAACAAACAATAATAATAATAGAAACTCGAGGAATGAAATTAAAATTTATATTTCAATCGCACGTGCGATTGAAGATGAATCGAAAAAGATTGAAAATTGCTACTCGTGTAGCCAACTTTAGGCTCGGTTTGCAACTACAGGTGTGACAGCATCGGCGCGTTTCCGCTCATCATGTGTAGGGCAGACAGTTTTTTTTCAATGCGCACGAAACGCGTAGTCACGGTAACGGAGGAAGCTTGCGTTCCACCCCGGTTCCTGCAAGGCGAGTGATTCTCTTCTGGATACCGCACTAGGGCTCGGAGCGTCGCAGTGACTGCTTATCCTCGCGCCAGCTGGCTCCGGCGAGACTTTTCTCCATCCCAGCACACAGCGGTGTTTGGCAAATGGCCATCTGGCCTCCATCCCTGACAGTGCCCCTGCCTGGCTCCGGACCCGGGGTGGTATGTACATTGTGGTCCCGTTTTTTTAAACCACTTTAAGACCAGCCGCCGCAGATATATTGCGGCAGGCTGGCTCTACAACGCAAACGGCCGTACCCGTACGGTTTCGCGGAAGCGGATCGCCAGCGGCACGATTATGCGACAGCTTTCTTGTTCCGCTTATCCTCGCGCCGGCTGGCTCTGGCGAGGCTTTTCTCAATCCCAGCACACAGCGGTGTTTGGCAACTGGCCATCCAGCCTCCATCCCTGACAGTACCCCTGCCTGACTCCAGACCCGGGGGTGGTATGTACATTGTGGTCCCCTTTTTTTTAACCACTTTAAGACCAGACGCCGCAGATATATTGCGGCAGGCTGGCTCTCCAGCGCAAACGGCTGTACCCGTATGGTTTCGCGGAAGCGGTTTGCCGACAGCGCGATTAGGCGACCGCTTTCTTGTTCTGCAACTAAGCAATGGGTCCGGCGGCCGGAACCTGGCGATTGCTGCAGGGACTGACAGAAGGCGGTGTGTCAATGTAAACACGGCACATCGCTCATCTGTCTCTGATTGAAACAGGGCTCCTGTGTTCTTGTTATTTCGGAACACAGGAGCCCTGTTTCCATCCACCAAATCTGGCCCCCGCACAGTCAGAATCACCCCCTAGGTACACATTTAACCCTTTGATCGCCCCTGGTGTTAACCCCTTCCCTGCCAGTGTCATTATTAGAGTAACAGCGCATATTTTTAGCACTGATTACTGTAGTAATGTCACTGGACCCCCCAAAAGTGTCAAAAATGTCAGTTAGGGGTCCGATCTGTCCGCCGCAATGTCGCAGTCCCGCTAAAAACCGCTGATTGCCCCCATTACTAGTAAAATAAATAAATAAAAATGACATAAATCTTTCCCTTAGATTGTAGACGCGATACATTTTGTGCAAACCAAACAAAATACGCTTTTTGGAGTTTTTTTTTTTTTTTTTTTTTAACAAAAATATGTAGCAGAATACAAATTGGCCAAAAATGATGAAAACATTTGATTTTTAAATTTTTTTTATTGGGAATGTTTTATAGCAGAAAGTGAAAAATACTGCTTTTTTTCAAAATTGCCGCTCTTTCTTTGTTTATAGCGCATGATCAAAAAAACCGCAGAGGTAATCAAATACCACCAAAAGAAAGCCCTGTTTGTGGTGATTTTGGGTACAGCGCCTCACGATCGCGCAGTTGTCCGTTAAAGTAACGCAGTGCCGAATCGCAAAAAGTGGCCTGGTCATTAGGGGCAAATCCTTCCAGTCCAGAACTGGATAAACAATAAACCAATCTTTTATTCTTCGGTCATCTCATCTGCATCCTCCTTGGACCATTTCCATCATGTTGCCGCCTACACATGTTGCAGTTCTTTTCAATGGGCTGCCCTACACACAAGAATCGTGCACTCTTTTATGAAAACGCACTTGATTGCAGATGCATGGAGGTGTGATTTACAATTAAAGGCACTGCTGTATGGCGGCTAGGTAGTAGTCACTTTCTGTGCTTGTTGGGGAAAGCATGCGATTTTGCAAGCATTCTCAAGGCACAGTAGTGTGAACCTAGCCCTAGGACTCGTTCATACGTGAAGCTATACTGCCGCCAGTGCTGTATCTTGGCCTAGGCCAACAAGGCCCAGGCCTAGGGCAGCACTTTGCAGGGGGGCAGCAAAAAAGCTGCCCCCCCCCGCACTGAAAAAAAACAGCCTTCTCCTGGCTCCCACACGAAAAGGGTCCCCATCGGCTTGCACTACACTTTTAGTATAGTGCCAGTCCTATGGGGCAAATCAGTCTGGCACCCCCATAAAGTGGTCACACTGCTACCTGCCGGTACTGATGGGCACTAATAGGCTTCACTGATGGCTACACTGATGGGCACTGATATGATGCACTGATAGGCTGCACTGATGGCCACTGATCGGGCTGTACTGATGAGGCTGCACTGATATGCTGCACTGATGGGCAGTAATGAGGCTGCACTGATGGGCACTGATGAGGCTGAACTTATTGGAACTGATGAGGCTGGACTGATGGGCACCGATAGACTGGTTGTGGTCTGTGGTTTACAGATGACAAGGCGAGTCATAAACAGGAAGAGGTGTGGCCTTTACAGGAAGAGGTGGTTCATATTTAAATTAGGGGGTGCACAAGTTTATTCAGGCCTAGGGCAGCACAAAACCTAAATACACCACTGACTGCCGCCCCTCTGAAAAGCAATCCATGGTGGATTGATTTGCTTTTCAGAGGCTTTCAACAGGCGGTGAGCTGGCGATATTTCACCTCATCATGCCTGTTTTAACTCTCAAAATGCCAAATGCAGACCAGAGTTGGATCAAGTTGCAGAGCTCTCCGACTGGTTCTGTCTGTGCCGTGTCAGTCATGGTGGAATTCTGTTGATCACTTCGGATCAATTAAGCAAATATCAGGGCCGATTTACATCTATGCATTGCAGCAATGCATGTTACACAAGTTGCCCAGTTTTACTGCCATTAATTTTGAATAGCACCCCAATGCAATAAGGCAGGGGTCTTAAAAACCTTCTAAACAAAGAGCCAGTTTATTGTCCTTTAGACTTTAGAGGGGGAAGACTGTGACTAATGACATTAAATAAATGACATAGCGCCTGTGGTCAGTATGAGGAATTCCTGATGGGGGTGGGACTCATCTCTTCAGAGAAGCCTATCCCACCTCCACCTAATACCTGAACTTTGACTCAATCTCAATCATCTCCTCCATCACAGTTATTACCTTTTGTACCACTTGCCCCTACTTATAGATTGTAAGCTCTCATGAACAGGGCCTTCCCAAAACAGGCCATAGGTGGCTTTTTTTTTTTTTTTTTTTATCAGCCATCAAGCTTAAAAAAAAAAAGAACCGATTCCCCCGTCCACACATTTGAGGTGGATGGAGGAATCCTCCTACTGCGCTATTATATTATGACAGTGGGGACTCCTCTGCTGCCAGGATACTCTCATTAGTGCTGCAGCCGCAATCACTGATTAAGCAAAAATATACCGACAGTCCTGTCCGGGTTAACTAGATCCACTCCTCTAGAACAGGAATAGTCATACACTATATTACCAAAAGTATTGGGACGCCTGCCTTTACACACACATGAACTTTATTGGCATCCCAGTCTTAAGCCACGTACACACGCAACGATTATCGGCCGACCGATTGACCGTCTTTTGTCCAGTGTTGTTGTGTTGGTTGAAATGTGCTCTAGACTGCACACAAATTTTCTCGGCCAACAAAAACCAACTTCAGAAGTGATGTCATGTGATGGTTGACTTTCCGTGTGTTTTGTCTTCTCTGAGCATGCCCAGTCTTGCTCATCAGATTTTTGTCTGCCGAAATCTGTACTGACTGATGGAAAATCGGCCGTTGTGTTGACGGCCAACAAAAATTTTATAGCCTGCACACCAGATTTTTTTCGGCCGAAAAGTCGGAGTCGGTTGTCGAAAGCATCATACTAACAAACCGAAAATCAGCCGATCGGACGTTGGCCGAAAATTCACGGCCAATAATCGATGCGTGTGTACGGGGCTTTAGTCCGTAGGGTTCAATATTTAGTTCTCCCACCCTTTGCAGCTATAACAGCTTCAACTCTTCTGGGAAGGCTGTCCACAAGGTTTAGGAGTGTCTGGGAATGTTTGACCATTCTTCCAGAAGCGCATTTGTGAAGTCAGGCACTGATGTTGGAGAGAAGGCCTGACTCCCAGTCTCCACTCTATTGCATCCCAAAGGTGTTCTATCAGGTTGAGGTCAGGACTCCTTTGTTCCTCCACCCCAAATTCCCTCATCCATGTCTTTATGGACCTTGCTTTGTGCACTGGTGTGCAGTCAGGTTGGAACTGGAAGGAGCCATCCCCAAACTGTTCCCACAAAGTTGGGAGCATGAAATTGTCCAAAATGTCTTTGTATGCTGACACCTTAGGAGTTCCATTCACTGGAACTAAGAACTAAGGGGCCAAGCCCAACCCCTGAAAAACAACCCCACACCATAATCCCCCCTCCACCAAATGATTTGGACCAGTGCACATCGCTGATCGATCCATGTGTGGCTGGGCTTAACCCTTTTGTCTTACATTGTGTTACTGGACTGTCCTTCTTTATTCTGCAAAGTGCTGCCCAAATAAGTGACACAAAATAAATCTTTAAATTATATTAATAATGACATGTCTGTTGTAGACGACCCTTTCTACAAGGTGACAACGCTGCTGCTCTATTTCACTGCAAAACAAACAGTGTTGTCACCCTATGGAATGGAAGCAGAAAAATAATGAATCTAATGGCAGGATTAACAAAAATTAAGACTAAGTTATGGAGGCGGGGGGCGGTGTCTGTGGGGCTTGGGCACCATTAGGCACACTGGGCTTGTAGGCCCAGCCCATGGGACTGCGGCATTTAGCCTCTGGAAGACAACTGCTGCGGCTGGATGGTGCACTGAGCTGTTCGAAAGTTTAGGGCAGCATGCACCCACAATGCAGACTTCTTGCGTTCCCAGCGTTTCTCTGTGGGCGCATACTGCCCTAAAGGAAGGGAGCACTGAGTGCACCACCCAGCCCCGTCCAGCTGCAACAACCTCTGATACAGTTTGACAGGCTGTTGGCAGAGCTGGAAGGGGAACCTGTGTCCTCCACCCGCAGCTAAACGCCAGGGCCCCGCGCACTGGAGGAAAATGCCCGCCCAGTGTGGAGGGGGCCTAACACTGCTGTGTTCATGCCATTCACAGACTGGGGCCTAGATGTAATTACAGGAGTTCCACATGAAGTGAAAAATATGTTCGGAGATCAGTTAATATATTTTATTTCCTCCACTTATTGGATGGAATTTGGTTCACGTTTTCGTTTCTATTTCTTCAGGTATAAATGTCTCTGCCAACCAAGATGAGGAGACGGACTTCGAAACCTTCCAAATGCAAATCAACAGAGAGACCAAGAAATGCAGCTTCCACACCAACTCCGGCAAGTACTGGACTCTGGTGACTCACGGCGGCATCCAGTCTACAGCCACTGAAACGTAAGAGTCCTCCTCCCGAGAGTCTCCGCAGTCACACTTTTGTCCTCCTCTGTGCTACCTGTCAAATTCTGCAGCCTGAGTTAAAAAAGGTGGGGGTACGGACAGTGCACAGCCCTGTCAAGCTATAATATCACAATTCCAGGAGGAAGTGGGGGGGGGGGGTCAAACTGCAGCTCAGCTGCCTGATTTTTCTGTCTCCTGGCCTCCAGTGTGAATGAGGCCCAATTAGCACCGCGACGATCTCCCGTGCCCAGGGGCTGGCCTGCAGCTTACTGAACACAGGTGGTCAGCCACTCAGTACTGACATCATTCAGAGCATGCCTTGCATTGTCTCAATGAATGCAAAGCATCCTCTGATTGGACGAGGTGGAGATTGGGACATCACTGCCCTACCTCGTCACCTGGTTCAATCAGAGAACTCTTTGACGTATTCTTCTGGTCTTTGGGTTCCTCATTGGCCGGCGGGGGATGATGTCACTCCTGTGTATCTGCAAGAGGCCGTCATCCCAGCACTTGGAGACTGGCCCAGTACTGTAAGCCAAGTCGTGCATGCGCAGCTCAGTTTACAGTACATGAGGAGACGGTGAGCATGCAGGTAGTGGCACTTTATTGCAGAAGAAACAGTGCATGTCTCCTGTGCAATAAAAGCCTGCCTGCTTTTAGATTTTTACAGCGGGACTTCCGTTTTGCTTTACATTCACTTACTGTTGGCAGACTCACTACCTCTGCTGGAAGTCTGTTCCAGACACCAACTACTACTTTCTAAGGTTAGTTTTTAACATTCCTCCTCCTAGTTGGAGGTCATGTCCTCAGTGTTCTTCATCTCAGCTTCATAGTAATAATTCTCCCTGGCCATATTCACACTCTTACAAAAGGGAGAAGCTCCAGGCAGGAAGATTTAATGACAGGCTCCTCTTGTTTGATGCAGGCCAGGCTCAGCGCTGGGTACAATAGGCCTTGGCCTGGGGGAAGACTTGGCCTGTGATGAGTCAATGAGGTTTCCGTTCTTCTGTAGTCAGAGACAATGAGACATATGGCAGATCAATACACAGGGGACCCAACCTTCTGTTTTAAAAAGTAACTGAGCATCAGCTCTGCAGGAGGGACTGCAGAACCCAGCATACTTCTCCATAGAAGGAGAAATAGGCCTTAGTTATAGGAGGAGAAATGGGCCCTCTGTGTAGGAGGAGAAATGGGCCCTTATTATAGGAGGCGAAATGGGCCTTCACCAAAGGAGGAGCAATGGGCCTCCGCCATAGGAGGAGGAATGGGTCATCTCCATAGGAGGTGGAATGGGCCTTCTCCATAGGAGGAGGAATGGGCCTTCACCATAGGAGGGGGAATGGGCCTTTACCATAGGAGGGGGAATGGGCCTTTACCATAGGAGGGGGAATGGGCCTTCGCCATAGAAGGACAAATGGACATGCTGGGATTTGTAGTTTCTCAGCAGATGTTCATAGACTGACATATACAATGAAAACTATAAGTGGCTAACACACATTTTGCAGCCTTGATTATAGGAGGAGGAATGGGCCTCCGCCATAGGAGGAGGAATGGGCCTCCGCCATAGGAGGAGGAATGGACATGCTGGGATTTGTAGTTTCTCAGCAGATGTTCATAGACTGACATATACAATGAAAACTATAAGTGGCTAACACACATTTTGCGGCCTTCGTTATAGGAGGAATGGGCCTTCGCCATAAGAGGAGGAATGGGCCTTCGCCATAAGAGGAGGAATGGGCCTTCGCCATAAGAGGAGGAATGGGCCTTCGCCATAGGAGGAGGAATGGGCCTTCGCCATAGGAGGAGGAATGGGCCTCCGCCATAGGAGGAGGAATGGGCCTCCGCCATAGGAGGAGGAATGGGCCTCCGCCATAGGAGGAGGAATGGGCCTCCGCCATAGTAGGAGGAATGGCCCTCCGCCATAGGAGGAGGAATGGGCCTCCGCAATAGGAGGAGGAATGGGCCTCCGCCATAGGAGGAGGAATGGGCCTTCACCACAGGAGGAGGAATGGGCCTTCACCACTGGAGGAGGAATGGGCCTTCACCACTGGAGGAGGAATGGGCCTTCGCCATAGGAGGACAAATGGACATGCTGGGATTTGTAGTTTCTCAGCAGATGTTCATAGACTGACATCCAATGAAAACTATAAGTGGCTAACACACATTTTGCGGGTATTGTCCTCCGTTGGCACTAGCAGATGATGTGCAGCCGATGCTGGAGCAAGAGAGTGTAGATAGGAAGTAGCTAAAAGAGGCTGGAGAAAATCAGCAGCACCCAGATGGGAAAAGGAGGATAAAAAAAGATGAAAACAGCATTTTTTGGGAAAAGAGTTTACAATACAAAATAGTTTCCATTACACAGGGCTGAGTGTCCTCCAGCTCAGGTTTACATCTTTTCCCGCCGGCCGTACATATATATGTGGCAGCACAGTGACACTACCTCACCTCCATGTATATGCTTACAGACAGCATCACCATTCTGTGCTGGGACCCCCTCACTTGTGCGCCCCCCCAGCGCTGTGACCGCGCTGTCACCGCGCTGTCACCAACACTTCTCAAGTCACTGTTTACAATAAGGGGCCGAAAGGATATGCTGCCAATCATGTGACTACTATGACAGCCAATTACAGTGATCACATGATTGGGAATCCCCTAAATGAGCCTGCTCCCGCCAGCAGAAAGGGGTTGAAGATAGGGAGTCAGTGGGGGCCACCCTGTGGCCGTTGTACATTGCACAGGTATTAGGATCTATAATACATTGCTCAAAAAAATTAAAGGAACACTTTTTAATCAGAGTATCGCATCAAGTCAATTAAACTCTTGGGATATTGATCTGGTCAGTTAAGTAGCAGAGGGGTTTATTATTCAGTTTCGGCTGCTTTGGTGTTATTGCAATTAACAACAGGTGCACTAGATGAGCAACAATGAGACAATCTCCAAAACAGGAATAATTTTACAGGTAGAGGCCAGAGACATTTTTTTCCCTACTCATCTTTGACTGTTTTTCACTAGTTTTGCATTTGGCTAGGGTCAGTGTCACTTCTGGTAGCATGAGGCGATACCTGGACCCTATAGGGGTTGCACAGGTAGTCCAACTCCTCCAGGATGGAACATCAATACGTGCCACTGCCAGAAGGTTTGCTGTGTCTCCCAGCACAATCTCAAGAGTACGGAGGAGATTCCAGGAGACAGGCAGTTACTCTAGGAGAGCTGGACAGGACCATAGAAGGTCCTTAACCCATCAGCAGAACCGGTATCTGATCCTTTGTGCAAGGAGGAACAGGATGAGCACTGCCAGAGCCCTACAAAATGACCTCCTGCAGGCAACTGGTGTGAATGTCTCTGACCAAACAATCAGAACCAGACTTTATGAGGGTGGCCTGAGGCAACGCTATCCTTTAGTGGGCTCTGTGCTCACTGCCCAGCACCATGGAGCTCGATTGGCATTTGCCAATAAACCCCAGAATTAGCAGGTCCACCACTGGCACCCTTTACTTTTCACAGATGAGAGCAAGTTTACCCTGAGCACATGTGATGGACATGAAAGAATCTGGAGAAGCCATGGAGCACCTTATGCTGCCTGTAACATCGTTCCGTATGACCAGTTTGGTGGTGGGTCAGTGATGGTCTGCAGAGGCATATCCATGGAGGGAGGCACAGACCTCTACAGGCTAGACTATGGGTGTCCAACCTTTTGGCTTGTCTGGGCCACATTGAGTGTAGAGAAATTTTCTCGGGCCGCATATAAAATATAGTTAAGGTATATAAGTAATAAAACGCCGCCGTGCCCTTCCCGCGCTGCTGCCCCCCCCCCCCAGCACTAATTTAACACAACTAGAGGATGATTCCTTCCGAGGCTGCCTACAGTTAGTTGGAAGCCGCTGTGGCCGTTTACCCGACCCGACTTCCTTCTTCCCCATCAAAAAAAAGAAATTGTCAGGGGGCAGTGGGCCGCATTGCCTGGGGCTCTGGGACGCATGCGGCCCCCGGGCCGCAGGTTGGACATGCCTGGTAGACAATGGCACCCTGACTGCATTTAGGTATCAGGATGAAACCGCTGGTGCAGTGGGCCCTGGGTTCCTCCTGGTGCACGACAATGCCCGGGCTCATGTGGCAGGAGTATGCAGACAGTTCATGGAGGATGAAGGAATTGATACCATTGAATGGCCCCCACGTTCGCCTGACCTAAATCCAACAGAACACCTCTGTGACATTATGTTTCAGTCCATCCGATGCCCCAGGTTGCACCTCAGTCTGTTCAGGAGCTCAGTGATGCCCTGGTCCAGGTCTGGGAGGAAAAACCCTAGGATACCATCCGTCGTCTCATGAGGAGCATGCCCCGACATTGTCAGGCATGCATACAAGTACGTGGGGGGCCATACAAACTACTGAGGACCATTTTGAGTTGCTGCAATGAAATTTCAGCAAAATGGACTCGCCTGTTGCATAATTTTTTCACTTTGATTTTCAGTGTGTCTTTGATTTCAGCTCTCTGTAGGGTGATAATTTTAATTTCCATCAAACGATGTGGCATCCTTGCCTTCCTAACACATTGCCCAGTCCATACCAGTATAGGTATCCAGCATATTTTTCCCCATTGAGATCTGATGTGTTTTCAAAGTGTTCCTTTAATTTTTTTGAGCAATGTATAATAGAATGTGCTCAACAAAAAGTGCATTGGTAAATAATATATAATATCATGCACAGCTCTCTCTCTCACTCTCGTGAGAGTTTGTGTTAGGGTGCTGGTGGTAACCTGGCGACAGAGATAGGCCCCGATGTCCGCTAGAGGGCGGAGCTTGGACGGAACCCCCCAAGGTAAGTGACACAGGCTAGCCTGAGGTGCGGAGTCTAAGTATCCACCGGTTTTCGCCAGAGCCTCTAGTGGTGAGGATGGAGTTTGCTGCGTGTGGATACCAGGTCGCGGTCCTCAGGGTCGCCCCACCAGGGGTGAACCGATCAAGGTCCGAAGGCGGGTAAACAGACAAGGGAGATCCGAGAGAATGGTCAAACAAGCCGGGGTCAGGACGGGCAGCAGACGAGCGGAGTCAGGAACAAGCCAAAAGGTCAACAGGAAATCAGCAGCAAACGGGTCACAGGTTCAGGAACAACGGCAGGAGCTGAAGACAAGACAGCACTGAACCTGTGTGCTGATCCAGCTTAAATAGAGCTCTTTCTAGATGAGAGGGGTGGAGCCGGAATAGCCTGTGAGTCTTAACTCATCCACTGCCAGAGCCTTCCTGACAGGTTCCTAACATTGCCCCCCCCCTTAAGGGCAACCTCCGGGTGCCCAACAAGTTCCTTTTTTGTGGATGAGCACGAAAAAATGCTTGGATTAGGTCCGCAGCATGGACGTTCCGTTCAGGCTCCCAGGAGTTCTCTTCCGGACCATAACCCTTCCATTTGATGAGAAACTGTAGATGGTTGCCTCTCTTTCGACAGTCCACCACAGCCTCAACCTCATACTCCACATCTCCATCCACGAACACAGGTTCTGGGGTACCTGAACTTCTACCAGGGAAGTTATCGGGGATCACGGGCTTCAGTAAGGAAACATGAAATATGGGATGGATCCGAAGGGTATCGGGTAGGGATAGTTCATAGGACACATCATTGAGTTTCCTTTTAACTGGAAATGGACCAATAAATCTGGGAGCCAGTTTCTTGGATGGACAGGCTAGGCGGAGATTAGCCGTGGAAAGCCAGACCCGATCGTCAGGTTGAAGAATCAACTCTCCCTTCTTTCTCTTGTCAAAGATCCTTTTGGACGCAGTTTGGGCCTTGGCTAAGGTCTCCCGCAGAAGGTTATTATTCCGGGAAAAGAAGTTGACAGTGTCTTGGACTGCAGGAACTCCGGATTCACATGGAATATCTGGTAAGAAGGAGGGATGAAATCCATAATTAGCGAAGAAGGGAGATTGGCCAGTAACAGAGTGCTTGGAATTGTTGTAGGAGAATTCTGCAAATGGTAACAGGGCTACCCAGTCATCCTGGACAAAGGTGGTAAAGCACCGCAGGTACTGCTCCAGGGTTTGGTTTGTCCTCTCAGTTTGTCCGTTGGTCTGTGGGTGGTAGGCTGAGGACATAGACAGCTCGATCTTTAACAGTTTACATAAAGCCTTCCAGAAGCGGGACGTAAATTGTACCCCTCTGTCAGAGATGATGTTCCTGGGAATCCCATGGAGTCTTATGATCCCCCTAATGAAGATCTCTGCAGTTTCCCTTGCAGTGGGAGTACCCTTGAGGGGCAAAAAATGGGCCATTTTAGAGAGTCGATCTACCACCACAAAAATGGCAGAGCACCCTGCAGAAGGTGGAAGTTCCACGATAAAATCCATGGCAATTGTTTGCCAGGGCCGATCAGGGATGGGAAGAGGTCTGAGAAGGCCCCATGCCTTACTTCTGGCGGTACAGGAGAGTACATAACTCCTGCAGCTCTCTTCCATGTCAGGCCACCAAAAAGAACGCTGCAGGAGGTCAAGGGTCCTATGGACGCCAAAATGACCGGCCAGAGGGTGATCATGACAGGCAGCCAGAATTGCTGTTCTGACCTCTTCCGGGACGAAGATCTTGTCTTTAACCCATAACAAGCCATTTTTGTGCATCAGGGGTATTCCAGGTGGACCAGGAATGTGGGCAGAGGCTTGCTCAAGACGGGCCTTCAGATTTGTGAATAAAAGTAGGAAGTTCTTTTCGGATAGGATGGTGTCAGGTACTGAAGTTTCCTTCGGGCTATCAAACATCCGGGACAGGGCATCCGGTTTAACATTTTTAGACCCAGGCCGATAGGTGATATGGAATGAAAACCTTGAAAAAAAAAGTGCCCACCGTGCCTGACGGGGTCTCAAACGTTTTGCAGATCTCAGATACTCAAGGTTTTTGTGATCCGTAAAAATAAGAATAGGGTGTACAGCCCCCTCAAGCAAATACCGCCACTCTTCAAGTGCGGCTTTGATCGCCAGAAGTTCCCGGTCCCCAACATCATAATTCCTCTCTGCAGAGGAGAGTTTCCGGGAAAAGAAGGCTATTGGGTGTATCAAGTCCTTGGTTCCCTGTCTTTGGGAGAGGACTGCCCCGACAGCAACTTCAGAAGCGTCAACCTCGAGGAGGTAGGGTAAGGTGGGATCCGGGTGACTCAACACAGGGGCTGACGTGAAGAGCTTCTTAAGGACCAAGAAGGCGGACTGGGCTTCGGGGGTCCATTGAAAGCGAACACTCTTCTTGGTGAGCTGAGTAATGGGAGTGATGATATGAGAGAAACCCTTAATGAACTTTCTATAGAAGTTGGCGAAGCCAACGAATCGCTGCACTCCCTTTTTGTCAGATGGAGGTGGCCAATCCAGGATGGCAGAGACTTTCTGGGGATCCATCTCTATACCCTCTGTAGAAATTATTAACCCCAGAAACGGGATGCTGCTCCGCTCGAATTCACACTTCTCGGCCTTAACATAGAGACCATGCTGACGGAGGCGGCCGAGGACATTTCGAACATGCTCGCGATGTTGCTCCAGGGATGTAGAGAAGATTAGGATGTCATCTAGGTAAACTATGACAAAGATATCCAGCCAATCCCGGAAAATATCGTTCACAAAGTGTTGGAACGTAGCTGGGGAGTTGCAGAGGCCAAAAGGCATCACAAGATATTCGAAATGCCCGAACCTGGTACGAAAAGCTGTCTTCCACTCATCGCCTTCTCTAATACGGACTAAGTTGTAGGCCCCGCGGAGATCCAACTTAGTGAACAGGACAGCAGATCTGAGCCGCTGAAAGAGCTCGGGAACCAGAGGGAGAGGGTAGCGGTTCTTAATGGTAACTTTATTCAAGTCTCTGTAATCAATACAAGGTCGAAGGGAGTGATCCTTCTTTTCTACAAAAAAGATACCTGCCCCTGCCGGAGAGGTGGAAGGACGGATAAACCCCTTCTTCAGACTTTCGTCCACATAGTCCTTTAAAACGTCCAGCTCACGTTCAGATAGTGGGTAAATTCGGCCAAATGGGATCTCGGCTCCCGGGAGCAAGTCGATGGGGCAATCATATGAACGGTGAGGAGGTAAGGTCTCAGCTCCCCGCTTACTGAAAACATCCAGGAAGTCGTGATATGCCTTGGGTACAACAGAACATAAATCAGGCTCAGATTCGAGACAGAACAGAGTTTGGAGGGACTTGGATGGAGCGGGTAGACAGGAGTTCCTGCAGTAAGGAGACGGGAACTGGACGGCTCCTGTGATCCAGTTGATTTGCGGGTTGTGTGCCTGCAACCATGGCAATCCCAGGATAATGGGAAATAAGGGAGATGCGATGACATCCAAACGTATCAATTCCTTATGGCCAGATGGAGAGACCATTGGAAGAGGAAGGGTTTCTTGGGTCACGGGTCCAGACTTGATGTGGGAGCCATCGGCCAGGAAGATAGTGAGGTCCTGGGTCTTGGTCTGGAGAGGTATGCCTTGCTGCCCCGCAAAGGAACGGTCAATGAAACAACTGCAGGCTCCCGAGTCAATGATTGCTGTAACCTGGACGGGTCCTTCTGGGAGTTGCAAAGACACAGGAAAACCTAAGTGGGAGGTGGAGGTAACTGATGCCACACAACTGGAGGGCGAGACTGGCAAAGACTTATGGTGTTTTGCTGCGCAAGAGCGCACATAATGGCCAGCTTCTCCGCAATACAGGCAAAGATTACCCAGCTGGCGGCGACATCTCTCCTCCGGAGACAAGACAGGCCGCATGATCCCAAGTTGCGTGGGTTCAGGGGCATCAGGCATGGCTCCGGCGGGAGCAGGGCTGGGAGAGACTGCCCCAGCGGAAGGGAAGTGTACAGGAGGTGCTACTCGTGGCAACATCCAGGCTGGCCGAAACTGCTGCGTTGATCGTTCCGCCCGGCGTTCTCGGAGCCGACGGTCGATTTGAATGGCCTGGGAGATCAAATTTTCTAGTGCGTCGGGGATGCCCACCCGGGCCAATTCGTCCTTCAGTGCTTCGGACAAGCCTAGACGGAACTGGTACCGGAGTGCAGCCTCGTTCCAGGAAGTGTCGGAACTCAGGCGACGGAAGTCCGTGACATAGTCTTCTACGGGTCTGCGCCCCTGCTGGAGAACGTGTAGCGCAGCTTCTGCGGTGGAAGATCGCTGTGGATCGTCATAGAGTTGGGCCATAGCCTCAAAAAATGACAATAGAGAGTTCAAATGGGGGCTACTCTCTTCAAGGAGCCGATGGGCCCAGGACTGGGGTCCGCATAGTAGCAATGAAATAACAAACCCCACCTTGGTGGCCTCCAGGGAGAAGGTCCGGGGTTGCAAGGAGAAGTAGAGCTGGCAGGCATTGCGAAACGCTCGGAATTTACCCCGATCTCCGGAATATTTTTCAGGGGTAGGGACCCGAGGTTCCGGTGGCAGCATCACTACTGTGGGGCTGGAGGCCGGTGCTGCGGTTGCGGCAGCGGAGGAGGGAGCAGATGGCACAGTGGAATCTGCCGTGAGGGTTACAGAACGTAATCGTCCCTCTAACTGTGTATAGCCATCCTGAAGCGTCCTCACGGCTTGAGACAGGGCTGCTAGGTGTTGGCCGATCTCCTCTAACGGTGAAGCCTCTCTTGCAGGTTCCGACATGGCTGTCTTGTACTGTTAGGGTGCTGGTGGTAACCTGGCGACAGAGATAGGCCCCGATGTCCGCTAGAGGGCGGAGCTTGGACGGAACCCCCCAAGGTAAGTGACACAGGCTAGCCTGAGGTGCGGAGTCTAAGTATCCACCGGTTTTCGCCAGAGCCTCTAGTGGTGAGGATGGAGTTTGCTGCGTGTGGATACCAGGTCGCGGTCCTCAGGGTCGCCCCACCAGGGGTGAACCGATCAAGGTCCGAAGGCGGGTAAACAGACAAGGGAGATCCGAGAGAATGGTCAAACAAGCCGGGGTCAGGACGGGCAGCAGACGAGCGGAGTCAGGAACAAGCCAAAAGGTCAACAGGAAATCAGCAGCAAACGGGTCACAGGTTCAGGAACAACGGCAGGAGCTGAAGACAAGACAGCACTGAACCTGTGTGCTGATCCAGCTTAAATAGAGCTCTTTCTAGATGAGAGGGGTGGAGCCGGAATAGCCTGTGAGTCTTAACTCATCCACTGCCAGAGCCTTCCTGACAGGTTCCTAACAGTTTGTCAGCAAGGGAGGGAGAGATGAGTCATTGGAGAGCCAAGGAGAGCTGCAGAGCTAGAGGGGGCTGGATGAGGGCGGAGATAACAGGAGACTGCAGAGATCCATGAGTATTCATAAAAAAAGGAGGAATGTGCAGGCAAGCAGTGGTGCGAGTGGGTGTATGTGTGTCTGTGTGTAAATCCAGGTGAACAGTCCTGCTGCCCACAGTCAAAATGGCTGCAGCCAGACTTAGTGGAGGGAGATTTCTGCAGCATATTTGGCAAGTACAGAATCACAGTATACAGACAATAATATGCAAAGTGGCTGGAGGAAAGCTTCAGAATGGCAAAAAATGTTTTCATTAAATTATGTAAGCAGATTGCAGTTCCTCTTTATTCACCACTGGGTTGTTTATTTTTTGCTAAACAAACGAAAAAAGACTGAACGTGTTTTTTTTTTTTTTTAAACAGAACATTTTTGTTTTTCTTTGTTTACTTTGCAAAGTAGTAATTTTTCTCCCTCACTGATGTGTGCTGATGACGCGACACTGGTAAACACTGATAGGCAGCACTGATGGGCATGGATAAGGGGGCACTGATGAGGCTGCACTTTTGGGACTGCATTGATAATCATGACACTGATGTGCGCTGATGACGGGACACTGGTAAACACTGATAGGCAGCACTGATGGGCATGGATAAAGGGGCACTAATGAGGCTACACTGATAGGTGGCACTTTTGGGACTGCATTGATAATCATGACACTGATGTGCGCTGATGACGGGACACTGGTAAACACGGATAGGCGACACTGATGGGCACGGAAAAGGGGGCACCGATAGGTGGAACTGATGGGCACGGATAAGGGGGCACTGATAGGCAGCACTGATGGGCATGGATAAAGGGGCACTGATAGTCGGCACTGTTGGAGCTGCATTGATAATCATGACACTGATGATTAGTTCCCCCGATTATCAGTATAGATGTCCCTCTCTAGACATGCGGTTACCGACTCTCCTCTCCTCATGCTGTGACAGCCCGTGAGGAAAGGATCACCAATAACTGGCAAGTGTGTTTACATTGTGATCAGTTATGATCAGCTGATCACATGGTAAAGGGCCGCTGTGATTGGCCCTTTACTCCACTCACAGAACATGCTGGATGCACGCTGCAGCGGGCAGGCAGGGGGCGTGGTCGTGAGAGGACGTCCATGGATGCCCTCTCAGAACTGGATGACCGCGCTGTAGCCATCTTTTGACTATATCGCGGCTGGGAAGAGGTTGAATAATGTTATCTGTGAACTGCAGAACACCTCCTCCCTATCTTAGAGTACAAAAAGGGTTTGTAGACCAAATCAGGAGAGCAGCATAGGGTGACAACTCTACTCCTTCATAGATTCAGCATGGCGAGCGTTGTCACCCTAGGACAGGAGGTGTGTTACTGGTGGGATCAGCAGATGAGAAGGAAAAATAGCATTAAAAAAGAAAACGAATGCAGCTGCCACATCTAAGGACGGGGAATCTGCCAGATATGACATTTTGAGTTCTGGGTTCACATGTTTATTTAGAAGTAAACAGTGCTAAGCAGAGTTTTTCTTTATCTCCCAGTCCCTGCGAGTGAACATATAAATGTCAGTAAACATGGCGCAGCGTATCACCGCGCAATCAGAGAGAGGAACGCCATCATTTGTAAGGAGAACCATCAGGAGCAGAGCAGGGGAGCTTTGTACTGCAATAGAAAGGATCTCCGCAGCGCCAGGCTTGAGTCCCATTGTAACGTGTATTCTTCTCCCTTTCCTGGCAGCGCTCCCGGCACAATGTTCGAGATCGAATGGAGAGGCAGGAAGGTGGCCCTGAAAGCCGGTAATGGGAAATACATTTGTACCAAGAAGAATGGGCAGCTGGCAGCCGTCTCTGACTCCATCGGTGAGTTCACAAAGCCGGAATCTTCTCACTTTATAATCACCGTTTATGCCGACTGTTTATCCAGAAATGCTTTTCAGCCATGTGACCCCCCCCCCCCCCAGAATTAGCCTGGCGTGGTAGCGGTGGTCACATCAGAGGCAGAAGAATGAACCTACCTCTGAGATGGGTCACCGGGTGCCAATTATCACATCACACCAGTGCAGAAAATACAATTTGTTCCATTTAGGGCTCATTCAGACGTGCAGCCGGGATGGTAAGCGTTGGTTGAGTCTCGGTTTTTCTGCCTCGGAGCCCCCCCCCAACTGGAAAAGTAGATGCAGCCACTCAGCGCTGTACACATGCTATGTTTCCTGGCAAAAATAAACAGCATGTCACATTTGGCAGTTGGTTCATCACTGAGTACTACTTATTCAATGAAATAGGGCCCCACCGCAAACGCCTTGCAATGCATGTGTGGTTACAGGGTGGTGGGGCATTTTCGGGATTTTCTGAACCCTCCCTAAAGTGTAATTAAAGTATATGCCAAGGTAGGGGGAGGTTGGGAACCTCTGACAGGTTTCTTTTTGTTTCTGCCTATGTCCAATAGGGGTCACTTCCCTTTACCTGTCCTGACGTCACACCAAAGTGAAACAAGTGTCTTCAATTAAAGATTCCCCTTGACCTCCTGTTCTGGTGACAACTGTAAAATTATGATTTCTCGTCACTTTCAGCCCCGGTGACACCAGCAGCTTCAGTACAAATGGTGAGGGTGACTCTCCCCAGGGGGCACACAGAGAGCAATAAAAACCTGACAGGGGTTCTAACCCTTCCACACACAGTGTATGGACTCCCTAACAATGAACTTCTCTTATTTGCTCCATTTTGGTTTATTAAATATACCTCTGAAGGAGTTCTGTTATATCTGTTCAATAAATGCAAAACAATACCTGTTGATCCTGACAGAATCGCCATCCCCCCCCCGTGTTGACAATACCGTTCCCAGTTCTCACTTTTTAAAAGCAAAGAAAAATGCACCTGGGGGGACTGTTTACCGATCACCTGACCACTGTGATTGGCTGTTACAGTGGTCAGGTGATTGGGAGCTCATCCCGCCATCTCCTCATCATAATGAAAGATAGCGAGCTGTTGATGACAGCGTAGTCACCGCACTACGCTGTCATCAGAAACTTCAGCTGTCCATTGAGGCCAAGGCGTCCACTTCAGCGGATCTAAGTGCCAAGGGAGTGGGACAGACTTTCTGGTCATGTGAAACAAAAAACAAATTGGGACTTGATATGAGGTGTGACCAGCTGAGGGATAATTGTAAACATGTCATAGAAAGACCAGATGGATAATAATATAATCATTTATTAAAAATCTGTAGACCAATTAACAGTAAAACCAAAGTGCTCACAAAAGATATGTAACCCATGGTACTGGGATAAACCTAATAATACACATATGGATGTAACTGGTACAAGACAATAACACAAAGTAGTGCAGTATTAGCCTGGTACATTCTAAGGGTAGTAGACATATAATAAGGTCATTGTAATGGATGGATTTGCCTGTGTTATACTCAACGCGTTTCGTGAGGATTCACTTCATCAGGAGTAGGCATAGTTCAAAATATCAAGGGAAGATATACATACATAAATAACAGTAATTCAGATAAATACGTGAACCTCAAAACCCATCACAGATGTTACATCTGTAATAGTTTTTTAAAGGTTCACATATTTATCTGAGGTTCACGTATTTATCTGAGGTTCGCATGTTTACCTGAATTACTGTTATTTATGTATGTATATCTTCCCTTGATATTTTGAACTATGCCTACTCCTGATGAAGTAAATCCTCACGAAACGCGTTGAGTTTAACACAGGCAAATCCATCCATTACAATGACCTTATTATATGTCTTCTACCTTTAGAATGTACCAGGCTAATACTGCACTACTTTGTGTTATTGTCTTGTACCAGTTACATCCATATGTGTATCATTAGGTTTATCCCAGTACCATGGGTTACATATCTTTTGTGAGCACTTTGGTTTTACTGTTAATTGGTCTACAGACTTTTAATAAATAAATGATTATATTATTATCCATCTGGTCTTTCTATGACATGTTTACAATTATCCCGCAGCTGGTCACACCTCATATCAAGTCCCAATTTGTTTTTGTTTCCTATGCATCAGGGATGGAGACTCTATTGGTCATGAGTCTTATATAAAGTCCCAATCTTTCTCTCCCTCCTTGGTTTCTGGTCATGTGGCCACTGTGATTGGCTGTCACAAAGATCACATGATTGGGAGCCCTTCCTACTGGCAGGCAGAGAGCTTTCAATGACAGCACAGTCACTGCTGAGCGCTCAGTGAGCAGTACTTTCACTGTTGAATGACGGTCGGCTTTGATTTGGTCGCATACTAATACACTTCTGTCCAGCCAGCAAAAAACAGATTCCCCCATCCACACAAACACTATGAATAGACGAATCGCAGCTTCTAAGATATTGGCATTGGTGTCTGCAGCTGATTGGCTGCAAGCGCTGTTCAGGCAAATAATTGAAGCACGGCCCTTCCTTCAACAAAAGTTGGAGCAATCAATGTTTGCTGATCTGGCTGGGCCACCTACTGTTAGAATTTTGTCTGATTCCTTTAAATCAGCCCAAATTCTATCAGTGTACTGCCAGCTTTGCTGTTAAATGGCCGTCAGACGAAACTCGGGTCATCTGTAGGGTGAAAGCTGCTTCTACAAGTTTGAGGAAGAGTACGAGGTCGAAGAGCAGAGGGGAAAAGAAAACAGCAAAAATAGTTCATGAATGAGCGAGAAGCAGATATTGGTCATTGGGGAGATAAGCTGACAAAGAAGATCTACATTCTGGTTTCTGGATAAGAAAGAGGAAGAGAATGGCGAGCAGAATCAAGATGAGTGTAAGTGTGAGGGCGGCAGGAGGATAGGGGGGAACTAGAGAAATGCTACTTAGAGAGACAAGAGAGAGAGACACGGATACTGAAAATATATAGAGATACTGACTGAGCCTACCTACACCACCCCTGACCATCACACCTCCATATCCCCACCCCCCTCCAAATGATGGAGTTTTGGTGTCTCCAGCGAAGGGTCCTGGTCATCCTCCATCATACAAAGACATTGTAGACAATTGTGCTCTTCCAGCCTGTGCCCCCCTGTGTAAAAAAAAACAGCTCCCCAAAGACATGGTGTAACCAGTTTGATGTGGTGGAACTCAAATGTCCTGCAGAGAGCCCTGACCTCAACCCTACTGAAGATCTTTGGGATGGAATGCCGATGGTGAGTCAGGTCTTTTCATCCAACATCAGTACTTGATCTCATAAATGAGCACAAATTACCAAAGACACCCTCCAAAATCTTTGAAAGAAGACTGGAGACAGTTATAACCATGAAGGGGAGAAACTCCATAGTAATGGGGGCCAACTTCATGTTAATGGTTATGGAGTGGCAGCTTCACATTTTTGGAACAAGAACAACTGCATAGCCTTGGTTTTGGAATTGGGTGTCTATCAAGCTTCTATAAGTGTGATAGGTATCCACACCACCTTAATCCACCTTCCCTCACTACCACATCTACCACAATCCCAACACTTCACTTCCCCCATCCCCTTCCTAGCCTTACCCCCTTGCAATGTGCAGACTTTCATTGGTATACAATAAAAAAGCTGGAGGAAAAGACCAGGATGTGTCTCCCCTGTCCAACCGAATCTTCTGCCATCTTCTTACCACAGCATGGAAAATACAAACAGCCAACAAAACTGGTCAGCAGTAAAAACCAGTAAAATGTCCTTGGTGTGGGTACCCGAACACAGACAGGGTCAGTTTGGTGACACGCACCCACATGGATGTCATATTGGGACATTGCATCCATGTCTGTGCAGCTGCAGGCATCAATGGGACTGGCTGAATGGGGATGTGGAAAAGCACGGCCCTCCATGGGCATACAGTATTGTACTCCCCATGTGAATACAGCCTTACCATCTTAAAATAAATTCTAAAAGTGATTTTTATTGAATTTAATTAAGTTTAGTAAAATAATTCCTGGTTGTACTGGAATAAAGGACCTCATTCATGCATTTCCTGTCCTAGGGTGACAACGCTCACTCATTGTACATATGGAGGAGCAGTGTTGTCACCTTACAGAACACTTCCCTCCTGGCTCTTTATCTCTATAAAATAGAGGGTGTTCTGTAATAGGGATCGACCGATTATCGGCAACACCGATATATCGGGGGCCAATATGCACTTTCCCTGATGTATCGAAATCGGCCCCTGAGGTTACCGATATTGCCGATATTTCGGAAAGTGCTTGTACCGGAGTGATGGCTGCAGCTAGAGGCATCACCCCGGTACCGGTGTCCATAGCCGACGGTCAGCTGTCTTGTAATGACAACCGATGCAGCTGAGAAGCCGCTCGGCTGTCATTACACTCCCGCCACCTTCCGCGGCTCGCCCGGGTCTCCCGTCCCAGCGGGAGACCCGGGCAACCTACCTGCATGGCCGCCGAAGACGCAATCAAAGCCGCATTCGGCTCTGATTGGGTCTCCATGTAAAAAAAATTTCGGGTCTCGGCGCCAAATTAAAAAAAATGACAGCATTCAAAACAGCCAAACTTGGCGTTTTTTTGAATGCTTTTACGTGCAGAGGGCCTTTTAGACCCCCAGATCCCTCCACAAGAGTACATGTAAAAAAAAAAAACAAAAAAAAACCTTTTTTTTTTAAATGTCCGAAAATATCGGCCGATACCGATATGCGATGACCAAAATATTGGTATCGGTAATAAAAAAACCATATCGGTCGATCGCTATTCTGTAGTCAACAAAGGACTGCAGACTGCAGAGTCCACAGGACAACACTGGATTATCACTTATTGAACAGATAAATAAATCACTGAAAACGTTTTAGTATACGTATACGCAACCCCAACAAGGGAGCAAATGAGGGTCAATTGTTGGGGTTCACATAGACTTCATATTGGACGCATTGTACAACATTGATATAAAGCCGGATTCTCCAAACTACAACCTGCTAAAATGATGTTCCCTCAATGTGCACAGATGCAGGTCAGCAGAGGCTGCCTATGGATTCTGCTTATACCCCCCCCCCCCTTCCCTCCCCCCCCGCGACCCCATACCCAGACTCTAAGGGGAACTATGATGGTGCCATGATGTAATGGGGACTCTAATGGGAACTATATCAGGGGGGACCCTGATGAGGACAATGATGTAAGGTGGAACACTGATGGGGACCTTGACATAAGAGGAAAAGAGGAAACTGATGGGGACACTGATGTAAGGGGATACTCTGATATGAGGGAGGCTCTGATGTAAGGGAGGACTAGATGTAAGGAGGGACTCTGATGAGGGTTATTTTGCCCCGTGAATATTTGTAAAATATACAGTGTGGCCCTCATACTGAAAAGTGTGGAGCCCCCGGATTTAAACGCTGCCAGGGGCTCAGATAGTTAAAGGGGAAGTCCGGTTTATTTTCAGTGAGCACACACCAAGTTCTTTCATTTTTGTATTTATTGGCTCAGTTTTGTAGGAAAGCGGCAGTACAATCACATCGCTGGCTACAAATATAAAAAAACAGAACTGCGTAGACAGAATTCGGCACATTTGCTGGTTTTTGTTCCGTTTACCTGAAAGCCACCTTTGGTGGAAGTTTCACATTTTCATACACTTGCTGTTCCATATTTCATGTACAGACTTGTAGATTCTCCCTCTGTCTGTATAGCAGGGCTGATCCTCCCTTCTGAACACCTGTTGAAATGAAATGAAAGTCACAGCCTGCACGGCTTTCCGACAAATGGAGAGGAACAGTAAAACACAATCACAGAATGATTACTGAGCAGAAAGCAGAACCTCCGTATGGGAGACGTAAATATGGCCGCAGGCTGAACGAAAGACAAACTCACAGATACAAGTGATGTGGATGCAGAGATATCCCCTGCTGCGCTACTGTATTCTGACAGCGGGGACTCCCCTCCCGTCAGAATACAATGATCAGTGCAGCAGCCATTGGCTGCAGTGGGTGATCAAATGCTGGTTTCCAGCAGGACTGAAGCTTGTCTAACAACTGGCTTCCGATGAACAGAGAGTGGTACATGTACTGAAATCCGGTTGGTTTCTGCTGAATCGGCTGAACTTCGATACGTGTATACTAAGCTATGAAGCAGTGGTCTCCAAACTATGGCCCAAGGGCCAGATGCGGCCCTTAACTTGCCTTCATCTGGCCCTTGGGAGACTATCCCTCCCACTGATACAAGACACTGTTCTGCCATCTGACTCCGACAATTGAACACCATTTCTCCCACTGACACCACTAATGGGGCACCTTTTCCCCTATGATACCAACGATGGGGCACTGTTCCTCCGCCCCCAATACCAGATGTTTACTCCACTGAAGCCAGGAAAATTCACACTCCCGCTGGCCAAAGTCTGGCCCTCCTAAAGTCTGGAGGACAATATTCCGGCCCTTTGCTTATAATGCTTGGAGACCCCTGTAATAAAGAGACCTGGTCACCTGACACAGTCAGAGCAAATCCACAGAGACTTTGTAGAGCCCTCCAAGCACTTTATATTTGCATCTTCAGCGCCCCCCCCCCCCCCTGCTTCTTCCTTTATGGCCACTGCTGCAAAATACTCAATGGCTCTAGGTATAGTGGAGGATGTGACCTTCTCCCATGATGCAATGCTTGGGCATAGTGATCAATCATATCAGTGCTCCCTCTGAGCAGCTGACTTTGGGTATTTTGGTGGTGGCTGTGATGGAGAAAGCAGTGGCGGGGTTGCCCAGGAAAGGCGACTCTAAAGCACCCTGGTGTGGCATTTTGGGTTGTCAGGGCTTCTCGGCCTTTTGGCTAAGATCAAGTGTAGTATCTGTTCTTATCAGTTGGTATGGGCCTTAGCTAGTACCAGTATGACCGAAACCCGGAGCGCTCTAAACATTGAGGTATGGGGAGTAGGTCATCTGGGAAAGCATGTGGGGCCCGCCGCCTTCTGATTTGAATGGGTTGAACTGTCCTAACCAGTTTGAAGGGGGCAGGAAAGGCGGTTCAGGGGGCCGGTGGAACTGTTCCTGGATGTAATGGGCTGAGGAACAGGATGGCGAGGGGAGGGCTTTCTCTCCTGGGTTTTGATCTGGCCTTGCAAAAGGCCTGTCCCCAGTGGTAGGCAAGCTCTCTCTAAGCTGTCCAGGTTCTGATGTCTGCTGGTGGGGATAGGCTACACTCGGTCTGGCCGGGGGCTGAGATTGAAAAAGCCCGTAGTGTAAGTGCCCCTGGGGTGGCAGCCCAGGGGTGCCTAAATTTCTCACTGGTGAGGGGCAGCTCGCTGTGAGTTCTTTTGGCACCTTGGTCACTGCACTATGCACACCTTTTTCACACCTGCCTCTTGGGACAGGCCTTTTGGCTTGCACCAGAGGAATTTTTTATTCCGGCTGGAAGGCCTGCCTTGGTCCCTCACATGGCACCATCGCACTTTCCCCACTTCCCCTTCCCCACTTCTTTGTTTTGTTTGTCTTTTTCTTTGGAAGTCCGTCACCTGCACTGTCACCTTTGTTTTCTTTATTTGCACAGACTGGAGTGTGTGGGTCCTCGGGCCCAGCCTTAAGTCTTGGGAGGGGGTGGATATGGCCTTTTGGCTTAGTTCGCCCTCTCCCATGGGGTCTCCCTTCGGGGGAGCCCTACTTAGTACTCGGTGGGGGCTGTTTCGGCAGTCCCCCTGAAGAACGGGGTCGGTCTGGTTTCGGCCAGACAGACCATGAGTACCTTATGTCCCTGTCAGGAGTCTTGCGCCCCGGGGGATTGAGGTTTCGGGTCCTACCTCTTCGGAGGGAAGACCATACGTTGTCGCACACCCTGTGCTTTTTTGTGTTACTCACTTTGTGTGTGTGCACTTTTTTATGCACCGGGTGGAGTCTTTTGAGTGTGTTGCACACGCTACGGGCTTTAAAAAAAAAAAAAAAAAAAAAAAAATTTTGGGTTGTCAGGGGTGCTGTGCTGTATGGTATTTTTGCACAGCGCCATGGAAACACATGATGCTAATCCAGGGCAGGCGGCATTCAAAAGGAGGTGCAAGTCTTGTTAGACCTGCTGTGAATCCTGCCCACTGCCATGCTGGCACCACTGGAGGTGGGACTCTTGGGAAAGGGGGGAGGGTACTGAGGACCCTAATGTCAAGGGGAAGGAGGGTTAACTGAGGACTGTGGTAGGGAAAAGAAAGGGGGGCTGAGGACTCTGATGTGAAGGAGGGGGGTACTGAGGACTCTGTTGTGTGTGTGTGTGGGGGTTGGAGTGATGACACTGATGTGGAGGAAGAATGGGGGGGGGGGTACCGAGGACTATGATGTGAAGGAGGGGAGGGTATTGGTGGCCCTGATGTGAAGGAGGGGAGGGTACTGGTGGCCCTGATGTGAAGGAGGGGAGGATACTGGTGGCCCTGATGTGAAGGAGGGGAGGGTACTGGTGGCCCTGATGTGAAGGAGGGGAGGGTACTGGTGGCCCTGATGTGAAGGAGGGGAGGGTACTGGTGGCCCTGATGTGAAGGAGGGGAGGATACTGGTGGCCCTGATGTGAAGGAGGGGAGGGTACTGGTGGCCCTGATGTGAAGGAGGGGAGGCTACTGGTGGCCCTGATGTGAAGGAGGGGAGGCTACTGGTGGCCCTGATGTGAAGGAGGGAAGATACCAAGGACTATGATGTCAAATGGAGGGGGTGTGAGGACTGATGTGAAAGGCGGATGGGGAGGATTTGAGAACTCTGATGTGAAAGAAAGGGGGGACTGAGGACTCTGATGCGAAAATGGGGCATCTTGATTCAGATGTGATGGGGAGACTCCATTTTAGACTGGGGTGCCTCATGATTTTGCATACTTTCAAAGGCTATCATGACTGAAGAAAAGTTGAGAATTTACTCTAAAGTGAACAGACAAGGAGACGCCATCTCTTTAAACATGGGCGCTGGTCTGAATATTCACATTAAACCATATTCACTGGGTGAAAATAAATACACAGAAATTACTGTCAGTGAAAACCACAGGTGAAAGCGATCAGTAGATCCAGAGATAATGCCAGATGAAAGTGTATGCAAATCCTGACTTTCCCTTTTGAAGTCAAGCTTAGCCTGGCTCCTCCTGATTGGTCATTACATTAAAAAGTACCGGTATGGAGGAAGGAGGGGCCAGGCTCACCTTTTCCAGAAACTTGAGTGGCTCCATTTGTTTCCACAGGAGAGGACGAGGAGTTCACACTGAAGCTGATAAACCGACCGATATTGGTTCTCCGCGGGGACCTGGGCTTCGTCTGCTACCACAAAACCTCCAACACGCTGGATGCAAACCGCTCCTGTTATGATGTCTTCCAAATCATTTTTAACAACGGAGCGTACCAAATCAAAGGTAAGCCCCCACATCACTTGTCTACAATTGTCCTTCTGACCTAAGGCTTCCCTCCCTCCAGCCTGGCACTCAGGAGGGAGCAGAGTGGGATGCCTGACTGGCAGTGAGTAGACTGAGAGCTGACTGATGGGTGGTCAGGTGACTGCTCAGTTCTCAGTCTTAGAAGTCGGTGTGGGGCAGTTGCAGCCGAAGGATGAGGGATGAGTTTGTATGTTTGATGTTTTACTAACCCCAAACCTCTCCTTTAGTACTGACCTGTCCTGTGCTGCCCCTATTAGCTTGCAACCAATGACAAAGAATCTTCCCCATCAGATAGTTTAGGTGGGTCCAATGCCTGCTCTCCCACTAAGTTGGGTCTTTTCATCCTTCACCCGCTATGTTATTGCTGTGTCCTGTACTCACATAAGGGGTCGGCGGTAAAGACAAGAGAGCTCAAAGGAGGATCAGACTTAACAGACCCAGAAGTGTTGAATGCTCAGAGGGAGAGTAGACCTTCAATAGACCTGGAAGTGTCAGGTGCTCAGAGGGGACCAGGCTTTTGATGGACCGGGAATTTGGATACTCAAACGGGGCCAGACTTTTGGTAGGAGTGGAGTTGTTGGATGCTCAGAGGAGGACCAGGCTTTTGATAGATCTGGAAGTGTCAAAATTCTTAGAGAGGACCAGAGTTTTGGTAGACCTGGAGATGTTGAATGCTGAAAGGGGGACCCGGCCTTCGATAGACCCGGAAGTGTAAGATGCTCAGAGGAGGACCAGGCTTTTGATAGATCTGGAAGAGTTGGGTGCTCAGAGGAGGACCAGGTTTTTGATAGACCTACAGTTTTGGGTGTTTAGAGTGGCCAGGCTTTTGGTTAACCTGGAAGTGTTGAATGCTCAGAGGGGACCATACTTTTGGCAGACCTGGAGATGGCTGCTCAAATAAGACCAGGCCTTGGATAGACCTGGAGGAGTCAGATGCTCTAGCAAGGAACAGGCTTTTAAAAGACCACAGTGTCAGATGCTCAGAGTTTTGATAGAGCTGGAAGTGTTATGCTTATAGGGGGAGTAAGATTTTGATAGACCTGGAAGTGTTGAATGCTAAGAAAAGGACCAGGCTTTTGATAGACCTAAAAGGTGTCAAATGCTAAGAGGGGACCAGACTTTTGTAGACCTGGAGATGTTGGATGCTCAAAGGGGGACCGGGCCTTCGATAAATCTGGAGGTGTTAGATTCTCAGCAGAGAACGAGGTATTTGATAGATCTGGAAGAGATGGGTGCTCAAAAGAGGACCAGGTTTTTGATAGACCTGGAAGTGTCAAATGCTCAGAGGGGATCAGGCTTTTGATAGACCTGGAGATGTTGGATGCTTAAAAGGGGGACCAGACCTTTGATAAACCTGGAGGTGTTCAGGAGGACCAGGTTTTTGATAGACCAGGAGTTTGGATGTTTAGAAGAGCCAGGCTTTTGGTTAACCTGGAAATGTTGAATGCTCAGAGGGGACTAGCTTTTTGGTAGACCTGGAGATGTCATATGTTCAAAGGAGACCAGGTCTTCAATAGACCTGAAGGTGTCAGATGCTCAAAGAAGACCAGGCTTTTGATAGACCTGGAAGTGTCAGATGCTCTGAGGAGGACCAGGCTTTTGATGGACCCGGAAAGGTTGGATACTCAGAGGAGGACCAGGCTTTTGATAGATCTGGAATTCACGGGTGCTGAAGATTTTTCAGGCAGTGGCAGTTCTGCAGTAGATCAATGGCATGGGCAACAGGGACTGGTGTTTATTTACAGCTAAGGCCATTCTTTCATAAGCAACAGGGCCACTTTAAGAGTAACACGCAGCCTACATAACTCCTCTGGACATGTCTCTTCTAAGCGGTAATCTTGAACATCTTTTTGTTTGTGTTACAGGTCAGGGTGGAAAGTTTTGGTACACTTCCAGCAACGGCACAGTCTGCACGGACGGCGACATGTCTGAAGACTTCTTCTTCGAGTTCCGAGAGTACAACCGCGTGGCCATCAAGGGCAAAAACGGCAAATATCTACGCGGAGACCAGGCGGGCACGCTGAAGGCCGATGCAGAATCAGCGAACGCTGCTACCTTATGGGAATACTGACTGACCTCCCCAATACAGCTTAGCTATAGAGGACATTAGATGATTTGCTTGGAGGGCAAGGGGTCACAGGAGGACAGAGGTCTCCCCCAAAAACCTTGATTGGGGTGATGGGAAGAGCCCACAAGTTAGAGGCTTCATAGCTCGGTGTACAGCTCAGAGGAGGGGCAATTCACTATGGACTTAATGACCCTTTACAAACATTGCCCCACTAGGATCATGGGAAATGCATGTCACTGTCTTATTACCATTTTATTAGCCTAGTTAAAGAGATTTAAAATTAGTTTTTGTACACCTGAGAACGTGCTGTCCGCGGGGCTGAGTCATATATAGAACGAACAGCCATTAGCTAGGACAACTATGACGGCCTCCACTCCATTAAACCTTCCACACAGTGGCCACAAACGCAGCTTCTTCAGGAAGGACACAATATCCACACATGGTCAGACCAGCGGCTCCGCCTTTATGCCGGTAAATGGGATGGAGACTTCTTTTATATATATATATATATATATATATATATATATATATATATATATATATATATATATACACATATATATACATATATAATTTATAAGGAGGTGCTGAATTCACTAAATCATTAAAACTTATGACAAGTCAATGAAAAGGTTAATCGGTTGCCCTTTGTTTGGCCTGTTTTGGTTGAGTATGAGGGCGATTTGTGTGTTATATCTGAACATGTGGATCTGTGGGTTTTGAAGATTTAATAGGGGAAGTCCCGGAATTTTTAAGTGTAAATTAAGGCGAATATTACAAAAAAAAAAAAAAAGCCCATTAGATATTATGTATGAATTTAAAAAAAATAAACCATTTAAAATACTGTTAGTACAACGGCCTGAAATCTTTTTTTATATAACCCCACCCCATCCCCTCAATCCCCTGCACACTAGATACCAGATCTCCAGGCAGAGCGATTGTACACTGGAGGGCCCCAATCACACTTGTGGGAGACCCAGCTTTGTATCACAGGGGAGCCCTTGAAATGATGCTCATGTCTTTGAAATCCCCTACTAAAAATGATTGTGTATTCAAAATGTGGTACATTGGTGGTCAGTGGGAAGAATGTCCCCTACATTGGTGGTCAGTGGGAAGAATGCTCCTTACATTGGTGGTTAGCAAAAAGAATGTTCCTTGCATTGGTGGTCAGTGGGAAGAATGCCCCTTACATTGGTGGTTCGTGAAAAGAATGCCCCTTGCGTTGGTGGCCAGTGGGAAGAATGCCCCTTACGTTGGTGGCCAGTGGGAAGAATGCCCCTTACGTTGGTGGCCAGTGGGAAGAATGCCCCTTACGTTGGTGGCCAGTGGGAAGAATGCCCCTTACGTTGGTGGCCAGTAGGAAGAATGCTCCTTGCATTGGTGGTCAGTGGGAAGAATGCCCCTTACATTGGGGATCAGTAGGAAGAATGCTCCTTACATAGGTGGTCAGCGGGAAGAATGCTCCTTACATAGGTGGTCAGCGGGAAAAACTATCCTTACATTAGGTGGTCAGTGGGAAGAATGCTCCTTACATTGGAGGTCAGTGGGAAGAATGCTCCTTACATTGGAGGTCAGTGGGAAGAATGCTCCTTACATTGGTTGTCAGTGAGAAGAATGTCGTCTATACAGACAACTTAAATGATAACTGGTGTCAATGGTTACTGAGAAGCCTCACTGCTTTTATACCGCTGGCTCTACCAGGTGCAATTGGTGCCAGAACTATGGAGACACCAGTAGGTAAAACAAATGAATACACAAAAAAAAATTAATTTTTGACTTACCGTAAAATCCATTTCTCTGATGTTCTTTGACGAACACAGCTCCTGATATTCTTAACCATTGGGTTATACTGCTCCATACAGGAGTAGGACACTAGGCAAAAAAGGAATCTTGCGACACCTATGGGCAGTCCCAGGGGGTTACACCTTCTCTCTGCTATAGGTACTCAGTTTAGTTACAAGCAGTATCAGAAGAATCACAACTCGACAGAGGGGAGGGTGCTGTGTCCGTCAATGAACATCAGAGAAATGTTTTTTTACGGTCAGTCAAAAATCCCATTTTCTCAACCAAAACAACTGGAGCCCACCTGAAAAAAACAATACATCTTTGAAGAGGATCAAGTCCGCTAAACAGCAGCCTGCAAATCCTTGCAGCCAAAAGAAGCAACCACAGATGCCAACACATCCACTTATAAAACTTTGTGAAATTGCGCACCGACAACCAGGTGGCTGCCTTGCAAACCTGGGTCACTGACTACCGATGACGAAAGGCTCAGGTGGCACTAAGCGCCCGAGTAGAGAGTGCGTCTTAACAGGGAAATGAGGAACCTGACCCTTGATGGAATAGGCCTGAATCACCGTCTGTCTAATCCATCTGGAAATGGTCGCAGAGGAAGCAGACAAACCAAATAGTGAGTCTGACTTCCTGAAAGACTCCGTAGCTGCCAGGTACACCCTAATTGCCTGGACCACATCCAAGACATGCAAAGCAATTTCCTTCAGATTTTTAAGCCTGGGACACAGGTAAGGCAACACAATGTCTTCATTCAAATGAAAATCAGAGACAACCTTTGGGAGGAACAACGGACAGGGGCGAAGAACCACATTTTCTCTGTGAATGACCAGGTAAGGTGGAAAGGATAACGCCCCCAGTTCTGACACCCTGCGTGCAGAGGTAATAGCCACCAAAAAAGCCACCTTCTGAGACAGTGTAAGCAAGGAAATCTCCCAAAGATTTTCAAATGGAAGCTTCTGGAGGCCCGAAAGTAACAAATTGAGGTCCCAAGGCAGCAACCTTGAAGAAAGGTACACACCAGGGAGTGTGTGGCCAAGAGTTGTTGAAAGAAGATTGCCAAAGCCCACACCTGGCTCTTTATGGTACTCAAGGCCAATTTCTTTTCAACCCCCGTTGAAGGAAGGTCAGGATCGGGCATACAAGCCCAGCGAGGCCAGTCTGGAGCCACTAAGATGACAGGAATTCCTTCTGCCTCGATCCTGCGTAGAAGTCTTGACAGAAGATTGAGAGGAGGGAAGGCATAAATCACAAGAGGCCACCATTGTGTCTGTGGTGTCTGCCAGAGGATTCCGTGACTGAGCCACAAACCTCTGCACCTTTCTGTTGAGCCGAGACGCCAACAGATCCACCTCGGGAATGCCCCACCGGAGACACAACTAATAAACATTTCCGGATGAAGGGGCCACTCTCCTTGGTCCAACGCCTGCCGACTGAGGTAGCCTGCCTGCCAGTTTTCCACCCCTGGCCCACCTTAGAATGCTGGCTACACTTCTTGTGCCCCCCTGGTGATTGACATCAGCTACGGCCATGGCATTGTCCGACTGAATGCACACTAGGCATCCCTGAAGATGATTCGTCCAAAGGTCCAGACACAGTCTGATCACTCAGAGTTCTAAGACATTGATCGGTAGACTGGACTCTTTCAGTGTCCAGATCCCCCGAGCAAAATGTTTGCCAAGGGAGCCTCCCTAACCTGACAGGCTGGTATCCTTGGTGACCACTGTCCAATGCAAGGGGAGGAAGTATTTGGCCAGGCGAAGCTCTGGAGAATGAAGCCACCATATCAGGGACTCCTTCATTCCCCGACTCAGCCAGATCAGATTGTCCAGAGACTGTGGAGTCTTGTCCCATTTGGCCAGAATATCCCTTTGCAGGGACCTCGTATGGAACTGTGCACTGACGTTAAGAAACACTTGTTTCACAGTATAACATTGGCTTTCCCACCCTACTCTGAGAATATATGCATCCTTTGCTGTGGTCACATCAAAAGACTTCAAGATCCTAGATGACAGTAGCAGAGGGAGTCATGGGCAGTTTTGTCGCGACACGTTTCGCGGTCTCCAAATATCCCACTTTCTCAGGCTCTGTGAAACATTTTGGGGTGTCTCAGGGAGTTTCCCTACAATGTAAAAGAATATACTGTATGCCATCCTATTAGCCCTCTTCTATTGCCTCACATGTAATTGATCCTTAGGGAAGACAAAGGCTTGTCCCCAGGTAAGGCAAGGAAGACACATACACTACAGAACAGTTTATTGCATGGTGAAAGTTTGTAATATGCAGCTATATAGGAAGTAGGAGGAAGGAGGAAGTGTGGCCTGCCTATGTAAGGAGGAAGTATAGCAGTCCCCTTGTATGTTTAAATATAACTACAGGAACAAAGTTTGTGATAAGATTAAATTGTAATCAAGACACCGGATTCCCTTTAATATTTACATGGCTCAGTCGTCCCAAGACTGCTCCAAGTCGGTGGCTAGGCCTGCACACATGAATAGCCTTCAGTCACCTTGGGCATCTGTCCATCTGTGGTTTGCCGAAGTCCAGGCAGCACAAAACACAGCTGAACATTCCCTCCGCCAGTGACAATCTTCCCTCTGGGAATAATTCTCTATTGTCATTCACAGGCTGGGCTGTATTTGTTTGCCTGTAGCAGTCAATGAATGAACTTTTCCAACCTCGGCTGCTGTGGAAGTAGCCAAGTTCCAGCCTTGCGCCGACTCCAGACAACAACTTGGCATGGGATGGGAGCGGAGAGAGCGGGAGGCTGGGATCTGGGAATTCTCTCCCTGTGAATCACACCGAGCTTCAGCTTATTCTCGGACAGGGAAAGCAAAGGCTGATGGTTCCACCAATAGCAGGTCGCTCGCTTCATAAATGGAACAAAGCTTTCACTGCACATTCACCACATTCAGCTCTTGACCAAGTTAGGGAAAAAAATTGCATCGGGATCTGGTGACACATAGATGTCTGACCATCCGATCATAAACCAGAGGTCTGCACGTCTATGAAACAACGAGGCATAAGCTCCCGGTTCGGTCCAGGGTGAGCTTTGCTTGTTGGGGTATTCATCTAACGCTGGACTTTTGGGTCTTTTGTCAGCAACTGTCACATACTGTATATTGATGGTTTTTCTATCACATTTGACAGCTTTCTTATACTGCTGTCAGTGGTTGTGAACCTCTTGCTGCCTGTGTAACACAAACGTGTGGCGGCAAAAGGGTTGACTTTAACGCTCATCGCACACATGTGTCACTGAGGGGGCCGATGTTTCTGTGCTGGGAGTGTGCTCTGAGAAAGACAGCTCTTGGTCCCCGTTCATGATCGGTAGCCAACGGGACTGGCTCTCGACCATGTGACAGTCAATCACAGTAATCTCATCTATGGCTCATCCTTCCCGCCACCCCCGGCATTCCTGTTGTTTCAAAGAGGCGTCAGGGTGGGCGGGAAAAGGTTAAGAAAGCACCAGGTGCCTGCATTTTTGTTTTTTTTCTGCAGGGTCCCTCTGACATCCATACCAGGCCCTCATCAATGAAAAGTGTCTGGTGTGTGTTTTAGGGGAACCCCACACTTTTCTTTTTTTTAGGGCCCCCCATTAACATACGTATAAGGCACTCATCCCAGATAAGAGCCAGGTATGTATTTTTAGGGGGAATCCCATGCTGTGTTTTTTGTTTGGTAACCTCCATTATCACCTATACCAGACCTTCATCAAGGAAAACTGCCTGCAGGCATTTTAGTGGGAACCCCACACTTTTCTTTTTTTAGGGCGCCCCATGAACATCTATAGCAGGCCCTCATCACAGGTAAAGGCCAGGTATGTATTTTTAGGGGGAATCTAATGCTGTGTTTTTTGTGGGAACCTTCATTATCACCTATATCTGACCTTCATCAAGGAAAACTACCTGTAAGCATTTAATGGGAACCCCACACTTTTCTTTTTTTAGGGCCCCCCCATTAACACATATACCCGGCCCTCATCACAGATAAGAGCCAGGTATGTATTTTTAGGGGGAATCCCATGCTGTGTTTTTTGTTTGGTAACCTCCATTATCCCCTATACCAGACCTTCATCAAGGAAAACTGCCTGCAGGCATTTTAGTGGGAACCCCACACTTTTCTTTTTTTAGGGCGCCCCATGAACATCTATAGCAGGCCCTCATCACAGGTAAAGGCCAAATATGTATTTTTAGGGGGAATCTCATGCTGTGTTTTTTTGTGTGGGAACCTTCATTATCACCTATATCTGACCTTCATCAAGGAAAACTACCTGTAGGCATTTAATGGGAACCCCACACTTTTCTTTTTTTAGGGCCCCCCATTAACATATACCAGGCCCTCGTCCCAGATAAGGGCCAGGTATGTATTTTTAGGGGGAATCCCATGCTGTGTTTTTTGTTTGGTAACCTCCATTATCACCTTTACCAGACCTTCATCAAGGAAAACTGCCTGCAGGCATTTTAGTGGGAACCCCACACTTTTCTTTTTTTAGGGCGCCCCATGAACATCTATAGCAGGCCCTCGTCACAGGTATGTATTTTTAGGGGGAATCCCATGCTGTGTTTTTTTTGTGTGGGAACCTTCATTATCACCTATATCTGACCTTCATCAAGGAAAACTGGCTGGCAAGTATTTTAGGGGGAACCGCATACTTTTTTTTTGTAGGGCCAGCCCATTAACATCCATACGGTGCCCTCATCTAAGATAAGGGTCAGGTGTGTATTTTTTTTTTTTTAGGAGGGAAATCCCATGCTGTGTTTTTTGTGTGGGAACCTCCATTATCACCTATACCAGACCTTCATCAAGGAAAACCGCCTGGCTGGGATTTTTTAGAAGGAACCCCATGCTTTTTTTTGTAGGGTCCCCTAAGAACATCTATACAAGTCCTTCATCAAGGATAAGGGCCAAGTATGCATTCTTATGGGGAACCTCCCACTGTTTTTTGCATGGGGTCCCCCATTGCTATCCATACTGGACCCTCATCAAGGATAAGGGCCAGGTATGTATTCTTATGGGGAATCTCCCACTGTTTTTTGCATGGGGCCCTCATTGCCATCCATACCAGACCCTCATCAAGGAAAACTTCCTGGCAGATGTTTTAGGGGCACCCCATGCTGTTTTTTTGTAGGTCCCCTATTAACATCTATACCAGTCCTTCATTACGGATAAGGGTCAGGTATGTATTTTTAGGGGGAATCCCCCATACCATGTCCTCATTGATGAGAAGGTATGTGTTTTTTTTTCCCTTTGCAACTGGCAACTATAAAGGCTGTGTATATCATACAGATGCAGTAATTCACAGGCTGGGTCAGGGCATCCCTCAGGCATGTTATGTAAAGGAATTTTACAATTTCAATGATGGCCTTTGAGCATTATTAAAATCTCTACTCCTGTGAAACAAAATGTTTCACCAATGTTTTTGGTACATGTCTGCTAACACAGTACCTAGCCCCTCAACCCCCCCCCCCCCCATGCCATTTGTTTGACAATCCCTTTCTATATTAGCTTAGAAAATGCTCATTCCTGTTTTTTAACATTCAACTCCCATTGACTTCAATGGAGTCTGGATTTGGCCCCTGAACTTTACTCATGTTCTGTAAATCTGCCTCAAAACGAAGCCGTGTATGATTATCCCATCCCTGGATACAACCAAATCCTATGACTTTCTGTTCTGCCCCCTGTCAAAGCCTCATTCCCCATACCGGGATATCAGCAGGGTGACAATGCACATTTGTTGTCCAGTTCTGATTATACAAGGAAGGCGTAAAACTGTCATTGTGCGTCTGTAACAGAGCAGGAAGGAGTTAACTTCTGAAGGAAGGAAGCCGAACTGCACTACATGTTGCTGAGAAACTCGCATTAAAATACTATTTATAAAATGTGGAAGTGATCCCATCTGAACACAAAGAAATATTCAGAATATATCCCCAGACACAGCAGATATAATGACTGCGACTAGAACGCCAAATATTGCTCTGAGCGCCGCACACAATAGACGCACTCACCAACGAACGTCCCCACACCTCTTATAAATAACGTGAGAGAATTTGGGTGGACATAACCTTCCAGAATGCGGGAGGAAACCCACAAAGTGCAGAAAGAACTGAAACCACAGCTCCAGCGCTGCAAGTAAACACTGCTGAAGACCTCAACAATTTTACGGTTTAAAGCGGACCTCTCAATAAGACTCGGTTCACACCTACAGGTGTGACTGAGCGGATGCACTTCTTCAGTGCGTTCCCATGCGTTATATGTAGTGCAACCCGTTCATTGCAGTAGACTGCCATGTTCATGGGAAATGCAGAAACTAAGTCCTCAACTCTTATCTAAAACCATGCTGCGTTGCTGCGGCACCATGGGTTTAGGCAGGTAAAAATACACACCTTAGCAGATGCATTAAGAATTAATGGCACTGTTGTGTGTCTGCTAAAGAGCAACGCGTTTCTGTGTGTTGGGAAAGTGTGTGGTTTTGCACACATACCCAACATGTAAAAGGTGTGAACCTGGCCTAAAATGTACAATGAATTTCCCATGGGCGCTGTACCAATTCACACTATTATGAATCTTTTACCTGCCAGGAATGAAAGACTGCGACCTTCAGCTCTGTCTCATGGCCCAATCCTTCATAACACGGTCTGTACTCCTGCTGTGCCCATTAGGAGGGATTCCCACCATCCCTGTGCTGAGTTCCTGGGTCTGTACCCCTGCTGTGCCCATTAGGAGGGATTCCCACCATCCCTGTGCTGAGTTCCTGGGGCTGTACACCAGCTGTGCCCATTATGAGGGGTTCCCACCATCCCTGTGCTGAGTTCCTGGGGCTGTACACCTGATGTGCCCATTATGAGGGGTTCCCACCATCCCTGTGCTGAGTTCCTGGGGCTGTACCCCTGATGTGCCCATTATGAGGGGTTCCCCCACCATCCCCGTGCTGAGTTCCCGAGTCTGTACACCTGATGTGCCCATTATGAGGGGCTCCCACCATCCCTGTGCTGAGTTCCCGGGTCTGTACACCTGCTGTGCCCATTTAGAGGGGTTCCAACCATCCCTGTGCTGAGTTACCGGGTATGTACACCTGCTCTGCCCATTACGAGGGGCTCCCACCATTCCTGTGCTGTGTTCCCAGGTCTGTACACCTTCTGTGCCCATTATGAGGGGTTCCCACCATCCCTGTGCTGAGTTCCTGGGGCTGTACCCCTGATGTGCCCATTATGAGGGGTTCCCCCACCATCCCCGTGCTGAGTTCCTGAGTCTGTACACCTGATGTGCCCGTTATGAGGGGTTCCCACTATCCCTGTGCTGAGTTCCCGGGTCTGTACACCTGCTGTACCCATTATGAGGTGTTCTCACCGTCCCTGTGCTGAGTTCCCGGGTCTGTACACCTGCTGTGCCCATTATGAGGGGTTCCCACCATCCCTGTACTGAGTTCCCAGGTCTGTACACCTTCTGTGCCCATTATGAGGGGTTCCCACCATCCCTGTACTGAGTTCCCAGGTCTGTACACCTTCTGTGCCCATTATAAGGGGTTCCCATCATCCCTGATCATGGTAAATGTATCAAGAGGAGCTTGGGTCACCCGACACTCCCACATGGACAGGAACAGAGTCGGGAATCATGGGAAATCTCAGTTGGATCATCCAGGACATATAAGGATTCAGAGGGTTAGCAGCGGACAATACACTACAGACGCCATGCTAGTTGCAGGTCTGAGAGGCTACCGCAGAAGCGCGCCCTGCCCCTGAACCAGCATGGCTCCCAGGGAGCCCCTTAAAGTCTGCTGTAGGAGCCCCATCTGACGCGCTCCCTGTACTGTCACCAGGGGTTAATATTTCCTGTGGAGTCAGAGCAGTGGCGTTGCACAATCGGTGGTGA
Source organism: Pelophylax lessonae (assembly GCF_965119305.1). Lineage (NCBI taxonomy): Eukaryota > Metazoa > Chordata > Amphibia > Anura > Ranidae > Pelophylax > Pelophylax lessonae. The sequence continues at coordinate 15,760,908 of NC_138778.1, read as the reverse complement.
GGCAAGCTGCTCTCTCTACGTCCCTTCACCCTCATTTCTCTTTTTGCACAATGGCCGGGGGGGAGGTGGGGAGGGTCAGTGCTGATGATGGACCCGAGCTCGCCGTTACCATATGTGGGGAGATTATCGCCCGCAGCCTCGGCCCTCCCACAGCAAACAATCCTTCCTAAATTGGAAGTCCTTGAATAGCCACTGAGATACTTTGTAGCAGAATTGTTTTTTTTTTCCTTCTTTTTGGCTTCTGTGTTGGAATCTCTGTGAGCGGAGTGAAGTTAAACCTCCCCCTTCCAGTGTTGGGGAATGTGACCCCTTTACTGCCTACGCTACAGTCTTATTCACTGTGGGGGGGGGGGGGTTCTCATATCACACTTCACCCCACCTTTCCCCCTTCCACCATGACCTTTGACCCGTCAGCTCACACTAAAAGTTCATCAATTCTTTTTATCTCCCTCCTCTGGTGATTGGGGGGGGCGATTATAGCAATCGCCGCCGATCATGAACGCAGATATCGCTGTACGAGCGTGATGGGGTATCTCCGCTGACCAGCAATCCAGGATTCTATCCATTTGTTTGAAACAGGCCAAGCACATTAGGTTTGGTTATGTACACTACACATCCTATAGTCCCAAAGCCTATAATCAATTGTCCATAGTCCCTAATCCATCACCTATAATCCATAGTCCATGTTCTATAGTCCCAAAGCCTATAATCCATTGTCCATAGACCCTAGTCAAGAGCACCTAGTCCATAATCTATAACCCATAGTCCATTTTCTATATTTTATAGCCCCAAAGCCTATAATCCATAGTCCCTAGTCAATAGTACCCAATCCATCACCTATAATCCATAGTCCATATTCTATAGTCTTAATGCCTATAATCCGTTGTGCACAGTCCCTAGTCAATAGTACCTAGTCCATCACATATAGTCCATATTCTATGCTGCCAAAGCCTATAATCCAATGTCCATAGTCCCTAGTCAACAGTACCTAGTCCATCACCTATAATCCATATTCTATAGTCCCAAAGCCTATAATCCGTTGTGCACAGTCCCTAGTCAAAAGTACCTAGTCCATCACCTATAAACCATAGTCCATATTCTATAGCCCCAAAGCCTATAATCCGTTGTCCATAGTCCCTAGTCAATAGTACCTAGTCCATAATCTATAACCCATAGTCCATTTTCTATATTCTATAGTCCCAAAGCCTATAATCCATTGTCCATAGTCTCTAGTCAATAGTACCTAGTCCATCATCTATAATCCATAGTCCATATTCTATAGTCCCAAAGCCTATAATTTGTTGTCCATAGTCCCTAATCAATAGTACCTTGTCAATAATGTATAACCCATAGTCCATTTTCTATATTCTATAGTCCCAAAGCCTATAATCCATTGTCCATAGACCCTAGTCAATAGTACCTAGTCCATCACCATATAAACCATAGTCCATATTCTATAGTCCCAAAGCCTATAATCCATTGTCCATAGTCCCTAGTCAATAGTACCTAGTCCATCGTCTATAACCCATAGTCCCAAAGCCTATAATCCATAGTCCGTATTCTATAGTCTTAGAGTACCTAGTCCATAATCTATAGTACCCTTGCAATGGAGCCCCTCCCCCTGTCCCCAATACACTTCAAGGGTTATTTTCTCCTTCAGTCTTCACCCTAGGTTGACACATCCGCGTTTTGTGCGGGCCGCCCTTGCGCGGGCACGGCAGCCAATTTAAATAAATAGGTTGCTATGCCTGCGTTTCCGCCAAAAAAAAAAGTGGTGCATGCACCTCTTCAAAAAAGCGGGTCGCAGGGACCATGCAATTTCTGAAAACGCCCTGCGTTTTGAATGGCAGTACCACACATCTTTTAGTAGCAGCGCGATTTGGATGCGGGAACAGATGCGATTCCTGCAGCCACCCGCAGAGCTGTGAACTATAGCCTTAATCCTCAGGTCCCTCTAGGGGTGCACGCGGTACTGCCACGCGCCTGCCTGGGGTCACATTCCAATCCCCGTAAATGGCAGTTTTGCTGGACAGCTTGGCCTGGTAAAGGAAGAAGATTTCATCGGAGTTCCACCCACAACGCAAAAACGTTCAGTTAGGTTCACTTATAATATGGAATTGATGTAGGATGGTGGTGGGAAGATCAGATTGTATGGAGCAGTGATAGACACGAATGGTCATTGTGTCCTGTGAAGATCTATAGCAGACAAATCTCTGTGTCACACCAAAGTGTATGAGCCATGTATGGTGCCCATTACACCCGGGCTGTGCCAATTCTGCCAACTTTGGTGACATCACAGGTCACGTGACACTGGCTGTTCCAGCTTCTTGACCTCCGACCTTCCAGTCCCATGTCACCCCCTCATGTCCTTTAAGGAATCAGATGTTTCAGACTTCCTCGCCTTAATGACCATCACAAAGCGTGAAATAGTGAAGAGGTCAGAGGGTCTCCTTATGGCGGAATGTGATCACCAGACTTCCACCACACCAGGAAACAAACATCAGACGCAGAGATAATCAGTGTACATATGGAGGATCAATTGTTGTTGGGATTTGCACCAACAAAGTATCCAAAGCCAAAACATTTCTTTTAGTTCTGTACAGAGTTGAGAAGGGCAAAAACTCTCTGTCCCATTGGGCAGATTTCCTGGTACTTCCTGTCCCATGGCCAAAACAGGAAGTGAGAAGAAATCCCTGCAAATTGTGGCAAGATCTCTTGACAGTTGTCAGTGCATTAAATGTTTAACTCTCTGTTCCTTTTCTGGTGACAACTGAATATTTCAATTTTCCATCCCATTAACAGTGGTCACCAGGACAGGGAGAGCCCCTCCGCCTGCAGACCGTGCCATCACCCAGCCTCCTGCCTGCAGGCCATGCCACCACCCAGTCCTCTTCCTGTAAATTGTAACGACTCAGTCCCCGCCTGCAGGCCATGCAACCACCCAACCCCCTGCCTGCAGGCCGTGCCATCAACCAGCCCCCTGCCTGCAGGCCATGCCATCAACCAGCCCCCTGCCTGCAGGCCGTGCCATCAACCAGCCCCCTGCCTGCAGGCCGTGCCATCAACCAGCCCCCTGCCTGCAGGCCGTGCCATCAACCAGCCCCCTGCCTGCAGGCCATGCCAACAACCAGCCCCCTGCCTGCAGGCCGTGCAACCACCAACTAGTCCCCTGCCTGCATACCATACCACCAACCAGCCCCTCCCACCTGCAGACCGTGCAACCACCCAGCTCCCTGCCTAAAGACAATGCCACCACCCAGCCCTCTGTCTGTAGCCAACCAATCTTCTGCCTGCACACAGTGCCACTACCCAGGATACCCCCCCCCCCCCAAACACAGTGCCACCAACCAGCCTGCAGACCGTGCCACCAACCAATCCCTTGCCTACAGACTGTGCCACTAACCAACCTCCTGCCTGCAGACCATGCCACCATCCAGCCCCCTGCCTGCACACAGTACCACCACCGAGCCCCCTACCAGCACACAGTGCAACCACCCAGCCCCCTGCCTGCAGACCGTGTCACCAACAAATCTCCTACCTGCAGACAGAGCAACAAGCCAGCCCCATCTGCCGGCTGTGTCACCAACCAGCCCCCTGCCTGCAAACAGTGAAACCACCCCACCTTCATGCCCGAGGCCCGTACCACCACCCAGCCTGCAGAATGTGCCGCTGTCTAACCTTTGGGCCTGCAGACTATTCTACAGCTCAGCTTCCTTCCTGCAGACTGGGCCACTGTCCTGCCTTGTACCACCAGACTTTGCCACCGCCCCAGCCAAATGCCTGTAAATTGTTTCACAATGTAGCCCCCTGCCACCCCTTGCTTACATGCCTGTAGACTATGCCAAGGACCAGATTCTTGCCTGCAGGTTTGGCCACTGTCCTGGCACACGCAGCCAGCAAACATCATTGCACTTTTGGCACCCAGTGAGAACTCTCCTCTTCAAACCCTGTGCACAGCAAGCCCACCCCCCTGGCAGCCTAACTAAAAAACTTTTTATCAAACTTCAGTGATAGCACCGAGCAGACTGAACAGTTTGTTGTGATCTGGGGACATTCAGAATAAACCAAAAGGTTGTCTATGCTTCCATTTCTCTGTACTCTCTACAGATCTTCTTAGCTCAGGCTGGTTCGGGGGGGCTGAGCATCTTATTCTGGAACTTGTGGTGCCTGGGGACGCAGACGGCCCGGCCTACATTCTTGCTGCTCACTCTGCAGATGTGGTTTGTTTTCTCCTGCTTTACATTAAACAAGCAGGAAGCAGCATTACATAGACATCCACCATCCGTTCTTCCTTTTAAGGACATTTCTAGACCTACCAATGTCAGAGGGGGGCCTGGCGGGCCGGGTGACCCCGAGGACAAACAAAACGGACAATGGGCTCAGCAGGGGAGCTCACACTCATTTACCCTGAGCCTGTTTACACAGCAAAATGCTGGGACCCCAAATGTATTTGCATAGAGTGTGTTTGTATGTTGTTCTGTTTGTGCCGGGAGGATTTCCTCCTCTGACAGCAACAAGCCAATACTAGGCAGGAAACACTGGGAGCATGCTGAGAGAGATCTCCCCATCTATGTAAAGATCTCTGGGTGCTTCTACGGCCTTCGCTGATCTGGGCCATAAGGGGCTGAGCTCGGAATCCCCGGAACACGCTGCCTGCTTTTCATTTGCTCCAAGTAAAAGCCAATTTAATTAATAAAAATTAATCAAAATGATAAAAATTATGTAAGATGACTGGACTGGCTGGGACATGTAGTTCCCTCCCCATTATATGGGGTATGAGGAGCCGCTGATACACGTGCAGGAAAATCGTTCACTGAAGATGAACTCCAGGCTGATATAAAAGATACAAATTATAGCAGGCCTATAAATCATTAAACAATGTTTTAAATACAAGCATTGCAAGTCCCTGAATGGGATCTGGTATTAGTCCCTGAATGGGATCTGGTATTAGACCCTGTACAGCAGGGCTGGAGTGTGAGAGGAGGAACCAGTCAGTTCATGTGCTAATAAGAGGCCTGCTGATAGGAGGAGAGAGCAGAGTGACCGAGAGATGAGCTCATCACTGTGCTGCTTCTCGTTTCACTGTCCAGTCACAGGCTGGGGGTGGCCTGCGCCCAGAGGAAGAGGGTTGAACGGTGCTGGCCATCACACGGAGGACATCCAGTGGCAGAAATAAAGTACTGCAGGGGAAATCTCTGCATTGAAGGTGAGTATTGCAGCAAAAGTCGGTCTTGTGTCTTCATTTGTATCCTGTCATTTTTTGCTGGAGTTCTGCTTTAAAGGTGAACATTTGCTTTGCCCATTCACTTTCATGACCCCCCCCCCCCCCCCCCCAATCTGATGGCACTCTCTATCATCCTAAAAATGTACGATTCTAAAGAGATACCAAGAGATACAAACAGGAATCTATTGTTCTGTATAAAATGTATCCATTTTATTTTGTGTTTTGCTGATATTCTGCTTTAAGAGCCAGTTCACACCATAGAAACAAAGTCCGGATGCGTTCCAAATATACGTTTCTGCATGCGCATTTTTTGATGTGTTTTTGATGCAGTCCAGTGCATTACCCCCCCCACCCTCTTTTTTCTTAACCTTAAAGGAGTTGTAAGGTCTCAGGGTTTTTCACCTTAATGCATTCTGTTCATTAAGGTGAAAAACCTTTGGTGCTGCAGCTGCCCCCCAGACCCCCCCTTATTCTTACCTGAACCCGATCGTTCCAGTGATGAGTATGAGCCCAACGGGTCCTCATTAGATAGATTGATAGCAGTGGGAGCCATTGGCTCCCCGTTGCCGTCAATCAAATCCAGTGACACGGGAGTCGGGGTCGGGCTCGAGTCCTGCTGTCTGTGTCAATGGACGCAGCAGCGGGACTCGTGAGCGCACCCACACAGTTGCCCCCTAGAAGGCGGCTCTCCGTGGGGGCACCCGAGGAGGAGGAGCCAGAAGCAACGCCGGGGCACCCCAGAAGAGGAGGATCGGGGCTTTTCTGTGCAAAACCCTTGCGCAGAGCAGGTAAGTATAACAATCACTTTAACCCACTTCTGGACCGGAAAGATTTGCCCCCTTAATGACCAGGCCATATATTGCAATTCTGAGTTATTTTAACGGACAATTGCGTGGTCGTGCGACGCTGTACCCAAATAAAATTGATGTGCTTTTTTCTCCATAAATAGAGCTTTCTTTTAGTGGTATTTAATCACCTGTGTAATTTTTATTTTTTGCGCTACAAAACAAAAAAAAAAATTATATTTTATATATATATATATATATATATATATATATATATATATATATATATATATATATATATATATATATATATATATATATATATATATATTTTTTTTTTTTATTTATATATATATATATTTTTTTCACATTCTGCTATATAACATTCCAAAAAAACCAAATTAAAAATTAAATTTTTTTATCCTTTTAAGTCAATTTGTATTCTACTACATATTTTTTGGGAAAGAAAATCCTAATAAGTGTATTTTGATTGGTTTGCACAAAAGTTAACGCACCTACGAACTAGGGGAAAGATTTATATAATTTTTTAATCATTTTTTTTTTTTTTTTTACTAGCAATGGCGGCGATCTGCGATTTTTAGCGGGACTGCGACATTGCGGCGGACAGATCGGACCCCTAATTGACATTTTTGACATTTTGGGGGGACCAGTGACATTACTGCAGTAATCAGTGCTAAACATATGCACTGTTACTGTAAAATGACACTGGCAGGGAAGGGGTTAACCTAGGGGTGATCAAAGAGTTAATTGTGAGCCTAGGGGAGTGTTTTCTAACTGTGGGGGGAGGGACTTGTGAAATGAACACAGAGACCTGTGATCCTATATAGGAGGATCACAGGATCTCTGTGATAATTTCAGAGAGAAGAACGGTCAGCTGTGTTTACAACGGCTGCCTGTTCTCTCCCAGTGAGGGGCGATCGTGGGTGCCCGGCGGCAAATCGCCGCCGCCGGCCCAGTGGATCGGCATCCCCGCTGTCTAGTGGGGGGGCGGGAGCACGCCGCCACCGGCGTGCACTCGCCCCCAGCACCCTGCCCACGACCGACCGTAGAGCAGGAGAGCCAGCATACCGCAGTAAAAGTGCAGCGGGTGGTCGGGAAGCAGTTAAATAAGGACATGTGCTTTTCAGTGCATTTTACAGCATTTCAGTACAATCCAGTGCAGGAAAAATGCAGCATGTTCTACTTTTTTTTTCTGGAACTGGAATGCACTGGTGTGAACTTTGCCATTGGAAACCATATAACCCACTATCCATGCATTTTTAATGCAGAGAAAATATATGCACTGGACTGCATGTGATGTGAACCGACCATAAAAGTGAACTTTTGCTTTGCCCATTTACTTTCATATCCCCCTCCCCCGTCACCACCCCTTCCCAGCATACAAATTCCTCTTTCCTTCATTGTTGTGTAAAATTGGTAAACCGTGCAGGCCGGTATTTCCAGAAACACGGCTGCTCATTGGATGGCAATGTCTGTCATCCTGAAAATGTACAATGCTTAATGACAGATACAATGTATCCTTCCCAGAGAGATGATCTCATTACTGCGCTGCTTCTTCTCCTTTCACTGCCCATTCACAGGCTGGGGGGTGTGTCCAGGATGACCTGGGCTCAGGGGAAGTGGGGGTTATTAGATTGAGGACATCTAGTGGCAGGGAAAAAAAAAAAAGAACTTGCAGTAAAAGTTCTTTAAAAGTAGTGTCGGAACTACATTTTTCAAATCAGTGTGGCAGCGCAAAGTCGTCATTGCACCGATATGAACCGTTCCATTGCAGACAATAGGGTGGCAAATGGGTGGCACAGTGGTGTAGTGGTTAGCACATTCACCTAGCAGCAAGAGGGTCGCTGGTTCGAATCCCAACCACGACACTACCTGCCTGGAGTTTGCATGTTCTCCCTGTGCCTGCGTGGGTTTCCTCCGGGCACTCCGGTTTCCTCCCACACCTCCAAAGTCATGCTGATAGGTTAATTGGATCCTCTATAAAATTGGCCCTACTGTGTATGAATGTGAGTTAGGGACCTTAGATTGTAAGCTCCTTGAGGGCAGGGACCAGTGGTGTATTTTGGTTTTGTGATGCCCTAGGCAAGACTAAAATTGTACGCCCCCTCCTCCTATGTAAATTTGCCCCAATCCTTTTTTTTTAACGGATGTGACTCCCTCCAAAATTGAAGGACTGCAAGTCCCAGCATGAACCCCTGAGATCTCACGAGAGGGGGGTGAAAGGGATATGAGAGAGAGAGAGAGAGAGAGAGAGAGAGGGTGAGAGAGAGAGAGAGAGAGAGAGAGAGAGAGAGGGGGGGATGTGAGAGAGAGAGAGAGAGAGAGAGAGGGGGGGGATGTGAGAGAGAGAGAGAGAGGATGAGAGAGAGAGAGGGGGGGATGTGAGAGAGAGAGAGAGAGAGAGAGGGGGGGGGATGTGAGAGAGAGAGAGAGAGAGAGAGAGAGGGTGAGAGAGAGAGAGAGAGAGAGAGAGAGGATGAGAGAGAGAGAGAGAGAGAGAGAGAGAGAGAGAGAGGGGGGGGTGAGAGAGAGAGAGAGAGAGAGAGAGAGAGAGAGGAGAGCGAGGGGGGATGAGAGAGAGAGAGAGAGAGAGAGAGAGAGAGAGAGAGAGAGAGAGGGGGGGGATGAGAGAGAGAGAAAGAGAGAGGTGAGAGAGAGGCAGCTCTAGCAACCAGTGGCCAAAAGAGTCTCAGGTGGAGGGGGGGCGCCTTTTTTGATCCCCCCCCCCCTGCAAAAGTGCCGCCTAGGCCTGGGCCTTGTTGGCCTAGGCCAAAATACAGCACTGGCAGGACTGATGTGAATGTGTAATGTATATGTAAAGCGCTGCGTAAATTGACTGCCCTCGGTAACGCTCACATGTGACGTTGAGCCTCCATGGTTGAAAAAAACTGAAATCCAATGAATGAAAGGTTCAGGGCAGAGCCAGTCAGGCTGGGGGGGGGGGGGGGGGGGAGGATAGATGATGCTGGACGTCCTCAGGCCAGGAAAAGAGAAGGGCTCCGACTTGCTGCAGCTTCTAATGCACACTGTGAGAAGCTCACAGTGTGCAGTGAAATCAGAAGAAGTCATTTCAGTCCAGGAGAGGCGCCGGTACAACTGTCCAAGACTGAAGGGGAGGATTTCAGTATCCTGCGCTCTCCATCCTCGGCTATGGCTGGAATCTCTCCCTCATCACTGCAGGGATCTCCGGGGGCCGCTCTCTGCACAGAGAACAAAACACAGACAATGGAGTTTCGCCTACAGAATTCCATTGACATGACCGCTCTGCTCCTGTGCCAGGTACGGCTCTCCTCCTGCTGACCCGCGTCCGCCACGCAGCGCTGCAACACTCAGCACCGGTGCAGTGCCAGGGAGAAACTGGAGAATTCCAGGCCCTGTCCAGCTCTGCGCTGGTGGATGATTGCCTGCGAATCTTTCCTGTTAGTGGACACACACCCAAAACTTCCCGAGATGAGCGGCCTGGTATTTAGCGGGATGTACAGCGAACGCCAGGGGGAGGGGAAACCCCATTACTAAAATCTCATATATACTTTATTACACTATATTGTCAAAAGTATTGGGACACCTGCCTTTACACACACATGAACTTTAATGGCATCCCAGTCTTATTCCGTAGGGTTCAATATTGAGTTGGCCCACCCTTTGCAGCTATAACAGTTTCAATTCTTCTAGGAAGGCTGTCCACAAGGTTTAGGAGTGTGTCTATGGGAATGTTTCACCATTCATCCAAAAGCGCATTTATGAGGTCAGACACTGATGTTGGATGAGAAGGCCTGGCTCCCAGTCTCCGCTCTATTTCATCCCAAAAGGTGTTCTATCAGGTTGAGGTCAGGATTCAGTGCAGGCCAGTCAAGTTCCTCCACCCCAAACTCGCTCATCCATCCATGCCTTGCTTTGTGCACTGGTCCAAATCATTTGGTGGAGGGGGGGATTATGGCATGGAGTTGTTTTTCAGGGGTTGGGCTAGGCCCCAATCAGTGCCGCAAAGTCAGCGTCGCACTGATTGGGACAGTGCCGTTTCCAGCAATAGGCTGTGATTTGACATGTGTGAACGGGGGCTAAAAATGAACTCTGAGCTGATATAAAAGACCCATGTGAACACAGCGCTGAATGTGACCCGGTATCAGTCCCTGTACAGCAAGGCTGGAATGTGAGAGGAAGAAGGAGCCAATCAGTTCATGTGCTGACGAGAAGCATGTTGATTGGAGGAGAGGGTGGTAGAGTGACAGAGAGATTAGCCTATCAGTGTGCGGCTTTTCCTTTCACCGTCAAGTCACAGGCTAGCGTGACCTGGACTCAGAGGAAGTGGGTTGAATGATGCTGGCCATCACACTGAGGACATCCAGTGGCAGAAAAAAGTACTGCAGAAGAAATCTCTGCATTGAAGGTGAATTTTGCAGCAAAAGCTGGGTTTTCTGTTAATAGGCTCTTCATTTGTATCCTATCGTTTTTTGCTGGAGTTCTGCTTTAAAGGTGAACATTTGCTTTGCCCATTCACTTTTATGCCCCCCCCCCCCCCCCAATCTGATGGCACTCTCCGTCATCCTAAAAATGTACAATTCTAAAGAGATACAATGTATCCTTCCTTTTGTGAATATAAAACAAGAATCTTTTGTTCTGTATGTGAGGTTTAGGCTACGTTCACATGTGGGCGTAGCGGACCGCGGCAGAATCACCGCGATTCTGCTAGCGATCCGGAAATCATTGCAAAACGCGGGACGCCTGTGCGTTGCCGTTGATTTGCAATGGCACCCCAAACGCTGGGCGATGTTGTCGCAATTTCCGCCTGCTGAATCGCGGTAACATCGCGCAAACAAAATCGCGGGTCGCATGACGCCCAAAAAAGGTACAGGAGCTTCTTTGGGGAGTCATGCGACCTGCGATTTTGTTTGCGCGATGTTACCGCGATTCGGCAGGCGGAAATCGCGGCAACACCGCACAGCGTTTGGGGTGCCATTGCAAAACCCCGAAAAAAAAAACAGAATAGGGAATTTGTAGAGAATACAGATAAGTAACCGGGGGAGGGGGGAATGTGTATGAAGAACACTCGTCACCACATTCCCCTCCATCTGTCTTCTGTTGTTCTGGACAGTCGGCCTCGGGGGGGTCATTGAGGAATGATTTGCCTGACCCCACCCAGAATCCTGCAGGGAGGATTTTTTCATATTTTGTTATGAAAGAGATTTGCTCCATTTTATTCATGCAGTGTTTTGATTTTGTTTTTTTGGGTGGCGGTGGTATATTGTGAAATGGTACCTTTTGGCCCATATAAATCACAACTGCTGATATCTAATGCCAGTCATGAACATCGGTCATTTTATTGTTTTTACAAAAAATAGTTTTCATCTTCTGATCTCCTGCAGCCACTTCCTGCCTCCTATAGTCCAGTAATGGCGGCGGCGGCGGCACGGTGTTCCTCAGGGCGGGGTTTCCTGATGGTGACAACAGTGGATCGTTTCTGTGTAAGGTGTGAAAATGGTAACTTGTAGTCTCTATTGGAAGCCCATAGGATATTGTGACAACGCAGGTACACAATTGGGAGACCAGGACGAAGCGTTGGCAGGAAGTGCCTGAAAAAAGCATCTTCATGGCAGGATCGCCAAGGATTATTTTAACCGGTTGCCGACCGCCGAAAGGACATATACTGCGGCGGTCAGCCCCGGCCAGGCTGGGTACCTCACTTGCTTGTTAGCCAATAGCGGGCGAGCGCGCGCCTGCCCGCCCCGTTCCCTAGGAAGTCCGTGCGTGTGACCGGCGGACCCGATGTCCGCCGGTCACTCGGCGATCGTCGGTGGAGAGGGAGAAAGGCAGGCGGCTAATGTAAACAAAGCCGCCTGTCATTCTCCCCTGTGTAGGAATAGTGATCATACGGTTCTACTATGTAGGACCGTTGATCACTGTTCCTACACCAGTAGCCATGTCCAATCACAGTTAGAAGCACGCCCCTAGGGACACACTTAACCCCTCCTTCCCCAATGAAGTTAACCCCTTCCCTGCCAGTGTCATTTTACAGTAACAATGCATATGTTTAACACTGATTACTGCAGTAATGTCACTGGTAACCCCAAAAGTGTCAAAAATGTCAGTCAAGGGTCCGATCTATCCGCCGCAATGTCGCAGTACCGCAAAAAAAAAAAAAAAATCGCAGATCCCCGCCATTACACGTTAAAAATAAAACACCAAAAATGACAAAAAATCTTTCCCTTAGTTAGTAAACGCAATAACTTTTGCGCAAACCAATCAAAATACGCTTTTTGCGATTTTTTGCGATGCTCTGCTGGCTTTGTTGCAAAATATACTGATTGCTGGTGCAATGCTCTGCAGGCTTCAATGCAACACACACCGGTCAGGGCTGCAAAGCTCTGCAGCCTTCAATGCAATTACTGTGGTTGCAAAGTTCTGCAGACTTCAATGCAATGACTGTGGTTGCAAAGCTTTACAATCTTCAAGGCAAAATGCACTGATTGCGGTTGCGATGCTCTGCAGCCTTCAATGCAATGTCTGTGGTTGCAAAGCTCTGCAGACTTCAATGCAATGACTGTGGTTGCGATTCCATGCAGCCTTCAATGCAATGACGGTGGTTGCAAAGCTCTGCAATCTTCAAGGCAAAATGCACTGATTGTGGTTGAGATGCTCTGCAGCCTTCAATGCAATGACTGTGGTTGCAAAGCTCCGTAGACTTCAATGCATTGACTGTGGTTGTAAAGCTCTGCAGAATTCAATGCAATTAGTGTGGTTGCAAAGCTCTGCAATCTTCAAGCCAAAATGCACTGATTGTGGTTGCAATGCTCTGCAGCCTTCAATACAATGACTGTGGTTGCAAAGCTCAGCAGACTTCAATGCAATGACTGTGGTTGCAAAGCTCTGCAGGCTTCAATGCAATGACTGTGGTTGCAAAAGCTCTGCAACTTCGTGGCAAAATGCACTGATTGTGGTGGAGATGCTCTGCAGCCTTCAATGCAATGACTGTGGTTGCAAAGCTTGGCAGACTTCAATGCAATGACTGTGGTTGCAAAGCTCTGCAATCTTCAAGGCAAAATGCACTGATTGTGGTTGTGATGCTCTGCAGTCTTCAATGCAATGATTGTGGTTGCAAAGCTCTGCAGACTTCAATCCAATGACTGTGGTTGCAAAAGCTCTGCAATCTTTGTGGCAAAATGCACTGATTGCGGTTGAGATGCTCTGCAGCCTTCAATGCAATGACTGTGGTTGCAAAGCTCTGCAGACTTCAATCCAATGACTGTGGTTGCAAAGCTCTGCAATCTTCAAGACAAAATGCACTGATTGTGGTTGTGATGCTCTGCAGCCTTCAATGCAATGACTGTGGTTGCAAAGCTCTGCAGACTTCAATCCAATGACTGTGGTTGCAAAGCTCTGCAGACTTCAATGCAATGACTGTGGTTGCAAAAGCTCTGCAATCTTTGTGGCAAAATACACTGATTGCGGTTGCGATGCTCTGCAGGCTTCAATGCAAAACATGCGGATTGTGCTTGCAAAGCTTGGAGGCTTCAATGCAATAATTGCAGTTGCGATTCACTTCAGTCTTTGGTGGAAAAATGCACTTTCTGCGGTTGCAATGCTTGCAGGCTTCAAAGCGAAACATGCAGATTGTGGGAGCAAAGCTCTGCAGACATCAACACGCTGATTGCGCTTGTGATGTTCTGCCAGCTTCAATGCAAAATAAACTAAATCGTGATTGCGATGCTCTGCAGGCTTTAATTCAAAACACACCGATCACGTTTGCGATGCTCTGCAGGCTTTAATTCAAAGTTTCAAACAATGCACATTTTTCACATTCTGGACTGCGCCTTTAAATATATTTGGAGTGACATGAACATGGTAAAGGTTCTCTGGGATTGGAGTGGTTTTGAGGTTTCCCTATGTCATCAAGGGCAAACCGTGACTGGGAGGGCCGGTCCCTGCACAGCGCAGCCCGGTGGGCACCTAGATATGGCCGCACTCCGCCCTGCAGTCACTACAATGGATGCAGTAATCTTCCAGGAATGTCAGGCAGCTGGCAGTGGCTCGCAGTGCTCTCGGGGACGGGGAGGGGTGAGCAGTCGGTTCACACAGAAACTTTTCCGAAGTTTCACCTTATAAGGGCAGAGCCAGGGAAGAGGAAGTTTCCGATTGGCCGTATCCCTGGCCGCATTTTATAACCATTTAAAAACAAAAAAGGGCAGCATGGCGGCCCATCTAGCCAGGTTTATGGCCCCCGGTTACTGAGTCCCCCGCACCGGGTCTGCAGCGTTTACCATCCTTCCAATGGAAACACATTGGATGATTAAAATGTGCATTTCTGGTTTAAAGGGAATGAAAAGATATCTGATGACAGGAGTGCGACTTTCAGGCCTAGGGTTACCACCTCATCCCTTTAAACAAGGACACACGTTCACCACTTGCCCGCTGTAAGGCAGGCTGGCTCGCCTGCCTGAATCGACGTAGGGGTATGTCGATTCGCAAGAGCACTCCTGGGGGCGAGCGCCCGCCGCCACCGCGCTTCCGCCTCCACTAGGCAGCGGGGATGCTAAACCATGGGACCAGTGGCCGCGACTGCCGCCGGCCACCCGTGATCGCTCCCCGCTGAGAGAAAAGGACAGTCAGCTGTTGTAAACACAGCAGACCGCTATTCTCTCTGAAATGATCACAGAGCGCCTGTGATCCTCCTATATAGGTTAACAGGTCTCTATAATCATTTCACAAGTCCCCCCCCCCCACAGTTAGAAAACACTCCCCTAGGCTCACAATTAACCCTTTGATCGCCCCTGGGTTAACCCCTTCTCTGCCAGTATCATAAGTACAGTGACAGTGCATATTTCTAGCACTGATTACTGTAGTAATGTCACTGGTACCCCCAAAAGTGTCAAAAATGTCAGTTAGGGGTCCAATCTGTCCGCCGCAAAGTCGCAGTCCCGCAAAAAAAAAAAAAAAATTAAAAATTGCAGATCGCCGCCATTACTAGTAAAAAAAAAAATAAACAATAAAAAAGACAAATCTTTCCTGTAGTTAGTAAACGCGATAACTTTTACGCTTATTGTGATTTTTTTTTTTTACCATAAATATGTAGCAGAAAACAAATTGGCCTAAAATGTTAACAAATTTAGATTTTTACATTTTTTTTTGGGAATGTTGTTATATATCAGAATGTAAAAAATATTGTTTTTTTTTTTTTCACAATTGTCGCTCTTTTTTTCAAAAATTAAAAATCGCACAGGCGATCAAATACCACCAAAAGAAAGCTCTATTTGTGGGGGAAAAAAGAACATAAATTTAATTTGGGTACAGCGTCGCACGACCGCGCAATTGTCCGTTAAATTAACGCAGCGCCGAATCGCAAAATATAGCCTGGTCAGGAATGGGGTAAAATCTTCCGGTCTTAAAGCGGTTAAAAATACGCTCATTGAGAATTTTTTTGTCAAAGACATGTAGCTAAATATATTTTGGCCTAAATATATGACAAAAATTTAATATATTGGATATTTTTTAACTGTCAAAGTAGAAAATGTAAATTTTTTCGCAAAATTTTCGCGCAGAGGTGATCAAATACCACCAAAAGAAAGCTCTGTTTGTGGGGAAAAAAAGGACGAAAATTTTGTTTGGGTACGGCGTTGCATGACCGCGCAATTGTCAGTTAAAGTCGCGCAGTGCCAAGTTGCAAAAAGTGGCCTGGACGTAAAGCAGGAAAATCCTCCGGTGGTAAAGTGGTTGAACTCACTCAGTGCCTTATGTGCATTATATCAGCCTCAGAACCTGTCCAATTAATATGTGTCCCGATGTAAAGGGATGAGGTGTCAGCCCTACTCCCAGCAGAATGACACTTTGATGTCCCATATTGCCAGCGGTGTCCATACATCAGGAGGGTGGGAGGTCATACGAGGAGACACATTTGTATTATTATACTTTCTTAGATATGTTACTATTTGGATACTTTTTTTCTCTCTTGTTACAATGTATTGAGGTGAGGAGGGCACTGTGATTGGAGGAAATTATTACCAGTGTTTATATAGTGCCCATTTATATTAAGGCTGGCCATACATGTTCAATGCTCTTGTACAATTTTCCTTGAGATTTATCAAAAAAACATATAAATATGGGAGGTCAAAACCAAACAATATTCCATTGTATCCAAATCAGGAAGGCCCTTGCACTAATTGTACAAGAGAATTGAACATGTATTACACTCACTGGCCACTTTATTAGGTACACCTGTTCAATTGCTTGGTACAAAAAGGGAAGGCAACACAAGGTCTTCATTCAAATGAAAGTCAGAGACAACCTTTGGAAGGAACGACGGACAGGGGCGAAGAACCAACTTATCACTGTGAATCACCAGGTAAGGTGAATGACAAGATAACGTCTCCAGTTCCGACACCCTGCGCACAGAGCTGATAGCCACTAAAAAGGCCACCTTCTGGGACAGCATAAGCAGAAAAATCTCCCGAATATTTTCAAAGGGAGGCTTCTGTAGAGCTGAAAGCACCAAATTAAAGATCCCAAGGCGGTAATGGAGCCTGCACTGGAGGAACCAAAAATGTCGGACACCCTGAAGAAAGGTATGCACCAGGAAGTGTGTGGCAAAAGGTCGTTGAAAGAAGACCCCCAAAGCCAACACCTGGCCCTTGATGATACTCAAGGCCAATTTATGTTGAGGGAAGGTCAAGATCCGAGCCACCAAAAAGGAGAGAGAGGAAGAACCCCAAGAGACTCACACCATGCAATGTACGTCTTCCACATATGATGGTAGATCTTCCTAGAGGTAGATTTCTTAGCTTTTACCAGTGTCGGAACATAGATAGATAAAGAAAGATAAACCCCTATCCTTCAGCACCTGGCGTTCAACTGCCAAGCCGTCAAACCCAGCGACTGTAAAGCAGGATGGAAGATCGGTCCTTGAGACAGCAGATCCTCCCTGGGAGGAAGCTGCCAAAGAACGTCGGCGAACAGCTGCACCAGATCGGCGTACCAAGCCCAGTGAGGCCAGTCCAGGCCCATTAAGCTGACTGGAATCCCTTCTGCTAGAAGTCTAGGCAAAAGCTTGAGAGGAGGGAAGGCACAAATCACCCGATACTGACCCCATGGAGCCACCAGTGCGTCTGTGGCGTCCACCAGAGGATCCCTTGACCGAGCCACAAACCTCTGCACCTTTCAGTTTAGCCGAGATGCCAACAGATCCACCTCTGGGGTGCCCCACCTGAGACATAGCTGATGAAACACCTCCGGAAGAAGGGACCACTCCCCACGGTTCACGCCTGCCGACTGAGATAATCCGCCTGCCAATTTTCCACCCCAGAAATGTGTACAGCGAGAGGGCTGGAACGAACTGTTCTGCCCACCTTACAATGCCGGCTACCTCCAAAAATCACCAGGACACTTCTTGTGCCCCCTTGATGATTGACATAAGCCCCGACCGTGGCATTGTCCAATTGAATGCGCACTGGACAACCCTGAAGACGATCCGTCCAATGATCCAAACACAGTCTGATTGCTCAGAGTTCCAAGACATTGATCAGTAGTCTCTGGATTCTTCCAGAGTCCAGATCCCCTGAGCAGAATGTTTGCCGAGGACGCCTCCCCAGCCAGACAGGCTGGCATCCGTGGTGACCACTGTCCAATACAAGGAGAGGATGGATTTTTCAGCTGAAGCAACGAAAAACGAAGCCACCAAGGACTTCCTCATTCCCCTACTCAGCCGGATCTGATTTTCCAGAAACTGGGGAGTCTTGTCCCATTCAGGTCAGAATCTCCCTTTGCAGGGACCTCGTATGGAACTGTGCAAATGGAAACACCTCGAAGGTAGACACCATCAGGCCCCTCAACCGCATCCAAGTTCGGAGGGACGACCATCTGTTGGACAGCAGGAGGCAAACTGCAGCCTGAAATTTCTGGAGTTTGTCCAGAGGAAGGAGCACTCTAGCTAAAGCAGAGTCCAGAGTCAGGCCCAGATAGTCCAGCTTCGTAGACGGAGCCAGAAGACTTCTGAAAATTCGGAATCCAGCCAAACTCTCACAGAGTTCATATTGTGATCTCCAGGTTTTCCACCAGAGCAGAGGGAGACTCCGCTCACAGAAGGAGATCATCCAGGTATCCCAGTACCACGAAACCCCCCGTTGGCGTAGTAAAGCTAGCACCAGGGCTAGCACTTTTGTGAAGACCCAAGGAGGAGAGGCGAGACCAAAGGGTAACGCCACAAACTGATAATGCTCCTCTCCCACAGCAAAGCAGAGAAAACACTAGTGAATGGCACATATTGGAATGTGAAGGTAGGCAACCTTGATATGGATAGAGGCGAAGAAAACTCACTGATACAGGGATGCCACCACCGTTCGAATGGATTCCATTCTGAACTTCTGTACCTGCACAAAGCAGTTTAGTGCCTTGAGGTCCAGGATTGGACACACTTTGCCTTCCTGGGGACTGTGAACAGGTTTGAGTAAAAACCCTGAAATTGTTCCGAAGACAGAAACCAGGACAATCACCCCTTGAAGGAACAGGTCTTGTACCGCCCCAAACAGGCCCTGTAAGCGGTCTAGGGAGAGGTGCAAGTTGGAAGGAAAAAACCTTGCCGGGGGCAAGAGTGAAACTACATCTTGTAGCCGGACTGAATGACTTCATGGACCCACTTGTCTCGCACCAGGGAAGTCCATGGATCCAGAAACCAGCAAAGATGTCCCCCCAACCCCAATTTGGGAGAGGGCGCACCTTCATGCTGAAGGAGCCTTATCCACGGGTCTGGGGAAGCCAGATCTTGGCTTGCCAGACCAGGCTTGTTTGGATCCACCTGAAGACGCCCTGAAAGGCTTCGAGCCCTTGTCAGTCGACCCTGAGGGACAAAAAAACTTCCTATGAGCTGAGAAGGAAAGCCCACGTCTACGACAAGGTTCCTTGCCCTTAGTAGCCTGCGGAAGAAAAGTAAAGTACTCTTCCACCGTGAGACCTTTAGACCCCATTCACACTAGCGCGACTTGTCAGGCGACTTGATCGCCTGACAAGTCGCGGTCGGTCGCCTGCCATTGATTAGCACAGGACCCGTTCTAATAGGAGCGACACAAGTCGCTCCGACTTAGAAAAAGGGTCCTGTACTACTTTGGGGCGACCTGGAGGCGACTTGCATTGACTTCAATTATATGAAGTCCCTGCATGTCGCGCTGAGGTCGCGGTGCACGCTGTGCACCGCGACTTCACAGGTCGCCCCGGCAAGTCGTGTCGCCCCTGTGTGAATGGGCTCTAAATTATGTCATCCAGGGTAGCTTCAAACAGGCCATGAAAAGGAAGATCAGTCAAGGCCTTTTTTGAAGTCTGATCCACAGAACAGCACTTGAGCCAAAAGACACTCCGAAAGACCATTGCCAAAACAGAGAGGCGAGCCATCAGGGTTGCAGCATCCAAAGAGGAATCACAGATAAACTGCATCCCCTGGACCAGCTGGTTTGCCAGCTCAGCAAAGGCAGAGAAATTACTTATTTACAAAATTTACTAATAGAAACTAAGAAAAACTTTTTTTTTTTCACAATTTTCGGTCTTTTTTCTATTAGTAAAATATAAAAACACCCAGCAGTGATTTAATTACCACCAAAATAAAGCTATTTGTGTGAAAAAAATGATAAAAATTTCAATTGGGTACATCGTTGCATGACCGCGCAATCGTCATTCAAAGTGTGACAGTGCTGAAAGCTGAAAATTGGCCTGGGCAGGAAGGGAGTGGAAATGTTCAGTAGGCAAGTGGTTAAGAAAACTGTATACAGACATGGTGTCAAAAAAATTTCCCTGGAGATCCTGCCAGTAAAAGCGCTTCCTGTTTCAGGATGCCAATGCTAGCCTACTGCCTTGCAATTAGCAGGCAGCGTTGTCAGCCTGCCACACCCCCTCCTTCAGTTGGCCATTAGGCGGCCTATCAGGTCTGTCGAACTGGCAGCCCGATGTTCAATGGAAGGAGCGTGCACAGGAGGCTGACAACACTTCTGCTAACTGCAAGGCAGTGGCTCAGCGTTGTCATCCTAAAAACAGGAAATGCTGCTACTGGCAGGATCTCCAGGGAAGACATTTTCAGCACCATGTCTCACCGTATACATTTTTGTTTATGAATCTGTTAAGGAGTTTCTTACCTGGTGATCCTGCCAGTAGCAGCATTTCCTGTTGCAGGCTGACAATGCTAAACCTCTCTCTCCGATAAGCCGCCCCGTCCACACCCCCCCACAACCACAGCCAAAGTTTGTGGGGAAGAGGCCCTTGTCCCCATCAACAAAAGCACCCCTCCACGTTGAGGGCATGTGGCCTGGTATGGTTCAGGAAGAGGGGGTGCAGTCGCTCCCCCCCCCCCCCTTTTTCTGCATGTTTGGATTAGGATCTGGTTTGGATTTTGGGGGGGACCCCTGGCCCTTTTTTAATTTTGGCGTGGGGTTTACCCTCAAAATCCACACCAGAATTGAAGAGCCTGGTGTGGATTTGGGGAGCGGGGACAATACGCCTTTTTTTTAAATTCTGGTGTGGAACCCAAGTCGCACTCATCTTAAAGTCGGATGGAAAATTGGATCCAATTCATTAAAGTTGCATGGACATCGGACCGAAGTCGCAGGGCAAAGTTGGATGGACAGTCGCACAACTTTCATGTCGCACAAGTGTGAACCGGGCCTCATCTGCCTTAAAGCGGAGTTCCACCCAAAGGTAGTCCTAACCCCCTGACATGCCAGGGGGGGCGGGCGGGTACCTAGATTTGACAGGTACCCGCTCCCACTTGCGCTCGGAGCGCCATGGCGCCCCGAGCGGAAGTTCTCCTCTCCCTCCCTGCCCCCCCCCCCACATGTCAGAGGTCCCAGAAGATTGCCAGCCAATCAAGACACGCAGTGCGTACCCGGCTGTCAAGCTGCAAACTGTCACAGCCGGGGGCCCACACCAGTGATGTCGGCGCCGCTGAGACAAGAGGGAGAGGATCGAGGCTTCGGGGTGGCCGCATCGCTGGACCGTGGGACAGGTGAGTGCGTGTTTATTAAAAGTCAGCCGCTACACTTTTTGTAGCGGCTGACTTTTAATAAACACAGTAAAGGCTGGAACTCCGCTTTAAGTTAGCATCAGAACCTGTATAATTCATGTGTTCGGGTTTAGAGGGATGAGAAAATGGAATCTTCACAATGGGGACACCTGCTTTGGTGACAACAAATTTCCTGTTGAATCTACAGGACAGGATGTGACCTCCCCAATACTCCCAGGGGTTTTAACCCTTCCCTACTCTATCCAGAATGAAAAGAGATTGTAGTCCCTTTAATACATATGTTTACATCACCTTTGCACACTGCGTGAGCACATTGTTTCCTGTTTGCGGAATGTTTCAGAGAATTTACACACTTGTCAGTCCTGTACTCACACGCCGCTGGTGGGGGGGGGGGGGGGGGGGGGGGAGGAGGAGTGTCGCTCTTCTTCCTTGTTCTCCATACAAAGTCACCAGCAGCAGATTTTGCCCAATGATGGCTTATCAGTCCTTGCTGCCATTCCTTATAAGGAAACATACCTGAGAGAGCCGGCAGGTTCCAGCAGAGCAAAGGACGACCTGCTGCAGCAGGTACAACATTCCTGAGCTGAGTGCTTTATCAGGGTGGGGCCCCTTCATTATCTCCACACAGGTGATGTGTTCTGATGAAACCTGGACTGTCAGTGCTGCACAACTGAATCAGCTGGGGAGGAACACAGATTAAACCCTTTCATTGCCACAGCCATTTGTTGCACGTTTAACCACTTCAGCTCCGGTAGGTTTTACCCCCTTCTTGACTAGGCCATGTTTTGCGATATGGCTTAACTGACAATTGCGCAGTCGAGCGACGCTGTACCAAAATAAAATTGATGTCTTTTTTTTCCCCACAACTAGAGCTTTCTTAGAGCGGTTTTTATTTTTTATTTTTTGCGCTCACGTAACACAGCAGCCCATTTAAGTGAAGGGACTGCCATGCCAGAGCAAACGCAGGACGCACGGCCCGCACTACTGTGAACCTAGCCTAAAAGCCCCTACAGGTCCTCAGTGCAGAGTTATCTGGGAATAATAGGCTGAGAATTATTCATCTCCCTCCGGTGTGTGCGGCGATGTCACAGGTGTAGTTCATTCCACGCTCTCCTGCATAGGTACCCCAACAGGTCCATTACCATTCATATGGGCGTGTACGTGGAGGTGGTAGAGCCAGTGCTGTATTTTGGCCTAGGCCAACAAGGCCCAGGCCTAGGGTGCCACTTTGCAGGGGGGCAGCAAAATAGTGACTTCCGCCTCCATCTGAGACTCTATTGGCCACTGGTTGCTAGAGCCGCCTGGTGCCGTGACTCCCTGGCCCTGCCCATAATTCAAAGTGGAGGAGGATTTAACTTCCTCCTCCTCCGCACCTAGAGCTCCCCCAACCTCCCTTCCACTCCCTTCTTCCTCTCTCTCCCATCCCCCCTTTTTCTCTCCCACCACCCCCCCCTCTCTCTCCCACCCACACCCTCTCTCTCCTACTCTCCCTCTCTTTCTCTCACCCCTCCCTCTCTCATCCTCCCTCTCTCTCTCACCAAACCTCTCTCTCTCTCTCTCCATTCCCCCCTCTCTCTCTCATCCCCCCTCTTCTCTCTCCCTCTCTCACCACCCTCTCTCTCTCTCTTTCCCACCACCTTTCCTCTCTCTCCCACCACCTTCCCCCTCTCTTTCTCCCACCCTCTCCCTCTCTTTCTCCCCCTCACCCTCCCTTACCCACTCCCCTCTCTCTCTCTCCCACCCCCTCTAACCCCCCCTTTCGTGAGACCTCTGGGGTCCTTGCTGGGACTTGGAGTCCTTCAATTTTGGAGGGAGTCACATTTATTAAACAGAAAGGGGTGGGGCAAATTTACAAAGGGGGAGGAGGGGGGGGGGGCGCCCAATTTTAGTCTTGCCTAGGGCAGCACAAAACCAAAATACACCACTGGGTAGAGCTCAAAATATTTGAGAAGGTTTTTTTTTTTTATGTGCTTGGGTGTATCTTACATTTTTTTATGCTTTCTTTAAATTAATAATTTTTTTATAAACAATCATCATTTCATCACAACAAGTCCCCATGTGATGATTATTTTTGGTAACAGGTTCTCTTTACCGAGACATCAGGGGTTTAAAAGAATAAGGCTGGGTTCACATTTGTGCGAACTGGATGCAGTATTCCCTGCATCCAATTCGCATGAAATGCGAGCGTGACTGGCTCTCAATAGAGCCGGTTCGCACAGGTCCGGGGCAGCTACGAAGCGGACTGCAAAAGGGTCCTGTGCGTGTTTGCGTCCGATTCAGGTGCGAATTCAAGCAAAAATTCAGACCTGAACTGGTTACCAGACACGCACCGGACCCCAGGCACGAACCCTCAGCCGCACATATGTGAACCCGGCCTCAAAGTCTCACCTGTCCTTCAATGAAGCTAATGGAGGGCAGATCACGCTCCATTAGCTTCTTCCTCAGCCATACTGGTTGGGGATGGTGACACCAGGACCCATTTTACACGTTGATTCCAATGCCTCGTACACACGCATCGATTATTGGCCGGGAATTTTTGGCCAACGTCCGATCGGCCGATTTTCGGCTTGTTAGTATGATGCTTCCGACAACTGACTCCGACTTTTCGGCCGAAAAAAATCTGGTGTGCAGGCTATAAGATTTTTGTAGGCCGTCACCACAACGGCTGATTTTCCGTCAGTCAGTACAGATTTCGGCAGACAAAAATCTGATGAGCAAGACTGGGCATGCTCAGAGAAGAAAAAACACACGGAAAGTAAACCAGCACATGACATCACTTCTGAAGTAGATTTTTGTTGGCCGAGAAAATTCGTGTGCAGTCTAGGCACATTTCAACCAACAAAACACAACTCTGGACAAAAGTCTGACGATCGGTCGGCCGATAATCGTTGCGTGTGTACGAGGCATAAGTCAGTAACAGGAAGGGGAGACCAGAGAATAGACCGTTACTGATCTACACCCCCCCACCCCCACTGAGGGGCACCTGCCATCCTTTTGGGGGTGCACGCAGGGGGAGGGGGGCTGGAGCCATTGCCAGGCTGTGTGGAAAGTGATCAGGAGGCTGCAGAACCACCAAATAACTTCCATCTGACAGCCAGTAGTCTGCTTCTCAGATTTACATTCACTCTGCTGCAGCAGCCAGGAGTGTGTGTAGAACCCCCTGATGTACGGCGGTGGCAGTAAAGGTTAAAAGGGACACTTTAATAAAATATCTCACAGAAGGTGATCAGAAAATTCCAAAACTTGACCATAGAAGAATATTGTGTAAAAGGATGAGAGCACCACACGCATTTCGGGGATCCCCCCCCCCCCGTCATCAGGGCTTGTGTGCTGACAGTTGTCATGGTGTACTGAATAAAAAACAAGCTTTAGAGAGAGAGAGAGATTCTTTGCTCCTGTATATATGGAGCAGGGCCACCTTTGACCAAAGCCACATTGACTGCTGCCTTCCTTTTCCTGATTCCCCACTCCTGTATATATGGAGCAGGATCTGTACTAGCATAGACCAAGGGGCCATAATAGTTGCTTGAATCCTCTTCCTTATTGCCTTGCTCCTGTTTATATATATATATATATATATACACACACACATACATATATATAATAAATATGAAGAGTGCCACCACAGACCAAAGCTTACAGACCTCAGTGGCTACTACCTTCCTACTCATCGTTCCCTGCTCCTGTATAAGTGGATCAACCATAGAAAAAAAAGTTAACAGGCCACAATAGCTGCTACCTCCTTTCCCATAATCCTCTACTCCTGTGTAAAGGGAGGAGGAACTGTGCCACCGTGGACTAAAAATTGGAACGTAATGGTGGCTGGGCCTGAAATCTTTTCCATAGTCCTCTACCCTTGTACAGGAGTTTGCCGGAGCTGTAGCGCCATAGACCAAAGAGAATGGGCCCATAATGACAGCTGGCACTATATTCTTTCCCATAATCCTCTATTCCTAAAAATAGGGAGCAGGAACTGTGCCGCCATAGACCAAAGGTAAGGAGCCACAGTGACTGCCGCATTCTTTCCCATAATGCTCTATTCCTAAAAATAAGTGCAGGAACTGTGCCGCCATAGACCAAAGGTAAGGAGCCACAGTGACTGCCGCCTTCTTTCCCATAATCCTCTATTCCTAAAAAAAAGTGGAGGAACTGTGCCGCCATAGACCAAAGTTAAGGAGCCACAGTGACTGTCGCCTTCTTTCCCATAATCCTCTATTCCTAAAAAAAAGTGGAGGAACTGTGCCGCCATAGACCAAAGTTAAGGAGCCACAGTGACTGCCGCTTTCTTTCCCATAATCCTCTATTCTTAAAAATAAGTGCAGGAACTGTGCCGCCATAGACCAAAGGTAAGTAGCCACAGTGACTGCCGCCTTCTTTCCCATAATGCTCTATTCCTAAAAATAAGTGCAGGAACTGTGCCGCCATAGACCAAAGGTAAGGAGCCACAGTGACTGCCGCCTTCTTTCCCATAATCCTCTATTCCTAAAAATAAGTGCAGGAACTGTGCCGCCATAGACCAAAGTTAAGGAGCCACAGTGACTGCCGCTTTCTTTGCCATAATCCTCTATTCTTAAAAATAAGTGCAGGAACTGTGCCGCCATAGACCAAAGGTAAGGAGCCACAGTGACTGCCGCCTTCTTTCCCATAATCCTCTATTCCTAAAAAAAAGTGGAGGAACTGTGCCGCCATAGACCAAAGGTAAGGAGCCACAGTGACTGCCGCCTTCTTTCCCATAATCCTCTATTCCTAAAAATAAGTTCAGGAACTGTGCCGACATAGACCAAAAGGTAAGGAGCCACAGTGACTGCCGCCTTCTTTCCCATAATTCTCTATTCCTAAAAATAAGTGTAGGAACTGTGCCGCCATAGACTAAAGGTAAGGAACCACAGTGACTGCCGCCTTCTTTCCCATAATCCTCTATTCCTAAAAATAAGTGCAGGAACTGTGCCGCCATAGACCAAAAGGTAAGGAGCCACAGTGACTGCCGCCTTCTTTCCCATAATCCTCTATTCCTAAAAATAAGTGCAGGAACTGTGCCGCCATAGACCAAAGTTAAGGAGCCACAGTGACTGCCGCTTTCTTTGCCATAATCCTCTATTCTTAAAAATAAGTGCAGGAACTGTGCCGCCATAGACCAAAGGTAAGGAGCCACAGTGACTGCCGCCTTCTTTCCCATAATCCTCTATTCCTAAAAAAAAGTGGAGGAACTGTGCCGCCATAGACCAAAGGTAAGGAGCCACAGTGACTGCCGCCTTCTTTCCCATAATCCTCTATTCCTAAAAATAAGTTCAGGAACTGTGCCGACATAGACCAAAAGGTAAGGAGCCACAGTGACTGCCGCCTTCTTTCCCATAATTCTCTATTCCTAAAAATAAGTGTAGGAACTGTGCCGCCATAGACTAAAGGTAAGGAACCACAGTGACTGCCGCCTTCTTTCCCATAATCCTCTATTCCTAAAAATAAGTGCAGGAACTGTGCCGCCATAGACCAAAAGGTAAGGAGCCACAGTGACTGCCGCCTTCTTTCCCATAATCCTCTATTCCTAAAAATAAGTGCAGGAACTGTGCCGCCATAGACCAAAGTTAAGGAGCCACAGTGACTGCCGCTTTCTTTGCCATAATCCTCTATTCTTAAAAATAAGTGCAGGAACTGTGCCGCCATAGACCAAAGGTAAGGAGCCACAGTGACTGCCGCCTTCTTTCCCATAATCCTCTATTCCTAAAAAAAAGTGGAGGAACTGTGCCGCCATAGACCAAAGGTAAGGAGCCACAGTGACTGCCGCCTTCTTTCCCATAATCCTCTATTCCTAAAAATAAGTTCAGGAACTGTGCCGACATAGACCAAAAGGTAAGGAGCCACAGTGACTGCCGCCTTCTTTCCCATAATTCTCTATTCCTAAAAATAAGTGTAGGAACTGTGCCGCCATAGACTAAAGGTAAGGAACCACAGTGACTGCCGCCTTCTTTCCCATAATCCTCTATTCCTAAAAATAAGTGCAGGAACTGTGCCGCCATAGACCAAAAGGTAAGGAGCCACAGTGACTGCCGCCTTCTTTCCCATAATCCTCTATTCCTAAAAATAAGTGCAGGAACTGTGCCGCCATAGACCAAAGTTAAGGAGCCACAGTGACTGCCGCTTTCTTTGCCATAATCCTCTATTCTTAAAAATAAGTGCAGGAACTGTGCCGCCATAGACCAAAGGTAAGGAGCCACAGTGACTGCCGCCTTCTTTCCCATAATCCTCTATTCCTAAAAAAAAGTGGAGGAACTGTGCCGCCATAGACCAAAGGTAAGGAGCCACAGTGACTGCCGCCTTCTTTCCCATAATCCTCTATTCCTAAAAATAAGTGCAGGAACTGTGCCGCCATAGACCAAAAGGTAAGGAGCCACAGTGACTGCCGCCTTCTTTCCCATAATTCTCTATTCCTAAAAATAAGTGTAGGAACTGTGCCGCCATAGACTAAAGGTAAGGAACCACAGTGACTGCCGCCTTCTTTCCCATAATCCTCTATTCCTAAAAATAAGTGCAGGAACTGTGCCGCCATAGACCAAAAGGTAAGGAGCCACAGTGACTGCCGCCTTCTTTCCCATAATCCTCTATTCCTAAAAATAAGTGCAGGAACTGTGCCGCCATAGACCAAAGGTAAGAAGCCACAGTGACTGCTGCCTTCTTTCCCATAATCCTCTATTCCTAAAAAAAAGTGCAGGAACTGTGCCGCCATAGACCAAAGGTAAGGAGCCACAGTGACTGCCGCCTTCTTTCCCATAATCCTCTATTCCTAAAAATAAGTGCAGGAACTGTGCCGCCATAGACCAAAGGTAAGGAGCCACAGTGACTGCTGCCTTCTTTCCCATAATCCTTTGCTCCTGTATAAAGGAAACAGCAGCCATGCCACCATGGACCAAATATAAGGAGGTCATAATGGCGACTGGGCATTGCTTTCTTTCCCATAATCCTTTGCAGCTGTAAAATGGGATCTGGATTCCCAGCTTGGGTTGATCCAGAAATGAGCCATCTTTCTATGACTATCTATTGCAGCTTTCCAGTTCCCAGCATGGTATCAGCCCAATCAGCCTTCCAGTAATGTACATTAATGTACACCTTTTACATCATGTACTACAAGCCTGCAAGTCATACAGTGTTACACAAAGCTCCATTGAGCAACTCAGCCCCCCCCCTCCCCCTGCTCAACCCACTATTACTCCCTAATGATGTCTGAGCCTTCAGCCAACCAATTGTAGAAGCCCTCTGTGTCCTGGGGCGTTCAGAGCCCCTCAGCTGGAAGGGCCCTTGAATAATTGATGGTGACATGCGGATGGCGCAGGGAGGAAGTGATGATCTGCTTTTTCTGCATCAGTCATCCCTCTGTCCCCAGTGCAATGTGGAAGCAGAAACAGGAAGTCTCTGCCCTCCCACAGTTCCCGCCGCTGATACAGTACGCTGCAAAACACATACACAACATTCTTCACATTGCAGACAGCGCCATGTACATAGAAGCCAGGACCTAAAGCCTGGAAACATATGTGTTCTGAATTCTTCATTTCCTTGTTTAGATTGAAAGGTCAGCGCCACCTGAAACTGATATTTCACATTGGCAAAAAAAAAAAAAAGTTGAAATCACAAACTGGATTCCTAAATCCCTTTGCTGGCAAATAGGCCCCCCAAACAGAGTTCCCCATCCCGTTAACATTCGCAGACGGTTAGAGATCGGATTCATGGCATCCCGCTCGCCCCATAAATAAAGTAAACAAATAACTGGCAGGGGTCCAGCTGCGAGTGACTACTGTCACGGTCTTTTGGGAGGGGGCGGAAATACATTCAGTAAGCCCTAAAGATTATTTCCAGCAATGACAGCCAACAGAAGGTGAAAAGGGCAGGCACAGGGCTGAAAATAATCCAAAATAGGGAGCCGAGATGAACTATAGCAGGGAGATCACACTGCTGGGGTCACCAAAAAAGAGACTCCACCTATAAGTAAAATATATATCTTGGTTGGAGCAGATAAAGTTGGGGGGGCAGGATGAAGGTAGATAGTGCTTGCTGCAGAGCATACCAATCAATGTCCCCAACAGCAGCCAGCCAGCAGTGGCAGGAGGCCCCATCACCAACATCGCAATCTTATTGAAGGGAGTGGAAAGCATGTGCTGCCGGTATTACACAGCAGATTTTGATGTTGCGAGTCACATGACCATGATTAAAGGGCAGACATAAAGTGGGATTATGGGAGATGCAGCATGTGTGTCCTGCTTAGCTCATGGCGGAGTGCAGAGCCCTCTGTAAAAGCCCATAAAACACCATCTCAGGGGAGCCAGGCATCCCATCAGCTCAGAGCAGCTGCCAAAGTCTTCGCTAATGGGTTAAATGGGACTAAGGAACTGCAGGGAAGACTCAAAGGAGCAATGCAAAGAAACATCCCATCTGTCCTCCTGATAACAGGAAGAATGAGAGATGTAAGACATCAATATTACCCACACTGGGCATACAAAGACAACCCGACCCTACAGACATCAATATTACTCCACACTGGACGTACAAAGACAACCCGACCCTACAGACATCAATATTACCTCACACTGGAGGTACAAAGACAACCCGACCCTACAGACATCAATAGTACCCCACACTGGACGTACAATGACAACCCGACCCTACCGACATCAATATTACCACACACTGGATGTACAATGACAATCCGACCCTACAGACATCAATATTACCCCACACTGGACGTACAATGACAACCCAACCCTACAGACATCAATATTACCACACACTGGATGTACAATGACAATCCGACCCTACAGACATCAATATTACCCCACACTGGACGTACAATGACAACCCAACCCTACAGACATCAATAGTACCCCACACTGGACGTACAATGACAACCCAACCCTACAGACATCAATAGTACCCCACACTGGACGTACAATGACAACTCAACCCTACAGACATCAATAGTACCCCACACTGGACGTACAATGACAACCTGACCCTACAGACATCAATATTACCACACACTGGACGTACAATGACAACCCAACCCTACAGACATCAATATTACCCACACTGGGCATACAAAGACAACCCGACCCTACAGACATCAATATTACCACACACTGGACGTACAAAGACAACCCGACCCTACAGACATCAATATTACCACACACTGGACGTACAATGACAACCCGACCCTACAGACATCAATATTACCCCACACTGGAGGTACAAAGACAACTCCACCCTACAGACATCAATATTACCCACACTGGACGTACAATGACAACCCGACCCTACAGACATCAATATTACCCCACACTGGACGTACAAAGACAACCCAACCCTAAAAACATAAATAATATCCCATACTGGAGGTACAAAGACAACCCGACTCTACAGACATCAATATAACCCCACACTGGAGGTACAAAGACAACCCAACCCTACAGACATCAATATTACCCACGCTGGAGGTACAAAGACAACCCGACCCTACAGACATCAATATTACCCACACTGGACGTACAATGACAACCCAACCCTACAGACATCAATAGTACCCCACACTGGACGTACAATGACAACCCGACCCTACAGACATCAATAGTACCCCACACTGGACGTACAATGACAACCCGACCCTACAGACATCAATATTACCCCACACTGGACGTACAATGACAACCCGACCCTACAGACATCAACATTACACCACACTGGAGGTACAAAGACAACTTAACCCTACAGACATCAATATTACCCACACTGGCCGTACAAAGACAACCCAACCCTAAAAACATAAATAATATCCCATACTGGAGGTACAAAGACAACCCGACTCTACAGACATCAATATTACCCACACTGGAGGTACACAAACAACCTGACCCTACAGACATTAATATTACCCCACACTGGAGGTACAAAGGTAACCTGAGCCTACAGACATCAATATAACCCTACACTGGACATACAAAGACAACCCAACCCTACAGACATCAATATTACCCACACTGGAGGTAAAAAGACAACCCAACACTACAGACATCAATATTACCCACACTGGAGGTACAAAGACAACCCAACATTAACCCAAACTAGATGTGCAGACAACCCAACCCTACAGACATCAATGTTACCAACACCAGGTGTACAAAGGCAATACAACCTCACAAGCATTCAATATTACTCCACAATGGATGTACAAAGACAACCCAACCCTACAGACACCAATATTACCTACCATAAACATAAAGAAACAACCTAAGCCAACACACATCAGTATTACTCACACTGGACGTACGAAGACAACCAAACCCAACCCAACCCAACAGATAACAATATTGACCCACACTGGAGACACAAAGAAAACCCAACCCTACAGACATCAATAGGATCCTACAGACATTAATATTACCCCACACTGGAGGTACAAAGACAACCCAATATTATCCCATACTAGATGTACAGACAACCCAACCCTACAGACATCAATGTTACCAACACCGGGTGTCCAAAGGCAATATAACCTCACAAGCATGCAACATTATCCCACTGAGAAGACGATGGTTCCCTATGTGCCCTGTTCACACTATACACGTACAGTGATGTGCGTTTTATACTTGTCTGACAAGGTATAGCGTGCGTCCATTGGTGTGAAGGGGCCCCTCACTGAACTGGATTCAATGCTTTTCCTTTTGCCATTGTAAATGTTCTCCTTTAAAGTGTTTCTAAACGTACAACAGTAACATCAGTCTGTATATATGCATTAAAGCATGCTTGTTATACTCACTGTGGAACCTAAGGGGTTAATCCTGTGCATTGTGTAAAAAAAGCTGTTTGATCCTGTCTTCTCTGATCCTCCCCTTCTTCCACTGTCCCCAAACCATCTCCTGATAGAACAAAGCCTTGGAGGCTCTCTGCACATGCTCAGTTTGGTGTGTTTTGCTATAGAGTTTTTTTTTGGTAGAATGCATGTGATCAGCACAGGGCCAATCAGCACTGTTCAGACAGAGGGTCGGGGGTCCTGCAGCCTCACAGGACAGTCAGAGAAAAATGAAAAATCTTCCCTCAAGCTTTATCAGACACTAACAGAAGTAGCAAGACTGCTATACTGCTGATGAGGAAAGTTATTTAAAATAATTGCATTTCCATGTTCTGTGTACTGTGGGGGACCAGATGCAGTGAATACAGGCTCCTGGGGAGACCAGATATAGTGAATGAAGCCTCCTGGAGAGACCAGATATAGTAAATGCAGGCTCCTAGGGAGACCAGATATAGTGAATGCAGGCTCCTGGGGAGAGCAGATATAGTGAATGCAGGCTCCTGGGGAGACCAGATATAGTGAATGAAGCCTCCTGGAGAGACCAGATATAGTAAATGCAGGCTCCTGGGGAGAGCAGATATAGTGACTGTAGGGTCCTGGGGTGACCAGATATAGTGAATGCAGGCTCCTGGGGAGAGCAGATATAGTGAATGCAGGCTCCTGGGGAGAGCAGATATAGTGACTGCAGGCTCCTGGAGAGACCAGATATAGTGAATGCAGGCTCCTGGGGAGAGCAGATATAGTGACTGCAGGGTCCTGGGGTGACCAGATATAGTGAATGCAGGCTCCTGGGGAGATCAGATATAGTGACTGCAGGCTCCTGGGGAGACCAGATATAGTGAATGCAGGCTCCTGGGGAGAGCAGATACAGTGAATGCAGGCTCCGGTGGAGACCAGATATAGTGACTGCAGGCTCCTGGGGAGAGCAGATATAGTGAATGCAGGCTCCTGGGGAGAGCAGATATAGTGACTGCAGGGTCCTGGGGTGACCAGATATAGTGAATGCAGGCTCCTGGGGAGATCAGATATAGTGACTGCAGGCTCCTGGGGAGACCAGATATAGTGAATGCAGGCTCCTGGGGAGAGCAGATATAGTGAATGCAGGCTCCTGGGGAGACCAGATATAGTGAATGCAGGCTCCTGGGGAGAGCAGATATAGTGACTGCAGGCTCCTGGGGAGACCAGATATACTGAATGCAGGCTCCTGGGGAGACCAGATATCGTGACTGCAGGCTCCTGGGGAGACCAGATATAGTGACTGCAGGCTCCTGGGGAGACCAGATATAGTGACTGCAGGCTCCTGGGGAGAGCAGATATAGTGAATGCAGGCTCCTGGGGAGACCAGATATAGTGACTGCAGGCTCCTGGGGAGACCAGATATAGTGAATGCAGGCCCCTGGGGAGACCAGATATAGTGAATGCAGGCTCCTGGGGAGACCAGGTATCGTGACTGCAGGCTCCTGGGGAGAGCAGATCTAGTGAATGCAGGCTCTTGGGTATAGTAAGCGGAACTCCACCCAAAAGGGAAAGTTCAGTTGAAGGACTCGTCCCCAGCTCCTCTTGCACATTTAGCACTTTTGAGGCGTAGGGGCTTAGGGGCACAGGCACACTGTTGTTACTATAAAGAGGACAGTCCAGAGCAAGGATTTGCAGGGGACGCTGAAGAGATTGTATGTAGACTGCAAGTGGCTGAAAGAGGCCAGAGGAGATCGGCAGCACTGAGAAGGTGAAAACAATATTTTATGAAAAAAAGGTAAATAATGCAAAAGGCCTAAACACCAAAGAAAACTTTTCATATGACTTGTGACTTTTTCTATGGCCTAAGACCACCCTCCTTTTCCAGACTGACACCCACCCATCAAGGCATTTTGATATTTGCATAACTCCTCCCATTGCTTGCATCAGGACTTGAGGGCTCTTGAGAGGAGTACTGAGGCAGGGAGCTGTGATGTTTTCAGGAATTTATGTTCAGTAACCTCCTGGCCCCTCCCACCAGCCATGATCTGTCTGGATTGCATAGAGAAGCACAGAGATCCAGGGATGTAATGAGATCAGTAGGACTAAAATTAGAATGTATTGAAAATGGAAAAGATTTAAAAATGTCATTATGATGCGGATGAGGGGGGAGGGGGGACCAGGGAGGGCAAAATATGAGCAGATTAGTTATACTCCGGCAGGCAGTCGGACCCAGGCGAATCGCCGTACATGTACGGTGCTCGCTCTCGGGAGGCTAGGGGGAGAGCGCGTGCCGCCGGTGGTGCGCTCCCGCTCATCAGCGGGGAAGCAGATGCAGCGGGCAGGCGGCTCCGACTGCCGCCTGACACCTGCGATCGCTCCCCGCTGAGAGAGAAGGACGGTCGGATGTTGTAAACACATCTGACTGTTCTTCTCCCTGGAATGATCACAGAGCGCCTGTGATCCTTCAATATAGGATCACATGTCTCTATGGTCATTTCAGAATCCACGCCCCCCCACAGTTAGAATCACACCCTAGGCTCACATTTAACCCCTTGATCACCCATAATGTTATCCCCTTCCTTGTCAGTGTCATTATTACAGTAACAGTGCATATATATAGCACTGATTACTGTAGTAATGTCACTGGTCCCCCCAAAAGTGTCAAAAATGTCAGTCAGGGGTCCGATCTGTCCACCGCAATGTCGCAGTCCTGCAAAAAAATAAAAATAAAATAAAATCGCGGATCACCGCCATTAAAAAAAAAACAATAAAAATGACATAAATCTTTCCCCTAGATAGTAGACGCAATAACTTTTGCGCAAACCAATCAAAATACGCTTATTGCGATTTTTTTTTGTACCAAAAATATGAAGCAGAAAACAAATTGGCCTAAAATGTTAAAAAATTTTGATTTTTAATTTTTTTTTTTTGAGAATGTCATATAGCAGAATGTGAAAAATATTGTTTTTTTTTTTTCCAAAATTGTCGCTCTTTTTTTGTTTATAGCGGAAAAAAATAAAAATCGCAGAGGTGATCAAATACCACCAAAAGAAAACTCTGTTTGTGGGGAAAAAAGGACGTCAATTTTGTTTGGGTACAGCGTTGCATGACCGTGCAATTGTCCATTAAAAGTAACGCAGTGCCGAATCGCAAAATATTGCCTGGTCAGGAAGGGGGGCAAATCCTTTCCGGTCTTACAGTGGTTAAACGTTGATGCAGCAAATTCCTTCAAATACCTTAATAAAAAAAAAAAAAACTTTGTCCACTCAGCTCTGTATAAAATGTCTCTATAGACTGTCTGATGATGGGGGGGGGGGGGGGGGGAGGGGTGATGATGGGGGGGTGTCAGGCTGAGTAATATTGCTCTATCTTCATGCTTCTCCTGCCTGACTCACTCAGTGATCTTACCCTGCAATTTCCTGCCTATGACTTGCTGGTGTGTGTGTGGCGGGGGAGGGGAGGGGTAGAAGCAGGAACTACATAGTATCAGTGTCTGCAAAGACTGAGCCATAAAAGGAAAGTCTTCAGAGGTGACAGGGAGGGGGCCGGCGGACACACGGGAGGCCTGACGCAGCTTTTCGGAGGCCCGGCCTCTGCAAAGATTTCTTTATATTTTTTATTTTTTTCATATTCTGGTTAAAGGTCTCTCCGCCCCCCAAAATCCTGAGAGTGAGGAACCAGTCCACTTTTGGAGGAAGCGAAAAACGGCTAATAATAAAATAGCGCAGACTGCGTGGTGCTCACCGGCGCAGCCAATGAAAGACAAAAAGCGCGTTCCTTCCCGTGGAACGCGACAGACATTTGAAATCGATCTTCGCACAGAAATAATTTGTGAAATGAATGCATAGATTATCGGCGCGCAGAATAAGCGCGTTGTGCACCAAACAGTAGGTGGCGCTAGGACTCCTTTAACATCGGTCACTGCGATGGAAGAGATCGTTAGTTACTATTAGCAACTTTTTTGCAACAAATTCTTACCAATAGTTTCCAATCTTACCCTTGTTTCTATGGCGACATGCGGAACATTCTACCCCGACCTGCGTTCCAGCACGTCTTATGCTCTTCGTATTTCTTACCAAGAAACACGCGTGATCTCTTATGTTGATGGGTTCACGCCAAGTGCACAAATGCATTGTGGGAAATGAATCTGCATGCTGGGAGTCGGATCGTGAACTGACCATGGCGTGTTAGTTACTATTTGCAACTTTTTTGCAACAATTTCTCACATGATTTCCTTTGTAGCAGTTTCTTATCAATAGTTGACCGGGCCCCTTGTTTCTATGGCGACATGCGGTACATTCTACCCCAACCTGCGTTCTAGCACATCCTAATGCACTTCATATTTCTTACCACGAAACACGCGTGATCTCTTATGTTGATGCGTTCACGCCAAGTGCACAAATGCATTGTGGGAAATGAATCTGCATGCTGGGAGTCGAATCCCGAACTGGCCATGGCGTGCAGAGTCTCAGTTTACAATAAAGGACACATGCTTTCACTGTGTTGTCACCCTACCACATAAACTTCTGAGGAAGGCTACAAGCGGCCATCTAAGCACTTCCTGTTTAAAGCCCCGTACACACGTACCGATCGTCGGCCGAACGATCGGCCGTCTTTTGTCCAGGGCTGTCGTGTCTGTTGAAAACTGCAAAAGACTGCACACGGATTTTGTCTGCCAACAACAGCCGACTGCAGAAGTGATGTCATGTGATGGTTAACTTTCCCTGTGTTTTTTCTTCTCTGAGCATGCCCAGTCTTGCAAATCTGCTGTCTGTCGGCCGAAATCTGTACTGACTGGCGAACAATCGGCCGTTCTGGTGTCGGCATACAAAAATTTTAATGCTTGCAGGACAGATTCTGTTCGGCCGAAAGTGCGCTGTCGGAAGCATCATACTAACAAGCCGAAAATCGGCCGAATCTTTTCGGCCGACAATCTGCACGTGTGTACGGGCCTTTAGAGTGACAACGCTCTGACATTCTCCCAGTTATGCTCTTGTGTTGTCACCCTACCACATAAACTTCTGATGAAGGCTACAAGTGGCCATTCAAGCACTTCCTGTTATAGAGTGACAACGCTCTGACCCATTCTCCCAGATGCACTATTTGTTGTCACCCTACCACATAAGCTTCTGATGAACGCTAAAAATGGCCATTGAAGCACTTCCTGTTTTACAGTGACAAAGCCCTCCCCCATTCTCCAGGTTATGGTCCTGTGTTGTCACCCTACCACATAAACCTTGACTACAAGTGGCTGTTCAACTTCCTGTTATAGAGTGACAACGCTCAGACCCATTCTCCCAGTTATGGTCCAGCTTTGTCACCCTACCACATAAGCCTTGACTACAAGTGGCTGTTCAACTTCCTGTTATAGAGTGACAACACTCTGACCCATTCTCCCAGATGCACTATTTGTTGTCACCCTACCACATAGGCTTCTGATGAAGGTTACAAGCAGCTGTTCAAGTAAGCTTCTATTACCAGTTGGACCTTCAAGCACTTCCTGTTTTACAGTGACAACCCTCTGGGCCGGTCTCTCAATTATGCTACCTGTTGTAGCCTTCATCAAAAGCTTATGTGGTAGGGTGACAACAAAGGAGCAAAACTGGGAGAATGGGTAAGAGTGTTGTCACTCTATAACAGGAAGTGGTTAAATGGCCACTGGTAGGCTTCATCAGAAGCTTATGTAGTAGGGTGACAGCAGATAGCACATCTGGGAGAATGGGTCAGAGCGTTGTCACACTTTAACTGGAAGTGCTTGAACATCCACTTTTATTAGAAGCTTATGTGGTAGGGTGACAACACCCAGACTGGGCTAGAGGGTTGTCACTCTATAACAAGAAGTACTTGAACTGCTGCTTGTAGCTTTCATTAGAAGCTTATGTGGTAGGGTGACAACACCCAGACTGGGCCAGAGGGTTGTCACTCTAAAACAAGAAGTACTTGAACTGCTGCTTGTAGCTTTCATTAGAAGCTTATGTGGTAGGGTGACAACACCCAGACTGGGCCAGAGGGTTGTCACTCTAAAACAAGAAGTACTTGAACTGCTGCTTGTAGCTTTTATTGGAAGCTTATGTGATAGGGGGACAACACATAGTGTATCTGGGAGAATGGGTCAGAGCGTTGTCACTCTATAACTGGAAGTGCTTGAACAGCCACTTTTAGTAGAAGCTTATGTGGTAGGGTGACAACACCCAGACTGGGCTAGAGGGTTGTCACTCTATAACAAGAAGTACTTTAACTGCTGCTTGTAGCTTTTATTAGAAGCTTATGTGGTAGGGAGACAACACATAGTGTATCTGGGAGAATGGGTCAGAGCGTTGTCACTCTAAAACTGGAAGTGCTTGAACAGCCACTTTTAGTAGAAGCTTATGTGGTAGGGTGACAACACCCACACTGGGCCAGCGGGTTGTCACTCTATAACAAGAAGTACTTGAACTGCTCATTGTAGCTTTCATTGGAAGCTTATGTGGTAGGGTGACAACACATAGTGTATCTGGGAGAATGGGTCAGAGCGTTGTCACTCTAAAACATGAAGTGCTTGAATGGCCACTTGTCACCCTACAACATAATCTTCTGATTAACTCTACAAATGGTCATTCAGGCACTTCCAGTTTTAGAGTGACAACCCCCCCCCTGGCTCAGTCTCCCACTTATGCTACTTGTTGTCACCCTGTCACATAAGCCTCTAATAGAGCCTGCAAGTGGTGGTTTTAACATGCATTATGCAGGCATGGATCCACTGCTGCCACCATCAGGATACCTTGAAAAAGGCCACGCAGCCATCACTGGAGTGTATGAATTCAGAAGGTGGCTGTAAAGAGGCTGCAGGAGATCTGCAGTACCGAGATGTAACAAAGGACGAAAAAACTTTTTTTTTTAGTAAGGTTAAATACTAGTTTACCATCCATTTATTCATACTTCAAAAATGAACCCCATAAGAATCAGAGCAGCAAGGGAAAGTGAATGCCCACAGATGCCCCCTGGGTGTTTGCAGGCAGACATCCATTAATAACCATCGGCCTCCTAGCAAGCATGGAAGCCGTGGAATGCTTTATATGGCTGCGTGTTTGATATTATAGAGACAGGAAGCTCTGAAAGTTACGCCAAGGATGAACTGCTGCATTGTGGAAACAGATGTTCTAAATCCAGGGCCTGGGATTTAAATAGCTCTCATTGTTGGCCTCTGATTGGAGAAGGTGGTGCTGCCCCCACATGGTCCTCAGGGGGTACTGCAGGCTCCAGCCAGCTGATTTCAGAACTCACAGCTCAAAGTCACCAACATTTCCACCATTGCTGGGTGGAGGAGGAAGTGGTGAGCGGAGAATCTCATCTGGTGATCAGCTGGACCGCTTCCAACTTTTCACTGCAGAGAATAATAAGATTCTTCCTATGAGCTCCTCCGTTGTCTATCAGGATCACTGCAGACCGTTTCCTCTATTTCTGATACTTTGTATCTAAAAGTTTCTATGTTTGTAGGACAATCTGGAAGGCACTGACACATTCCTCAGATTGCATTGCAAGGATGAATTTTTTCCTAAGACCGGGTGGACAATGACTTTATTTGTTTATGATGGGCGGTTTTTTACCCCCAGGAGGGAGTAAAAACGCATCAGTAGAGGGCGATCTGGGCCCTTCATGTTAGGAGCACCTAATGAGCGCCATCCTAGAAATACTGGCATTGCATCAGTAGAGGGCGATCTGGGCCCTTCATGTTAGGAGCACCTAATGAGCGCCATCCTAGAAACTGGCATTGCATCAGTAGAGGGCGATCTGGGCCCTCCATGTTAGGAACACCTAATGAGCGCCATCCTAGAAATATTGGCATTGCATCAGCAGAGGGCGATCTGGGCCCTTCATGTTAGGAACACCTAATGAGCGCCATCCTAGAAACTGGCATTGCATCAGCAGAGGGCGATCTGGGCCCTCCATGTTAGGAGCACCTAATGAGCGCCATCCTAGAAACTGGCATTGCATCAGTAGAGGGCGATCTGGGCCCTCCATGTTAGGAGCACCTAATGAGCGCCATCCTAGAAATACTGGTATTGCATCAGTAGAGGGCGATCTGGGCCCTCCATGTTAGGAACACCTAATGAGCGCCATCCTAGAAATATTGGCATTGCATCAGCAGAGGGCGATCTGGGCCCTCCATGTTAGGAGCACCTAATGAGCGCCATCCTAGAAATACTGGCATTGCATCAGTAGAGGGCGATCTGGGCCCTTCATGTTAGGAACACCTAATGAGCGCCATCCTAGAAACTGGCATTGCATCAGCAGAGGGCGATCTGGGCCCTCCATGTTAGGAGCACCTAATGAGCGCCATCCTAGAAATACTGGCATTGCATCAGTAGAGGGCGATCTGGGCCCTCCATGTTAGGAGCACCTAATGAGCGCCATCCTAGAAACTGGCATTGCATCAGTAGAGGGCGATCTGGGCCCTTCATGTTAGGAGCACCTAATGAGCGCCATCCTAGAAACTGGCATTGCATCAGTAGAGGGCGATCTGGGCCCTCCATGTTAGGAACACCTAATGAGCGCCATCCTAGAAATATTGGCATTGCATCAGCAGAGGGCGATCTGGGCCCTTCATGTTAGGAACACCTAATGAGCGCCATCCTAGAAACTGGCATTGCATCAGCAGAGGGCGATCTGGGCCCTCCATGTTAGGAGCACCTAATGAGCGCCATCCTAGAAATACTGGCATTGCATCAGTAGAGGGCGATCTGGGCCCTCCATGTTAGGAGCACCTAATGAGCGCCATCCTAGAAACTGGCATTGCATCAGTAGAGGGCGATCTGGGCCCTCCATGTTAGGAGCACCTAATGAGCGCCATCCTAGAAATACTGGTATTGCATCAGTAGAGGGCGATCTGGGCCCTCCATGTTAGGAACACCTAATGAGCGCCATCCTAGAAATATTGGCATTGCATCAGCAGAGGGCGATCTTGGGCCCTCCATGTTAGGAGCACCTAATGAGCGCCATCCTAGAAATACTGGCATTGCATCAGTAGAGGGCGATCTGGGCCCTTCATGTTAGGAACACCTAATGAGCGCCATCCTAGAAACTGGCATTGCATCAGCAGAGGGCGATCTGGGCCCTCCATGTTAGGAGCACCTAATGAGCGCCATCCTAGAAATACTGGCATTGCATCAGTAGAGGGCGATCTGGGCCCTCCATGTTAGGAGCACCTAATGAGCGCCATCCTAGAAACTGGCATTGCATCAGTAGAGGGCGATCTGGGCCCTTCATGTTAGGAGCACCTAATGAGCGCCATCCTAGAAATACTGGCATTGCATCAGTAGAGGGCAATCTGGGCCCTTCATGTTAGGAGCACCTAATGAGCGCCATCCTAGAAATACTGGCATTGCATCAGTAGAGGGCGATCTGGGCCCTCCATGTTAGGAGCACCTAATGAGCGCCATCCTAGAAATACTGGCATTGCATCAGCTGAGGGCGATCTTGGGCCCTCCATGTTAGGAACACCTAATGAGCGCCATCCTAGAAATATTGGCATTGCATCAGCAGAGGGCGATCTGGGCCCTCCATGTTAGGAGCACCTAATGAGCGCCATCCTAGAAATACTGGCATTGCATCAGTAGAGGGCAATCTGGGCCCTTCATGTTAGGAGCACCTAATGAGCGCCATCCTAGAAATACTGGCATTGCATCAGTAGAGGGCGATCTGGGCCCTCCATGTTGGGAACACCTAATGAGCGCCATCCTATAAATACTGGCATTGCATCAGCAGAGGGCGATCTGGGCCCTCCATGTTAGGAGCACCTAATGAGCGCCATCCTAGAAATACTGGCATTGGGTGCTCTGTGTCCAATGTGGTGTAAGTCAGCTCTGAGGTTGCTGTAAGCTTCACTGTGCATGACGGTGAGTTATGCTCAGCTTACAGGGTCCATGAAAAAAAAAATGCGCTCCGATATCTGCCCAACGAATAGGCTGCCAGCGATCCAAATATAGTGCAGGGACGATTTCTGGCAACTCCGCACTGACAGCAGCAAGGTGGGGTGAGGTGCCATTCAGAATGTCATCAATGCGTAAAACGCACATCGCCGCAGCGCAACAGTGTGAATGGGCCCTAAACGTTTTCAATCTTGAAATGCACACACAGTTTTAATGCGGTGACTGCGGCAGAGTGCACTGGTTGGAACAGCTGCTTGTAATCCCAACACAGGAGCAGGAAGGGTGACAACGCTGCAGCTGAAATAAGTGTTGTCACCCCAGGACAGGAAGTGTCTGTAGATACACCTCACCGGTTTGTTTTAGTTTAAAGCAGCAACATAAGCTGACTTTTTCAGCATGTTTTTTTTATGCTGAAAAAGCCCCCCTCAGCTTATACTCGAGTCACAATCTCACTTACCTTTTCCCCGGTCCGTGCGCATGCGCCGCCGCCGCTCGGGAAAGCCCGTACACATTCAACTATTCCCGGGCAGACGGCGCATGCACGGTGACGTGTTGGCACCATTTTTGTAAAGTAAGGCGCCTCTTTGAAAGGTAAGTGAGACTCCTCCGCAGCCTCTGCGTCTCCTCAGGAGATGCAGTGCTGCGGGCATGGTACAGGAGATTCTCCTGTACCATGCCTATACCATCTGTGCCATGCCGGTACTATCTCCTGTGCCATCTCCTGCACAATGCTTTTACCATGCCTATACCACCTGTGCCATGCCTGTACCATCTCCTGTGCCATCTCCTGTACCATGCCTATCCCATCTGTGCCATGCCTGTACTATCTCCTGTACCATGCCTGTACCATCTCCTGTACCATGCCTATACCATCTGTGTCATGCCTGTACCATCTCCTGTACCATGCCTGTACCATCTCCTGTACCATGCCTGTACCATCTCCTGTGCCATGCCTGTACCATCTCCTGTGCCATCTCCTGTACCATCTCCTGTGCCATGCCTATACCATCTGTATCATGCCTGTACCATGCCTATACCATCTGTATCATGCCTGTACCATGCCTATACCATCTGTGCCATGCCTGTACCATCTCCTGTGCCATCTCCTGTACCATGCCTATACCATCTGTATCATGCCTGTACCATGCCTATACCATCGGTGCCATGCCTGTACCATCTCCTGTGCCATCTCCTGTACCATGCCTATACCATCTGTGCCATGCCTGTACTATCTCCTGTACCATGCCTCTACCATCTCCTGTACCATGCCTGTACCATCTCCTGTACCATGCCTATACCATCTGTGTCATGCCTGTACCATCTCCTGTGTCATCTCCTGTACCATGTCTGTACCATCTCCTGTGCCATCTCCTGTACTATCTCCTGTGCCATCTCCTGTACCATTCCTATACCATTTGTATCATGCCTGTACCATGCCTATACCATCTGTGCTATGTCTGTACCATCTCCTGTGCCATCTCCTGTACCATGCCCACAGCCCTGCATCTCCTGTACCATGCCCGCAGCCCCTGTTTTGGATCTTGTGGTGGTCCAGTAGCTGCTGCATTTCCCACCCTAGGCTTATACTTGAGTCAATACGTTTTTCCCAGTGATTTTGTGGTAAAATCGGGTGCCTCGGCTTATATTCGGGTCGGCTTATACTCAAGTATATGCGGTAATTGGTTTACATGTTTGGGTTTAGATATACTTTATAGAGGAGTCTCCATATCTCGCCGTATAGCAGTCCTAAACCCATTGCTGGCAAATCAAAGTAAACACAAAGGGGCTGATTTACTAAAGGCAAATCCACTGTGCACTGCAAGTGCAGTTGTTGTAGATCTGAAATGAGTAGAAGCTCTGCTGGATTTCTTTCATCCAATCCTGTGCAAGCAAAAATGCTGTTTTTATTTTCCTTGCATTTCCCCCTCAGATCTACAGTGACTGTACTTCCAAGTGCATTTGCAGTGCACAGTTGATTTGTCTTTAGTAAATAAACCCCAAAGTCATAGTGGGCAGCAAGGAGTTCTACATATACTAAAAGCGCAGCACAGCTTCCATATCGCCTTAGTGTTGGCCTTTGTGATAAGAGCTCCCCCTACTGGTCCAGATTAGTAACAGCACATCTTAAAGCTATACACAGTTGTAGCTATGTTATCAGAGTTGACTTGCTTGGATGGATAAAGAGGAATATGAGAGATTTAAGGGGGAACTTCACTTATGTAGGGGGGGGGGGGGGGGGGGGGAAGGCAAGTAACAGAAAAATAATATAGCACGTACAATTGAGACACAAGTGATATTGTAATTGAATGTCATTAAAAATGACCTCCTTGTTTTCAATCTGCAGCCGCTGTCATTTTCTAAAAATGCAATATGGCCACCTGGAGCTGTTCTGCACACAGAATGCCCCCCGAAACATAATTTCCTGCTTGTGTGATTGGCTCACCAATTTCCCCACTAAGATACAAGTCAGATTTCTGGCATCCCCTGCAACAAAAATTTCATTTTTTTGGGGAGATACTTCCAATAGGAAATCACGGCTAAAAGGGATGCAGGTCCAGCAGCTTTCCTCCATTAGAGCCCTGCAGGTGCCACAGCTGATAATTATGAAACCACTCCCATTAGACTCACTTTCCCACATGGACACAGAGAAACACACAGGGATTTCTTCAAAATAACAAAAAGGTAGGAATCTGCAACAAAGTTTGTGAAAAGCGTTGCAACGTACAGAGATCACCCCGAGGGGAATGTTTTTTTTTTATCAACAAAAGTGGATTTAGGTTTTCAAGAGTAACTCCACTTTTGTTGAGAAAAAACCCTCCCCCTCTGGGTGAGCTCTGTACATTGCAGGGGTTGTAACAAACTTTTATTTTTTCATTTTGGATAAAGGGAGACTTATAACCCCTGTCAGTTTTTTTTTGCCCTTTGTCCCATTGAAGAGATTTCCCCTCATTGTCCCAAAGCCACAACAGGAAGTGAGAGAAAATCCTTCCAAATAAGGAAATCCTGGCGCTAGTGTTCTCA
Source organism: Pelophylax lessonae (assembly GCF_965119305.1). Taxonomy (NCBI): domain Eukaryota; kingdom Metazoa; phylum Chordata; class Amphibia; order Anura; family Ranidae; genus Pelophylax; species Pelophylax lessonae. The sequence goes on along the minus strand of NC_138778.1, from coordinate 15,716,177 downwards.
TTGGAAGATTTCCCTCTGTTCCTCTTCTGGGGACAACCCAAAATTTGGCATTTTCTTTTACTTTAACTCTCAGTGATAATGGTAAACAGGACAAAAAGAAAGGGTGAATCTCCCTAATGAGGGTCACAGACAGCAATAAAAACTTGACAGGAGGGCCTAAGCCCTCTCCAATCCATCCAAAATTAAAAAAAAGTTTTGCCTTTAGTTAGATTTTAACCACTTGCCGTCTGCTCACATTTGCCGTCCGCCGGAGGCTCGCTCCCGCTGTGTTCAGTCACAGCGGGAGTTGGGCCAGGGGAGGAGCAGCGGCGATCGCCGCCGCTCTTCCCCGATCGTCGGGGAATCGAGTGTGGAGATCCGCCCGCTTGTGTAAACACAAGCAGGCGGATCTCCAAAGTGACAAACAGTGACAGATTGCAGGGTTCAGCATAGCTAAACCTGCGATCTGTCCCTGTGTCACACAGTCCCCTCCCCCCACACATGTCAGTAAGCACCAGGCATACATTAACCCCTCCCTCTCCAATAAAATTAACCCCTTCCCTGCCAGTGTCATTTTTACAGTAACAGTGCATATGTATATAGCACTGATTACTGTAGTAATGTCACTGGTACCCCCAAAAGTGTCAAAAATGTCAGTCAAGGGTCCGATCTGTCTGCCCCAATGTCGCAGTCCCGCAAAAAAAAAAATCGCGGATCGCCGCCATTACTCGTTAAAAAAAAAACCCACCAAAAATGACAGAAATCTTTCCCTTAGTTAGTAAACGCAATAACTTTTGCGCAAACCAATCAAAATACGTTTATTGTGATTTTTTTACCAAACATAGGTAGCAGAAAACAAATTGGCCAAAAATCTAAAAAAATTTAGATTTTTACATTTTTTTGGGGGGAATTTCATATAAAAAAAACGTGAAAAATATATTATTTTTTCAAAATTTATGCTCTTTTTTTGTTTATAGCGCAAAAAGTAAAAATCGCACAGGTGATCAAATACCACCAAAAGAAAGCTCTGTTTGTGGGAAAAAAAAGGACGTAAATTTCGTTTGGGTACAGCGTAGCACGACCGCGCAATTGTCAGTTAAAGTCGCACAGCGCCGAATCGCAAAAAGTGGCCTGGACGTAAGACAGCAAAATCCTCCGGTGGTAAAGTGGTTAAAGAGGAACTTCATTTTGGTTTACAAAAAATGAAGTCAGCTTCTACAACTATCATAGCTGCGGACTTCTAAGAAACAAATCCTGGAGTCCAGCACTGTCTTCCCCGCAGTGGATTCTTCACCAGGCTTCCCCTCTCTCCGATTCCACCATCTTGCATGTGGGAAGCCAGCTGTGACATTCTGATGTCTCATAGCCACTCCCCACTGCATATTCATTTGACACATCAGTGCTGTGGCTCCGGTCCTGCAGCCTCCTGAGACATGTAAAGGTGTTCCAGGGGGCTGCAGATGAAGTCCAAGCGTACGGCATGTTCACCTAGGCAAGAATGGAGGAAGTGGGAGCGGGTATCTGTCAAAGTAGGAGAACAAGAGGCACTGTCACCTATAAATGAAGATCCGCTTTACCTGCCATATAGTAAAATGACGGCGGGCGGGATCACCTCTCGTTCTGGGATGATGTCATAGGACGTCGCCTGAGTCACACCGCTCTCGCGGGGGCACACAACGCGGCGATCGTCCCTGGGACGCGGCGCAACTCCAAACTCGGTAAAGACCTGATGACGCGGCTCTTTACCCATTTGATCAGCTGTGTCCAAACACAGCCAATCACATACAAACAGGGACAGGAGAGGAGAGCCGGTCAGCGGCATCTCCTCAAAGGGCAGACCTGTACAGGTAATCAGGGCACTGATCATCAGTGCAGCCCCAACAGTGCCCAGCAGTGATACCAGTCAGTGACCATCAGTGATGCCAAGCTTTGCCCATCAGTAATGCCCAGTGATGCCAGTCAGTGACCATCAGTGATGCTAAGCTTTGCCCATCAGTAATGCCCAGTGATGCCAGTCAGTGCCCATCAGTGATGCTAAGCTTTGCCGATCAGTAATGCCCAGTGATGCCAGTCAGTGACCATCAGTGATGCCAAGCTTTGCCCGTCAGTAATGCCAAGTGATGCCAGTCAGTGCCCATCAGTGATGCCAAGCTTTGCCCATCAGTAATGCCCAGTGATTCCAGTCAGTGCCCATCAGTGATGCCAAGCTTTGCCCATCAGTAATGCCCAGTGATTCCAGTCAGTGCCCATCAGTGATGCCAAGCTTTGCCCACCAGTAATGCCCAGTGATGCCAGTCAGTACCCATCAGTGATGCCAAGCTTTGCCCATCAGTAATGCCCAGTGATGCCAGTCAGTGACCATCAGTGATGCTAAGCTTTGTCCATCAGTAATGCCAGTCAGTGACCATCAGTGATGCCAAGCTTTGCCCATCAGTAATGCCCAGTGATGCCAGTCAGTGCCCATCAGTGATGCCAGCCCGTGCTGCCTTTCAGTGCCTGCTCATCAGTGCCGCCTACCAGTGTCTATTAGAGCCTCATCAGTGCCGCCTCAATAATGCCCATCAGTGCCGCCTCATCAGCGCACATCAGTGAAGGAGAAAAAATCATTTTTTACAAAATTTTCTGGCAAAAACAAAGAACTTTTTTTTTTTTTTCAAAATTTTCAGTCTTTTTTTAGTTTTATTTTAGCAAAAAAACAAAAAAAGCCCAGTGGTGATTAAATACAAAAGAAAGCTCTATTTGTGTAAAAAAAATGATAAAAATGTTGTTTGGGTACAGCGTTGCATGACTGCGCAATTACTAAGTTTGGCTGTTTTGAATGCTGTAATTTTTTTTTAACCAGACGCCGAGCACCCGGCAGTGATGTCTTCTGGGTTATTGCATGGAGACCCGATCAGAGCTGAATGCGGCTTTCATCGGGTCTTCGGCGGCCGTGCAGGCTGGTTCCCCGGGTCTCCCGGTGGGATGGGTGACCCAAGCGAGCCACGGGAGGGGGAGGGGGGGGTTGTCCCCTCCCGCTCCTTTTAATGACAGCTGAGCGGCTTCTCAGCTGCATCGATTGTCATTACAAGACAGCCGACCGTCGGCTATGGATGCCGGTACCGGGGTAATGCCTCTAAGCTGCAGACATCACTCCGGTACAGCACTTTCCCGAAATGTCGGCATTCTCCGGGGCCGATTCCGATATATCGGGGAAAGTGCATATCGGCCCCCGATATACCAGTCGATCCCTACTGTATATACACCCACATTTGTGACTTTATAGTCACATGGGCTGCTCAGATGCGATAGGGAGGAAATGCTCAGCATAGAAACTTGCTGAAAACTGAGCATGTGCAGAGCTGCCAACACTGCTCTGCAAAATCCTTAGCTGAATTGGGGACATGGACAGAAGGGGGAGCTAGAGAGCAGCAGGATCAACCAGGATTTTTGCAGACTACAGAAAACGAATCTCATAGTGACTGAGTGAATATGAACAGCATGGAATACACCATTTACTGTCAGTTTTTTATGATGTGGGTCAAAGTACACCGGAGCACACCAAAATATCAAAATTAGATCCGGCCATGAAGCTTTATATAACTCCTGGACCTGAAGGGGTTGAAGGAGTCGGTTTGATCTTTCTAACCTAAAATCGGCCATCGACTGCTGGGCCATGCTTTAGGATCAACTGAAACTGAATGGGCTTAGCTGTCCTGCTCTACACACAGCCCTGGAGCCAGGAACCTGCAGCTTCCATCAGAGGCTTTGCACACAGGCTGCAACAAATTACATTTAAGATCACGCAGTCTGGTCCCGGATTGCCGCGCGGCAGCCAGACAGTCGCTCTCTGGTCACGTGACTCTCTAACCATTTTTTTTTTGGACAGAAAGGGGTGGGCTTAGCACCTGGTGGGAAGCACACGAGCCCCCTGGATTACTCCATAAGCATGTGCCTCTCCTCTCTTCTGCAGCCAGTAAGCTGTGCCTGCGCTGTCGCCTGCGATAATGGGAGCTGTCACAGAACAAAGAGGTTCCTTCCCTTCAGGGACTGCCGCCTGCCTTGTAAGCCATGAACGCTACAAGTCTCTCATTTATTTTTTAAAAGGACCCGGCTATGGTCAGAATTCACTATGCCTTAGGCTGCAGCTTTGCTGCCCTCTGGTGACGAAGGAGCAGAACTGCAGAAAAAAAAAGCACAGCCGATTATTAAAGGGGTACATCCAGGCATCACCCAAATTTCACCCCAAAATCTCGCTCTCCTTCTAAAGCACGGTACGGCATTCATATTTCTTAGCTACTGGGAGCTCAGCTCCTATAAACCACTTGACCTCCGGAAGATTTACCCCCCTTCATGACCAGACCACTTGACCTCCGGAAGTTTTACCCCCCTTCATGACCAGACCACTTGACCACCGGAAGATTTACCCCCCCTTCATGACCAGACCACTTGACCTTCCGGAAGTTTTACCCCCCTTCATGACCAGACCACTTGACCTCCGGAAGTTTTACCCCCCTTCATGACCAGACCACTTGACCTTCCGGAAGTTTTACCCCCCTTCATGACCAGACCACTTGACCTTCCGGAAGTTTTACCCCCCTTCATGACCAGACCACTTGACCACCGGAAGATTTACCCCCCTTTATGACCAAACCAGTTGACCTCCGGAAGATTTACCCCCCTTCATGACCAGACCACTTGACCTCCAGGAGATTTACCCCCCTTCATGACCAGACCACTTGACCTCCGGAAGATTTACCCCCCTTTAAGACCAAACCAGTTGACCTCTGGAAGATTTACCCCCCTTCATGACCAGACCAGTTGACCTACGGAAGATTTACCCCCCCTTCATGACCAGACCACTTGACCTCCGGAAGATTTACCCCCCTTCATGACCAAACCACTTGACCTCCGGAAGATTTACCCCCCTTCATGACCAGACCACTTGACCTCTGGAAGATTTACCCCCCTTTATGACCAGACCACTTGACCTCCGCAAGAATTACCCCCCTTCATGACCAGACCACTTGACCTACGGAAGATTTACCCCCCCTTCATGACCAGACCACTTGACCACCGGAAGATTTACCCCCCTTTATGACCAAACCAGTTGACCTCCGGAAGATTTACCCCCCTTCATGACCAGACCACTTGACCTCTGGAAGATTTACCCCCCTTTATGACCAGACCACTTGACCTCGGCAAGAATTACCCCCCTTCATGATCAGACCACTTGACCTACGGAAGATTTACCCCCCCTTCATGACCAGACCACTTGACCACCGGAAGATTTACCCCCCTTTATGACCAAACCAGTTGACCTCCGGAAGATTTACCCCACTTTATGACCAAACCAGTTGACCTCCAGAAGATTTACCCCCCTTCATGACCAGACCACTTGACCTACAGAAGATTTACCCCCCCCCCCCCTTCATGACCAGGCCACTTGACCTCCGGAAGGTTTACCCCCTTCACGACCAGGCCATTTTTTTTTCACTTTTTGGCACTGCCTTATTTTACCTGGTGATTGCGCGGTCATACAACGTGGTACCCAAATTAAACTTATATCATTTTCCCCCCCAGAAATAGAGATTTCTTTTGGTAGTATCTGATCAGCACTGCATTTTATTTTTAATTTTTTTCGCTATAAACAAGACAAGACAAAAATAAAACAATATTTTTTTTTTATTTCAGCTATAAAAGATATCCAATAAAAAAAAAATTAATTTCTTCAATAAAATTTAGGCCAATATGTATTCTGCTACATGTGTTTTGGAAAAAAAAATCCCAATAATCATATATTGATTGATTTATGCGCAAGTTACAGCATCTACAAACTTTTGGAAATATAATGGAATTTATATTTATTTTTATACTAGTAATGACGGCGATCAGCGACTTATAGCGAGACTGTGATAGTATGGCGGACAATTGGACACTAACTGACACTTTGTGGGAACCAGTCACACTAATACAGTGATAAGTCCTAAAAATATGCACTGTCACTGTACTAATG